>NC_138771.1:647205580-647787699 GCF_965119305.1 Pelophylax lessonae
CTGCACATTTAGCGCAGTATATTTTTCATGCATTAGCGCAAGTTCAATGCAGCATATTTCAGTGCATTACATGCCATTTAATGCAGTATATTTCTGTGCGTCGGTGCACATTTAACACAGAATATTTCTGTGTGGTACTGCATGTTTAACACAGTATATTTCTGTGTACAAGTGCATGTTTATTGTGGTATATTTCTGTGCGTTAGTGCACATTTAACACAGTTTATTTCTGTGCGTTAGTGCACTTTTTTAACGCAGTATATTTCAGTGTGTTGTTGTTTAACGCAGTATAGTTCAGTGCATTAGTGCATTTTTAGCAAAGTATATTTCTGTGCATTACTGCATGTTTAACACAGTATTTTTCAGTGCTTTACATGCCATTTAAAGCGGTATATTTCAGTGCATTAGTGCACGTTTAATGCAATATAGTTCAGTGTGGTGCGTGCTGTTTAACACAGTATATCTTAGTGTGTTAGTGCACGTTTAATGCAGTATAGTTCTTTGTGTTAGTGCTCATGTAACGCTGTATATTTCAGTGCATTACATGTCGTTTAAAGCAGTATAATTCAGTGTGTTAGTGCAACTTTAACACAGTTAATTTCTGTGCGTTAGTGCACATTTAATGCAGTATATTTCCGCGCGTTACTGCACATTTAACGCAGTATATTTCAGTGCATTAGTGCACATTTAACAGTATATTTCAGTGTGATATGTGCTGTTTAATGCAGTATATTTCTGTGCCTTAAGTGCCATTTAAAGCAGTATATTTCAGTGTGTTAGTGCACATTTCTGTGCATTACTGCACGATAAACACAGTATATTTCTGTGAGCTAGTGCACATTTAATGCAGTACATTTCAGGGCGTTACTGCACGTTTACCGCAGTATATTTCAGTGCGTTAGTGCACATTTAACGTAGTATATTTCTGTGCATTACTGCATGTTTAATGCAGTATATTTTTGTGCGTTACTGCACATTTAACACAGTATATCTCAGTGTTTCAGTGCAATTTTACTGCAGTATATTGGAGTGTGTCAGTGGAGTGTGTCTGTGTAGTGAGTACTCAGGTTAAAGTGTATCAAACACCACTTTATTTTGATCAAAGTATATCCATGTACACATTTTCACATCTTTATTGCATTTTAATAACTACTTGCCAACTGCCTGCCGCATATATACTGCAGTAGGCTGGCTCGGCTACACGAATAGTTGTACCTGTACGGCGATCGACGGGAGAGCTCCTGGGGGCGAGTGCACACCCCAGCAGTGCACTCCCACCCCCATTAGGCAGTGGGGGTGCTGCTCCTTGCTGAGAGAGAACACCAGTCAGCTGTTGTAAACACAGCTGATCATTGTTCTCTCTGAAATGTTCACAGAGCGCCTGTGATCCTTCTATATAGAAACACAGGTCTCTGTGATCATTTCACAAGTCCCTCCCCCCACAGTTATAAAACACTCTCCTAGGCTCACAATTAACCATTTGATCACCCCTAGGTTAACCCCTTCCCTGCCAGTGTCATTATTACTGTAACAATCCATATTTTTAGCACTGATTACTGTAGTAATGTCATCGGTCCCCCCAAAAGTGTCAAAAATGTCAGTCAGGAGTCTGATCTGTCTGCTGTAATGTCCTGCTAAAAATCGCTGATCACCCTTTGTTTTTTTTATAGCGCAAAAAAAATCGCACAGGTGATCAAATACCATCAAAAGAAAGCTCTATTTGTGGGTGAAAAAGGACATCTATCTTATTTAGGTACAGTGTTGCACGACCGCACAATTGTCTATTAAATTAACACAGTGCCGAATCGCAAAAAATGGCCTAGTTATTAACAACTTCCCGCCCGCCCTATAGGCGATTGACGGCGAGAAAGTGGTTGCATTATCCTGACCTTACGTCATATGACGGCGGGGGGCGCGCAGAGCGGCGATCAGTGATGCAGGGTGTCACACTGACGTAGGCTCTTTACCATGTAGTGCACAGAAAGAGCCGTTGATCGGCTTTCCTCAGTACGTGCCTGACAGGCACGAGTAAAGGAGAGCCGATCTGCGGCTCTCCTGAGAGGGGGGTCTGCACTGGTAATCAGATCATTGATTACCAGTGCAGACCCTCGGGGGGGTGCCACTAGAACCACCAGGGATGCCCACCCATGACCCCAGGGATGCCCACCCATGACCCACCCATGACCCCAGGGATGCCCACTATGGCCACCAGGGATGGCCACCAGGGAGGGCAATCAGGGCTCAGGGAGCCCGCCAGTGCCCTCCTCATCAGTGCTGCCCACCAGTGCCCATCATTGCCATCTATCAGTGCCACCCACCAGTGCCCATTATTGCCCACCAGTGCCGCCTATCAGTGCCCATTAGTGTCCATCAGTGCTGCCCATCAGTGCCCATCAGTGCCGCCTATCAGTGCCCATCTGTGCCCACCAGTACCGCCTATAAGTGTCCATTAGTGCCCATCGGTGCCGCCTATCAGTGCCTATCAGTGCCACCTATCAGTGCCCATCAATGCTGCCTATCAGTGCCCAGCAGTGCCGCCTATCAGTGCCCACCAATGCTGCATATCAGTGCTACCTATTAGTGCCACATATCAGTGCCGCCTATCAGTGCTGCCTATCAGTGCCACCCCATCAGTGCCACCCCAACAGTGCCACCCCATCAGTGCCTCCTCATCAGTGCCTGTCAGTGCAGCCTCATCAGTGCAGGAAGAAACTTATTTATTTACAAAATTGTATAACATAAACAAAAAACCTTTTTTTTTTAAACTTTTCGGTCTTTTTTTTATTTGTTTAGCAAAAAATAAAAAACTTTGCAGTGATCAAATACCACCAAAAGAAAGCTCTGTTTGTGGGGGGGAAAATGACATACATTTGGTTTAGGTACAGTGTTGCATGACCGCGCAGTTGTCATTCAAAATGCAACAGCGCTTAAAGCTGAAAATCGGCCTGGGCAGGAAGGGGGTGAAAGTGCCCTGTATTGAAGTGGTTAAGGGGGCAAATCCTTGCAGTCCAGAACTGGTTAATAAGCATATCCACATCAAGTCTGGGAGGCCAACAAGGAGAGGTACACATTCCCATGACACTGTGAGGGAGCCAGCAGCGTATGTGTCTACAGGCAAAGGTGGACTTGGTCAGGCAGGGCATAATTCCTCTGTTTAGTGATGTTGCCCATGCTATCCAACCACAGAATGCATAGGTGTTGGTGTACTGGCTTACTAAACCATCATCATCCTCCTCATCCTCTGTTTTCCAAGCAGAGACTAGTGTGCAGTCCACTGCAGCTGCCAAATCGGATAAATCTGCCTCCTTGTCGACAGCTACAGGTATTCCTGCCATAGCCCCAGAATCAGGCATGGAGGATTAAGCTGAGGTATTTGAACACAGCATCAACCACTTGTTCCTTGACAATGCACAGCCATTACTTGATTCAGATGTTGGTTCTGAGGTTGAGGAAGGTAGGAACACGAACCTGCAGAGAGGGGAGAACACTGGTACACAAATTGGCAGTCATGTTTCCCCAATCGCAGGGTATTGTCAAGTTGTCTCCAGTGGTAATGAGGATTGAGGAGATGATCATAATGAGGTCACTGACGTGACCTGGGTGGCAGATAGAGCAGAGGAGAGTGAGGGTAAGGCACAAACCCAACGAGGCAGCCATCATGGAAGAGTATTCCATCATATTGTGGCGCTGTTATCTCCCAACCCACTTCCCACAGCTCAGCTGTCTGGGCCTTTTTTTAGCACATGTGCAACTAATTGCATTGTTGCAATTTGCAAACTTTATCTCAAGCACATCAAGTGTGCCAAAAACACCAGCCATACTGGTACCACATGCTTGACAAGGCATTCAGCTTCCCACCACTCATTGGCAAAAGCACCTGAAAGCCACACAAAAGGGACGCAATTCTCCTCTTTACCTACCTCAGTCTACCCCCTTTTTTACCTAATGTCCTCTCAGCAGCCTAGACTGACAGGAATGATGGTATAGCGCAGGGCATCCCAGGTCCTTGCAGCACATCTGCCAGTAGCACACTACCAGCTGTAGACTATAGCCATCATATTTCTCTGCCCCATCTGCTGCAGCAAAAATAAAAAATACAGTCACTGCCACCCACATGCCCAATGCAAGCCTGACAAAGCTGCTGGCTTTACAACTTCTGCCTTTCCATGTGGTGGATTCTGCTCCCTTCCATAAATTTCCAGAATGTGCTGTGCCACAATGGCAGTTTCCCAGTGGCTATTTCTTTTCACGTAAAGGCATTCCAGCTCTGTACCATCATGTAGAGGGCAATGTTGTGGCATCGTTGGGCAAGACAGTCAGCCACAAAGTCTATGTTACTGCTGACACGTGGTCCAGCAAGCATGGTCAGGGATGCTATATATTCACAACACACTGGATAACTCTGCTTGCAGTTCGGAAGGATGCAAGACAGGGCTCAGTACTGTAACTTATTGTGCCACTATGTCTCCATACAGCTAGTGGTGATGATGCAAGATTTGTCAGTTCTACCCCCTCCTACCCCTTCATGCCCTCCTCTGCGGAATTGTCCTACAAACCACAAGTACCCCCTAATCTTTCAAGGGACTATTCAATGAATCAGGCTAAAAGGTGGCATGCAGTGCTTCAGTTGGTGTGTCTAGGGGACAGGAACCACACCAGAGCAGATATTGTTGCAGCTCTGCGGGGCAGGCCCAGAGGTGGTTCACGCCACTCCAGCTGGAGCCAGGAATGGGGGTGTGTGATAATGGCACAGACCTTCTGTACGCCCTTAGACAGGGAAAGATGACACATGTGCCATGCCTGGCACATTTCCTCAATTTGGTGGTGCAGCCTTTCCAAAATAGGTACCCAGGGTTGCAAGATCTGCTAAAGCAAGCCAGAAGTCTGTAGCCATTTCGGGTGGTCACACACAGCCAGTGCTTGGTTGTATGAAACTCAGCAGAAATTCCACCTGCCCAAAAACTGCCTGATTTGTGACATGCCCACCAGCTGGAACTCGACTTTGGAAATGCTGCAGCGACTGCACATGCAGCAGAAGGCCTTCAATGAGTACCTGTGTGAGTATGGCACAATGACAGGCTAGCTCAGCTTTTTTCCCATGCCAATGAACAAGGATGAATGCACTCTACTGAAAGCTTGCAGGGAGTTTGAGGAGACCACAAGGATGGAGAACCGTGTTAATGTATGCATCAATGACACAATCCCTGTTGGGTTCCTGCTGGAGCAGACTCTGCATGGCATTATGGACAGGGCACTTGAGGCAGAGCAGCCAGAGGAAGAAGAGGGCTTCCTTTCCTCTTTATGCAGACACCATTCTTCCTATGCCACAGAACACACAAGAGGAGAGGGAGGAGTAGGATTCTGGCAGTTTTGGAGGCATTGAAATATAGGAAGACATTCTACAAACCTTAAGAGATTATTTTCCATCCCTAGAACCCTTGGGGGTAGTACATGGCTGGGAGGAGACAGTTCCAGATACTGTAATCCCCAGTGACCCCAAGTAGTCTGCATCTCACAAACTTGCTGTGCATGGGCTCCCTCATGCTTCAAAGCCTGTGAAAGGAACAGTTCAGAAACAGTTTTGCATATCAGTCTACAGTCAATGTATTCATTGCCTATACATGTGTTTTCCTAATGCGATGCCATAAGAACAAACATGAGTAGTAGCTTACCCTAGGTCTAGCTGTAGATCCCGAGAGGGAGAAGACTTCTTTGCTTCCAAGGCAGATCAGCATAAAGGTAATAGTAAAATATAGGCTATAGATTCTATATGGTGGTTCTTAACCGCTTTACCACCGCCCACAGTAATATTACTGCGGCAGAGTGGCTCATTATCGTCTGGCGACGTAGTACTACGTCGTCAGACACTCCCCCTTCTGGGCGGCGCTTTTGCGCCTCGCCGGAGGCTCGCTCCCGCTGTTTTCATTTACAGCGGGAGTCAGGCCAGGGGAGGAGCAGCGGCGATCGCCGCTGCTCTGCCCCGACCGCCGGGGATCTAGTGTGGAGATCCGCCCGCCTGTGTAAACACAAGCGGGCGGATCTCCATAGTGACAGGGAGTGACAGATCGGAGTGTTCAGCATAGCTGGACATCCGATCTGTCCATGACTCACTCAGTCACCTCCCCCCTACACGTCAGTAAGCACCAGGCATACATTAACCCCTCCCTCTCCAATAAAATTAACCCCTTCCCTGCCAGTGTCATTTTTACAGTAACAGTGCATATATATAGCACTGATTACTGCAGTAATGTCACTGGTACCCCCAAAAGTGTCAAAAATGTCAGTCAAGGGTCCGATCTGTCCGCCACAATGTCGCAGTCCCGCAAAAAAAATCGCAGATCGCCGCCATTACGCGTTAAAAAAAAAACACCAAAAATGACAGAAATCTTTCCCTTTGTTAGTAAACGCAATAACTTTTGCGCAAACCAATCAAAATACGCTTATTGTGATTTTTTTTACCAAACATAGGTAGCAGAAAACAAATTGGCCAAAAATTTTTAAAAAAATTGGTTTTTACATCTTTTTTGGGGGGAATTTCATATAAAAAAATGTTAAAAATATTGTTATTTTTTCAAAATAAACGCTCTTTTTTTGTTTATAGCACAAAAAGTAAAAATCGCACAGGTGATCAAATTCCACCAAAAGAAAGCTCTGTTTGTGGGAAAAAAAGGACGTAAATTTCGTTTGGGTACGGCGTCACACGACCGCGCAATTGTCAGTTGAAGTCGCACAGCGCCGAATCGCAAAAAGTGGCCTGGACGGAAGACAGCAAAATCCCGGTGGTAAAGTGGTTAAATTCAATAGAAATCCACCAAGCCCTGAAATGGGGGGACAGAGGAAAAGGAGGGGGGGTAGGAAGAAGGGGGAGATTCCTCCAGCACAGGGGAGACAAAACCTCAGAAGTGGCTACTATAGTGTGGTGCTACTTAGATGAAGGCCTGGTGAGTGGCGGGTCATACCATCCCCAGCATTAGTCCCTCAAGGATCACCCACTAAGGGGCAGGCAAGAAATAGGGAAACTTCAAATAAGCTAAAAAATAAAAGGGGGGGAGAGTATATCAATAGCAAATGTTACCATCAAGTAAAAGAGTAATAAGGAGTAGGAAAAAGGGTCCATTAGAAAAGATCTCCATTATAAATGCTTACCTAGTTCATCAAGTATCAGTAGTCCAGCAAGGGCTGGGATGAGTGGTATGTTAATTCTCCCAGGTTCAAACAATAGCCAGAGAAGTCTGGGAATAGAGCCACTCCTTATATATTAATCTAAATTGGACTTACCTGTATGTAAGGATGGTAGGTTTGTTGGAAGAGAGACTAATTATCTCCATATGATCAAAACGATGGTGGAGATAATCAATAGAGGCCATATTCCTATTCCTATTCAGAATACCCCCCTCCCCCCAGTGTGGGTGGGGAGACATTTATCCACTTAATTCATGAAGGCCTCCGACTAAGCCAATACTGCGCAATGGCGTGCACGATGACGTCAGACACCGCTGGGCCACTGACACGCAGACGTGCGGCCTCGCGTTGCTTCCGGCGAACGATGGAACACAAGCAAGGCATAGCGCATCATCACTGTCAGGAAGGGGGCGGGCCTGCATACGAAGGCCGAACCATGTCCGAAGGCCCGGGACGGCCTTTGTGTGGCGGGGGGACAAAACAACAAGGAAGGGGGTACACCAGCCATCCAAAAGCCCCCACAGTAACCAGCTGTAGTGGCTAATGCTATATATGGCACTTAAATGTAGTCGTTGGTTAACTCCCCCCATGCATCTTGTACTACCAAGAGTCACAATAAATATTACCATAGAAACATATGCCAGGAAAGCCAGTCCATATCATCTCCGGGGATTCCCCTGATAGTATGCAAGGATCAAAAGGTATAATCCCTACATGGATCATCCCAGTACCCTATTTTTCTATAAGAATAACAATAGTAATAATAAGGAGAGATATGTTATTCCTCCGTAAAACATCACTTAGGGTACACATGCGTAAACATTACAATGATGAATGACATATTACAGATCATAGCTTTTCATAAGTTAGTCAATAAAGAAATTCCATGATGTCAAGGGCAGGATACATACAAACAGAACATAGAGAAAAAGGAGATAGGTCCGGTAGAAGGACTTCCAAAGATAATATATAGATCTAATTGGATGGCAGACAACTCTCTTGTATCTTATTTTGTCCTATATTGTATTGAATAGAGGCTAGGGGCCAAACCTCTGAGGTGTTCAGGAGGGGAAAGGGGGGGAGATTTACACAGAGACTCTCATTTTTTTTCTCCCCCCCCCCCCTCCTTTTCCTTGGTCCCCCGATTTTGGGGCTTGGTGGATTTCTATTAAATTTAAGAACCACCATATAGAATCTATAGCCTATATTTTACTATTACCTTTATGCCGATCTGCCTTGGAAGCAAAGAAGTCTTCTCCCTCTTGGGATCCCTTTGAGAGCCTCATTACTAGGGTTGAGCGGACACCTAGATGTCCGTGTTCGATGGGTTCGGCCGAACTTTAAAAAAAAGTCCGGGTCCGTGTCCCGGACTTTTACCAAACTTTTCCCGGACACCGAACCCCATTGAAGTCAATGGGGACCCGAACTTTAAGGCACTAAAATGGCTCTAAAACACCAATGGAAAGGGCTAGAGTGCTGTAAATGGCAGCAAAACGTAGTTAAGAGCATGGCAAGTGCTCTGCAAACAAATGTGGATAGGGAAATAACTTAAAACAACAAAAAAAAACAGAAAAATAAAACAATGTTCTTCATCTCTGAAGGACGAGGCCCATAAGGAGTAGGAGGGAGGTTGAGGTGGTGGTGGATGTGGCGGTGTCATAGGCGTGCGCACAGGGTGTGCCTGGTGTACCTGGGCACACCCTAATCACCTAGGGCACATAGCATTATCGCTCTGTTTGCCAGTGAGGAGATGGGAAAGATCTCCCTCGCACCTGCTCTGCTCTATTTCTCTTTGCCAGCAGGGAGAGTAATGTATCGGGGCCATGTACATGTAGGCAAACACATGCATGTGTATTTCAACTTTGGGGTGCACACCCTAATGCAATAGGCTGCGCACACCTATGGGCGGTGTAGGTGGAAGCGGCGGTGGAGGAGGACCAGGGCCGGATTAAGAGCATCATGGTCTTGGTGCTGAGGATTTTGAAGGGCCTTAAGGGCCGTGCCTTGGCATGCACCCAGAGGAGGAAGGGTGCAGCCATGCATGCCTAATTCAACATGGGATGCTGTCTCTGAAGCCCATAAACACATCCATGCATCGGCAACTGTCCCTCCTTGTCCGGCCTTCGCGCTGTGTGGGGAGGTTCTGAGGGTGCTGCCTGGGGAAGCGAGCATAGAAGCCAGACTTCTGTGTTTACAAGTGACAGAAGAGCGATCACAGTGAATATGGCCAACCCGGGGCCTATATAAAAGGTAGGGGCCTGCATGGAGCTGCAGCTCCAATAGCCCCTATGTTAATCTGGCCCTGAGGAGGAGGACGAGGTAGCCAACACTGCTTCTTTTCACAAATTTTAAATGAGGGTACACCCCAAAAGAGTGAGAAAGAGCAAAAATGGAAAAATGGCTGGGTAAGGTCGGTATCCATTGCTATTCTGCACAAGGTACGGAAAAGTCCCGTGGGATCCATGCCTGGTTCATTTTAATGAACGTGAGCTTGTCCACATTGTCTCTGGACAGGCGGCTGCGCTTGTCTGTTATAACACCCCCAGCCGTGCTAAATACCCATTCAGATAATACACTGGCTGCAGGGCACGCCAGCACCTCCAAGGCGTAAAGGGCAAGCTCAGGCCATGTGCCCAATTTGGAGACCCAGAAGTTGAAGGGGGCAGACCCCTCATTCACTACATGTAGGCGTGTGCACACATACTGCTCCACCATGTTGGTAAAATGCTGCCTCCTGCTAAGACGTTCCATCTGAGCTGCTGGTGCTGCTGTTTGTTGTGGCGTGCTGACAAAGCTTTTCCACATTTCGGCCATGCTAGCCCTGCCTTCTGAGGTGCTGGCGGTGCCCTGGTTGAGTTGGCGACCTCCTCCTCCTCCTCCTCTGCCTTGTGCTTCCACTGTGGCCCCGCTGTCAGATGGGAATGCCAGCAGCATCGCGTCTACCAGCGTGCGCTTGTACTCGCGCATCTTGCGATCGCGCTCCAGTGAGTGAATTAAGGACGGTACGTTGTCCTTGTAACGGGGTCCAGCAGCGTGGCCACCCAGTAATCAGCACAAGTTTGAATGTGGGCAACTCGGCGGTCCTCCTCATCCTCCAGAACTGTGCCCCTGCTGGACAATTGTGTCCCTGGCATTTGTGTGTGCAGGAACCCACCCTCGGAGCCCCTTGCGAATCACTGCCCTGAAAGCCTTTGAAATGTTACCTCTTCATCCTCCTCCTCCTCCTCCTCATCCTGTGCCACATCCTCTTCCATCATCGCCCGAATTGTTTTTTCAAGGAGGCATAGAAGTGGGATAGTTAAGCTGAGAACGGCGTCATTGCCACTGGCCATGTTGGTGGAGTACTCAAAACAGCGCAACAAGGCACACAGGTCTCGCATGGAGGCCCAGTTATTGGTGGTGAAGTGGTGCTGTTCCGCAGAGCGACTCACGCGTGCGTGCTGCAGCTGAAACTCCACTATGGCCTGCTGCTGCTCGCACAGTCTTTCCAGCATGTGCAAGGTGGAGTTCCACCTTGTGGGCACGTCACATATGAGGCGGTGAGCGGGAAGGCCGAAGTTACGCTGCAGCGCTGCCAGGCGAGCAGCAGCAGGGTGAGAACGCCGAAAGTGCGCACAAACGGCCCACACTTTCTGCAGCAGCTCTGACATATCGGGGTAGTTTTTAAGGAACCTCTGCACCACCAAATTCAGCACATGCGCCAGGCAAGGGATGTGCGTCAAACCGGCTAGGCCCAGAGCTGCTATGAGATTTCTCCCGTTATCGCACACCACCAGGCCGGGCTTGAGGCTCGCTGGCAGCAACCACTCATTTGTTTGCTGTTCCATGCTCCTCCACAACTCCTGCGTGGTGTGTGGTTTGTCCCCCAAACAGGCAAGTTGTAAAACTGCCTGCTGTCGTTTACCCCTGGCCGTGCTGAAGTTGGTGGTGAAGGTGTTACGCTGTCCGGATGAGGAGGCGGTAGAGGATGAGGAAGCGGAGTAGGAGGAGTTAGGAACAGGAGGCAAACTGAAGCGCCCTGCAATCCTCGGTGGTGGAAGGACATGCGCCAAATTGCTATCCGCCTCAGGCCCATCCGCCACTGCATTTACCCAGTGTGCCGTTAGGGAGATATAACGCCCCTGACCGTGCTTACTGGTCCACGTATCGGTAGTTAGGTGGACCTTGGCACAGATGGTGTTGCGCAGTGCACACCTGATTTTTTCCCCCACTTGGTTGTGTAGGGAAGGGATGGCTTGCCTGGAAAAGTAGTGGCGGCTGGGCACGACGTACTGTGGGACAGCCACCGACATAAGGTTTTTAAAACTGTGCGTCTCCACCAGACGGAATGACAGCATTTCAAAGGCCAATAATTTTGAAATGCTGGCATTCAGGGCCAGGGATCGCGGGTGGGTAGAGGGGTACTTCCTCTTCCTCTCAAGTGTTTGGGAGATGGAAATCTGAACGCTTCCACGGGACATTGTGGAGATGGTTGTTGGTGACCCAGGTGGTGGTGTTGCTGACAGATCGTCTGTTTGCGGGGTGGCAGGTGCCGGTATCACTACAGATGTGGCTGGAGCGGCCGAGACTGCAGCAGAAGAGGAAGCAGTATGAGCCAGAGACGTTTCTTGGTTTTGAAGGTGTGTACTTCACTGCAGCTCGTGCTTTGCACTTAGATGCCTGATCATGCAGGTTGTGCTCAGGTTGAGAAGGTTTATGCCTCGCTTCAAGCTCTGATTGCACAGGGTGCAAACCACTCGTGTCCTGTCATCAGCACATTTTCTAAAGAACTTCCACGCTAGAGAACTCCTTTGAGCTGACTTTGGTGCGCTCGTTCCCTTGCTGCGTTGGGCAGTAGCGGGCGTAGTGTCTAGGGCACGGCCGCTCCGCTTCTGCACCCTGCTCCCTCTTCTGCTGTGCTGGTGGCTCTGTGCGACCACCGCCTCTTCCTCCAAACTACTCAGGTCACCTGCATGACGTTCATTCCATGTGGGGTCGAGGACCTCATCGTCCTCCATATCATCTTCCACCCAGTCTTCACCCCTGCCCTCCTTGTCGGTCTCCACAATGCTGAACGCCGCAGCAGTTGGCACCTGCGTTTCGTCATCATCGGAGACGTGCTGCGATGATCCTTGCATGTACTCATCTTGAGAAATAAGTGGTTGGGCATCGCTGCACTCAATCTCTTCCACTTCTGGGGCAGGGCTAGGTGGATGGCCCTGGGAAACCCTGCTGACAGAGTCATCAAAAAGAAGAAGAGACTGCTGTATGGCTTGGGGCTCAGACTGCTTGCCTGATTTGCAAGGGGGTGAGGTGAAAGACGGTTGGACATCGGCTGCAGGTGCCAACTGTGACCTTTCTGCAGTAGACTGGGTGGGAGACAATGTGAAGGAACTGGAGGCACTGTCAGCAGCAAACCAATCTACTATCGCCTCCACTTGTTCTGGCCTCATCACTTCTAGGGGCGTATGATGCCCTACCAAATACTGATGCAGGTTCTGTCGCCTACTCACACTTGAGGAAGGTGTTTCACTTGTGCGTGTAGCTGGCACAGATCGACCACGTCCTCTCCTTGCAACAGGAGCTCTAGCAGCAGCACCACCACGACCCAGGCCACGGCCCCTATTTGACGCTCTCCTCATATTTCTGAAATTTAAGATCTTGCCCTAGAAAGGTCTTTATTGAATAGCGGAACAAAAGAACAACAGTATCGCACGGGTGTATCTCACAGTCAAATATGCAAACTATGCCGCAATTTAATGTTTTTTACACCAAAAGGGTGTGTATTGAATAGCGGAATAGGATAAAAAACCGTGTATCTCACACGTACAAACACAGACTAGGCCCGATTAAATTTTTTCCTACCCTAAAGGGAGGATGAGGAAGAGGAGTATGGAACAGGCAGCACCCTCAAATCTTCAGAAGTATGAGATGAACCCCAAAAACTTGGAAAGGTGGATCTCACACGTACCGACACAGACTATTCCGCAATTTAATTGAGCCCCAAAGGTTTTTATTGAATAGCGGAATAGGAAATATGATAAAAAAAAAGTGTATGTTTTTCACACGTACAGAAGCACACTAGGCCCCAATTACTATTGTTTGTACACCTAAAAGGATGGATGAGGAAGAGGAGGAGGAGGAGTATAGAACAGGCAGCACCCTCAAAGCTTCAGAAGTATGAGATGAACCCCAAAAACTTGGAAAGGTGGATCTCACACGTACCGACACAGACTATTCCGCAATTTAATTGAGCCCCAAAGGTTTTTATTGAATAGCGGAATAGGAAATATGATAAAAAAAAAGTGTATGTTTTTCACACGTACAGAAGCACACTAGGCCCCAATTACTATTGTTTGTACACCTAAAAGGATGGATGAGGAGGAGGAGGAGGAGGAGTATAGAACAGGCAGCACCCTCAAAGCTTCAGAAGTATGAGATGAACCCCAAAAACTTGGAAAGGTGGATCTCACACGTACCGACACAGACTATTCCGCAATTTAATTGAGCCCCAAAGGTTTTTATTGAATAGCGGAATAGGAAATATGATCAAAAAAAAGTGTATGTTTTTCACACGTACAGAAGCACACTAGGCCCCAATTACTATTGTTTGTACACCTAAAAGGATGGATGAGGAGGAGGAGGAGGAGGAGGAGGAGTATAGAACAGGCAGCACCCTCAAAGCTTCAGAAGTATGAGATGAACCCCAAAAACTTGGAAAGGTGGATCTCACACGTACTGACACAGACTATTCCGCAATTTAATTGAGCCCCAAAGGTTTTTATAGAATAGCGGAATAGGAAATATGATCAAAAAAAAGTGTATGTTTTTCACACGTACAGAAGCACACTAGGCCCCAATTACTATTGTTTGTACACCTAAAAGGATGGATGAGGAGGAGGAGTATAGAACAGGCAGCACCCTCAAAGCTTCAGAAGTATGAGATTGTGTTCACTGTACCCCACAAAGATTGTGTTCACTGTACCCCACAAAGATTGTGTTCACTGTACCCCACAAAGGTTTTGTTCACTGCACCCCACAAAGATTGTGTTCACTGCACTCCAAAAGGATTGTCTTCACTGCACCCCACAAAGGTTTTGTTCACTGCACCCCACAAAGATTGTGTTCACTGTACCCCACAAAGGTTTTGTTCACTGCACCCCACAAAGATTGTGTTCACTGTACCCCCCAAAGATTTTGTTCACTGCACCCCACAAGGATTGTCTTCACTGCACCCCACAAGGATTGTCTTCACTGCACCCCACAAGGATTGTCTTCACTGCACCCAACAAAGATTGTGTTCACTGTACCCCACAAAGATTTTGTTCACTGCACTCCAAAAGGATTGTCTTCACTGCACCCCACAAAGATTGTGTTCACTGTACCCCACAAAGGTTTTGTTCACTACACCCCACAAAGATTGTATTCACTGTACCCCACAAAGGTTTTGTTCACTGCACCCCACAAAAATTGTGTTCACTGTGCCCCCCAAAGATTTTGTTCACTGCACCCCACAAGGATTGTCTTCACTGCACCCCACAAGGATTGTCTTCACTGCACCTCACAAAGATTGTGTTCACTGTACCCCACAAAGGTTGTGTTCACTGCACCCCACAGAGGTTTTGTTCACTGCACCCCACAAAGATTGTGTTCACTGCACCCCACAAAGGTTTTGTTCACTGCACCCCACAAAGATTGTGTTCACTGTACCCCCCAAAGATTTTGTTCACTGCACCCCACAAAGATTGTGTTCACTGTACCCCCCAAAGATTTTGTTCACTGCACCCCACAAAGATTGTGTTCACTGTACCCCCCAAAGATTTTGTTCACTGCACCCCACAAGGATTGTCTTCACTGCACCCCACAAGGATTGTCTTCACTGCACCCCACAAGGATTGTCTTCACTGCACCCAACAAAGATTGTGTTCACTGTACCCCACAAAGATTTTGTTCACTGCACTCCAAAAGGATTGTCTTCACTGCACCCCACAAAGATTGTGTTCACTGTACCCCACAAAGGTTTTGTTCACTACACCCCACAAAGATTGTATTCACTGTACCCCACAAAGGTTTTGTTCACTGCACCCCACAAAAATTGTGTTCACTGTGCCCCCCAAAGATTTTGTTCACTGCACCCCACAAGGATTGTCTTCACTGCACCCCACAAGGATTGTCTTCACTGCACCTCACAAAGATTGTGTTCACTGTACCCCACAAAGGTTGTGTTCACTGCACCCCACAGAGGTTTTGTTCACTGCACCCCACAAAGATTGTGTTCACTGCACCCCACAAAGGTTTTGTTCACTGCACCCCACAAAGATTGTGTTCAATGTACCCCACAAAGATTGTGTTCACTGTACCCCACAAAGGTTGTGTTCACTGCACCCCACAAAGATTGTGTTCACTGTACCCCACAAAGGTTGTGTTCACTGCAACCCACAAAGGTTTTGTTCACTGCACCCCACAAAGATTGTGTTCACTGCACCCCACAAAGATTGTGTTCACTGTACCCCACAAAGGTTTTGTTCACTGCACCCCACAAAGATTGTGTTCACTGTACCCCACAAAGATTGTGTTCACTGCACTCCAAAAGGATTGTCTTCACTGCACCCCACAAAGATTGTGTTCACTGTACCCCACAAAGATTTTGTTCACTGCAACCCACAAAGATTGTGTTCACTGTACCCCACAAAGATTTTGTTCACTGCACTCCAAAAGGATTGTCTTCACTGCACCCCACAAAGATTGTGTTCACTGTACCCCACAAAGGTTTTGTTCACTGCACCCCACAAAGATTGTGTTCACTGTACCCCACAAAGGTTTTGTTCACTGCACCCCACAAAGATTGTGTTCACTGTACCCCACAAAGATTGTGTTCACTGTACCCCACAAAGGTTTTGTTCACTGCACCCCACAAAGATTGTGTTCACTGTACCCCACAAAGGTTGTGTTCACTGCACCCCACAAAGGTTTTGTTCACTGCACCCCACAAAGGTTTTGTTCACTGTACCCCACAAAGGTTTTGTTCACTGCACCCCACAAAGATTGTGTTCACTGTACCCCACAAAGGTTTTGTTCACTGCACCCCACAAAGATTGTGTTCACTGTACCCCCCAAAGTTTTTGTTCACTGCACCCCACAAGGATTGTCTTCACTGCACCCCACAAGGATTGTCTTCACTGCACCCCACAAAGATTGTGTTCACTGTACCCCACAAAGATTTTGTTCACTGCACCCCACAAAGATTGTGTTCACTGTACCCCACAAAGATTTTGTTCACTGCACTCCAAAAGGATTGTCTTCACTGCACCCCACAAAGATTGTCTTCACTGTACCCCATAAAGGTTTTGTTCACTGCACCCCACAAAGATTGTGTTCACTGTACCCCACAAAGGTTTTGTTCACTGCACCCCACAAAGATTGTGTTCACTGTACCCCACAAAGATTGTGTTCACTGTACCCCACAAAGGTTTTGTTCACTGCACCCCACAAGGATTGTCTTCACTGCACCCCACAAGGATTGTCTTCACTGCACCCCACAAAGATTGTGTTCACTGTACCCCACAAAGATTTTGTTCACTGCACCCCACAAAGATTGTGTTCACTGTACCCCACAAAGATTTTGTTCACTGCACTCCAAAATGATTGTCTTCACTGCACCCCACAAAGATTGTGTTCACTGTACCCCACAAAGGTTTTGTTCACTGCACCCCACAAAGATTGTGTTCACTGTACCCCACAAAGGTTTTGTTCACTGCACCCCACAAAGATTGTGTTCACTGTACCCCACAAAGGTTGTGTTCACTGCACCCCACAAAGGTTTTGTTCACTGCACCCCACAAAGATTGTGTTCACTGCACCCCACAAAGATTGTGTTCACTGTACCCCACAAAGATTTTGTTCACTGCACCCCACAAAGGTTTTGTTCACTGCACCCCACAAAGATTGTGTTCACTGCACCCCACAAAGATTGTATTCACTGTACCCCACAAAGATTTTGTTCACTGCACCCCACAAAGATTGTGTTCACTGTACCCCACAAAGATTTTGTTCACTACACTCCAAAAGGATTGTCTTCACTGCACCCCACAAAGATTGTCTTCACTGTACCCCATAAAGGTTTTGTTCACTGCACCCCACAAAGATGTTCACTGTACCCCACAAAGGTTTTGTTCACTGCACCCCACAAAGATTGTGTTCACTGTACCCCACAAAGATTGTGTTCACTGTACCCCACAAAGGTTTTGTTCACTGCACCCCACAAGGATTGTCTTCACTGCACCCCACAAGGATTGTCTTCACTGCACCCCACAAAGATTGTGTTCACTGTACCCCACAAAGATTTTGTTCACTGCACCCCACAAAGATTGTGTTCACTGTACCCCACAAAGATTTTGTTCACTGCACTCCAAAAGGATTGTCTTCACTGCACCCCACAAAGATTGTGTTCACTGTACCCCACAAAGGTTTTGTTCACTGCACCCCACAAAGATTGTGTTCACTGTACCCCACAAAGGTTTTGTTCACTGCACCCCACAAAGATTGTGTTCACTGTACCCCACAAAGATTGTGTTCACTGTACCCCACAAAGGTTTTGTTCACTGCACCCCACAAAGATTGTGTTCACTGTACCCCACAAAGGTTGTGTTCACTGCACCCCACAAAGGTTTTGTTCACTGCACCCCACAAAGATTGTGTTCACTGCACCCCACAAAGATTGTGTTCACTGTACCCCACAAAGGTTTTGTTCACTGCACCCCACAAAGATTGTGTTCACTGTACCGCACAAAGATTGTGTTCACTGTACCCCACAAAGGTTTTGTTCACTGCACCCCACAAAGATTGTGTTCACTGTACCCCACAAAGGTTGTGTTCACTGCACTCCAAAAGGATTGTCTTCACTGCACCCCACAAAGATTGTGTTCACTGTACCCCACAAAGATTTTGTTCACTGCAACCCACAAAGATTGTGTTCACTGCACCCCACAAAGATTTTGTTCACTGCACTCCAAAAGGATTGTCTTCACTGCACCCCACAAAGATTGTGTTCACTGTACCCCACAAAGGTTTTGTTCACTGCACCCCACAAAGATTGTGTTCACTGTACCCCACAAAGGTTTTGTTCACTGCACCCCACAAAGATTGTGTTCACTGTACCCCACAAAGATTGTGTTCACTGTACCCCACAAAGGTTTTGTTCACTGCACCCCACAAAGATTGTGTTCACTGTACCCCACAAAGGTTGTGTTCACTGCACCCCACAAAGGTTTTGTTCACTGCACCCCACAAAGGTTTTGTTCACTGTACCCCACAAAGGTTTTGTTCACTGCACCCCACAAAGATTGTGTTCACTGTACCCCACAAAGGTTTTGTTCACTGCACCCCACAAAGATTGTGTTCACTGTACCCCCCAAAGTTTTTGTTCACTGCACCCCACAAGGATTGTCTTCACTGCACCCCACAAGGATTGTCTTCACTGCACCCCACAAAGATTGTGTTCACTGTACCCCACAAAGATTTTGTTCACTGCACCCCACAAAGATTGTGTTCACTGTACCCCACAAAGATTTTGTTCACTGCACTCCAAAAGGATTGTCTTCACTGCACCCCACAAAGATTGTCTTCACTGTACCCCATAAAGGTTTTGTTCACTGCACCCCACAAAGATTGTGTTCACTGTACCCCACAAAGGTTTTGTTCACTGCACCCCACAAAGATTGTGTTCACTGTACCCCACAAAGATTGTGTTCACTGTACCCCACAAAGGTTTTGTTCACTGCACCCCACAAGGATTGTCTTCACTGCACCCCACAAGGATTGTCTTCACTGCACCCCACAAAGATTGTGTTCACTGTACCCCACAAAGATTTTGTTCACTGCACCCCACAAAGATTGTGTTCACTGTACCCCACAAAGATTTTGTTCACTGCACTCCAAAATGATTGTCTTCACTGCACCCCACAAAGATTGTGTTCACTGTACCCCACAAAGGTTTTGTTCACTGCACCCCACAAAGATTGTGTTCACTGTACCCCACAAAGGTTTTGTTCACTGCACCCCACAAAGATTGTGTTCACTGTACCCCACAAAGGTTGTGTTCACTGCACCCCACAAAGGTTTTGTTCACTGTACCCCACAAAGATTGTGTTCACTGCACCCCACAAAGATTGTGTTCACTGTACCCCACAAAGATTTTGTTCACTGCACCCCACAAAGGTTTTGTTCACTGCACCCCACAAAGATTGTGTTCACTGCACCCCACAAAGATTGTGTTCACTGTACCCCACAAAGATTTTGTTCACTGCACCCCACAAAGATTGTGTTCACTGTACCCCACAAAGATTTTGTTCACTGCACTCCAAAAGGATTGTCTTCACTGCACCCCACAAAGATTGTCTTCACTGTACCCCATAAAGGTTTTGTTCACTGCACCCCACAAAGATGTTCACTGTACCCCACAAAGGTTTTGTTCACTGCACCCCACAAAGATTGTGTTCACTGTACCCCACAAAGATTGTGTTCACTGTACCCCACAAAGGTTTTGTTCACTGCACCCCACAAGGATTGTCTTCACTGCACCCCACAAGGATTGTCTTCACTGCACCCCACAAAGATTGTGTTCACTGTACCCCACAAAGATTTTGTTCACTGCACCCCACAAAGATTGTGTTCACTGTACCCCACAAAGATTTTGTTCACTGCACTCCAAAAGGATTGTCTTCACTGCACCCCACAAAGATTGTGTTCACTGTACCCCACAAAGGTTTTGTTCACTGCACCCCACAAAGATTGTGTTCACTGTACCCCACAAAGGTTTTGTTCACTGCACCCCACAAAGATTGTGTTCACTGTACCCCACAAAGATTGTGTTCACTGTACCCCACAAAGGTTTTGTTCACTGCACCCCACAAAGATTGTGTTCACTGTACCCCACAAAGGTTGTGTTCACTGCACCCCACAAAGGTTTTGTTCACTGCACCCCACAAAGATTGTGTTCACTGCACCCCACAAAGATTGTGTTCACTGTACCCCACAAAGGTTTTGTTCACTGCACCCCACAAAGATTGTGTTCACTGTACCGCACAAAGATTGTGTTCACTGTACCCCACAAAGGTTTTGTTCACTGCACCCCACAAAGATTGTGTTCACTGTACCCCACAAAGGTTGTGTTCACTGCACCCCACAAAGGTTTTGTTCACTGCACCCCACAAAGATTGTGTTCACTGCACCCCACAAAGATTGTGTTCACTGTACCCCACAAAGGTTTTGTTCACTGCACCCCACAAAGATTGTGTTCACTGTACCCCACAAAGATTGTGTTCACTGCACTCCAAAAGGATTGTCTTCACTGCACCCCACAAAGATTGTGTTCACTGTACCCCACAAAGGTTTTGTTCACTGCACCCCACAAAGATTGTGTTCACTGTACCCCCCAAAGATTTTGTTCACTGCACCCCACAAGGATTGTCTTCACTGCACCCCACAAGGATTGTCTTCACTGCACCCCACAAAGATTGTGTTCACTGCACCCCACAAAGGTTTTGTTCACTGCACCCCACAAAGATTGTGTTCACTGTACCCCCCCAAAGATTTTGTTCACTGCACCCCCCAAGGATTGTCATCTCTACACCCCACAAAGATTGTGTTCACTGTACCCCCCAAAGATTTTGTTCACTGCACCCCACAAGGATTGTCTTCACTGCACCCCACAAGGATTGTCTTCACTGCACCCCACAAAGATTGTGTTCACTGTACCCCCACAAAGGTTTTGTTCACTGCACCCCACAAAGATTTTGTTCACTGCACTCCAAAAGGATTGTGTTCACTGCACCCCAAAAAGATTGTGTTCACTGCAGCCCACACACAGAAAAATGGATGTGGATCACTGACACCTGCCTATCTCCTATCCCACACCACACAGCAATATCGATTGTAGTTTGTAGAACACAGTTTCCCTAAAATTCAGCAGACTCTGTCCCTAACAGGATTGAGAAGAGATCGTAGATCAGGAGAACTAAGTGCAGACCCCACCCCACACAGCAATATCGATTGTAGTTTGTAGAACACTCTGACCCTAAAATTCAGCAGCAGCCTCTCCCTAACAGGATTGAGAAGAGATCGTAGATCAGGATTGAGTGCAGACCCCACCCCCCACACAGCAATATCGATTGTAGTTTGCAGAAGACACTGACCCTATAATTCAGCAGACTCTATCCCTAAAATGCCTACAACTCGCCCTGCCTAAACACTCCGACCTGTCCCTCAATTCTATCCGGACACAAATGGTTTTTTCCTGCCTATCTTTCCCTAATCAGCAGCCAGCACGTTGATGTGTGCTCTGTCCCTGATCTAAGCAGCATAATGACGCCGCTGCGGCTGCCTCGAACTTATAAAGACTTGGTCACATGCTTCAGACGGCCAATCACAGCTACTGAGACATTTGCAGGCATGGCTGGGATGGCTTAAGGCACACCAGTTAAACGATTGTTGATTGGCTGTTGAAAGCCCGCCATGAAAAGAGCGCCAAAGCATGCAAAACCCGGAAATAAAACGACCGAACACGGATTTTTACCCGAATATACAGTAAAGTGTCCGTGTTCGTGTTCGGGTAACAAAAATCCAATTATTCGGTACGAACACGAATAATACAGTCCGTGTTCGCTCAACACTACTCATTACAGTATCTACAGCTAGACCTAGGGTAAGCTACTACTCATGTTTGTTCTTATGGCATCGCATTGGGAAAACACATGTATAGACAAGGAATACATTGGCTGTGGTCTGATATGCAAAACTGTTTCTGAACCAGTATTGATGTGATGATTCTTTATATCTGTAATGTTTAAATTTATATTGATTGTTTGTACTGATATTTTTGATCACAGACATTTTTTGTGCCTCCTCCCCTGAAGAAGAAACTACAGTTTTCAAAACATGTTGGGATTACTGTTTCTGAATCACCATCTACAGGCTTCATACATGCCCTATTGTTGATTTGGTAACTGTATCATGGCACAGCTATTTGCACAATCTTGTCTGATGTACTAGTCTGTATGTATGTTTTTATAGGATCTGGAGTATCTTATGTACCCAGTCCTTTTCATGTGATTTTAAATTACCATGTACGATATGAAATAAACTTTTTTAATTTTTACATTTATACCTTTTCTCATTGTGTGCATGCTGTAATAAACCCCATTTGTGGACCAATGTTTTCCTTTGATATCTGAGAATAAACCACTGGCCAGAACTTGCCCAGTATGCAATTGAACTGCTAGGCTGCCCTGCATCCAGCGTGCTTTCCAAACAGGTATTCAGTGCTGCTGGAGGTTTTGTTACTGATAACAGAATGCGTCTGTGCACAAACTCCGTGGACCGTCTGACATTTGTCAAAATGTATCAGTCCCGGATTACCAGCAGCTTTGAAGCTCCTGATGCCGATGTCGCTGATTAGGTGTTTTTGGAATCTTGGCAATACTTCTAGACTGACTGTTGTGGGTGTTGATTTTATCTGGAATAATTTTTTTGTTGAAGGTTTCAATGGGCACAATTAACGCCCAAAGATAAATCTTGTTCCCAGTGCTCTACATTGTGGGCTCATACAGACTGGCTCCCCAAGCCGTTGTTTAAAAACTAAAGAAAGCTGGCAGGGATGTCATTTTTTTGGCTTTATAAATGCAATTATTGCTGCAGCAGCTTCTATACAGATGTGCCACTTTACAGGTAGACTAAGGGGACCCCCCAGGCTCTATATTGAAAGGAATTTTCAATTTTTATTGTTATTTCCTATTTTTCTGCTTTCATTTTAAGCATCAGTAAATCACTGCTCATTATAAAATTACATTTTTTACAAACTTTTTTTCATTGACAGGTGTCCCCCAGGGCAGTACCCAGACACCCATACCCTTTGTATGCCCAGTTACTTGCATATAAGCCTTCAAAATGGCCACTTTTGATTTTTACAGTTTGAGTCCCATAGACTTCAATGGGGTTCGTTTTTTGGTTCTCAACTTTTGTGATGTTCGAAAGTTCTGGTGCGAACCAAACAGGGGGTTGTTCGGCCCATCCCTACTCTACAACAAACAAATGATTTTTGTCAAGATACTCCCAAAGGGTTAAGTATTTCAAAAGGGAAGGTGCCGACATTGCTGGATTCCAGGACAGGTAAGTGTCCTAATATTAAAAGTCTGACATTTAATTTTTGGAGGGGGGGGGGCCGGAACACCACTTTAAGTACTTCTAAAGGGATGGTAACACTGCAACTTTCCTCTTTTTCTTATTGGAACACTACAAGGCACCAGCTGATTAATAATGAAAAAATCACTCCGATTCAGATTCACTCGACACACAACATACCGTAGGCATTTGCACAAAGGGTTAAAGCAGAGCTCCTTCAAAAGTGGAACTACCGCTTATCTGCCTCCTTCCCCCTGTTTTTGACAGGTACCCTGTCCCTACTTCTGTCGGACCTCGCCGTGGCAAGGTAAATCAGCAAGGCTTCACTGCCGGGTTCCCTCACCGGCAATGGCGGCAGCAGCATCCGAAACATTGGCTGCGGTGCCGACATTGCTGGATTCCAGGACAGGTAAGTGTCCTAATATTAAAAGTCTGACATTTAATTTTTGAAGGGGGGGGCGGAACAACACTTTAAGTACTTCTAAAGGGATGATAACACTGCAACTTTCCTCTTTTTCTTATTAGAACACTACAAGGCACCAGCTGATTAATAATGAAAAAATCACTATGATTCAGATTCACTCGACACACAACATACCGTAGGCATCAGCACAAAATTTGTTACAATCCTTGCAATGTGCATTGGTAAGGGCAGTATTGTTTTTTTTTTTGTCAACAAAAGTGGAGTTTCTCTATAAGAATTTATGGATAAATAAAAGAGGGAGTTTCAAGAGAAAGGGGTGCTTTTATTATTACAACATATTCCACTCCTTAGAAAATAAAATACAATACATATTCTTTTCAATGATATCTGTAAGATCTTATTTATTATTTATAAAATGGTAGCCATATAAAAGATGCAAATACAAAACAATTTGAAGGGCAGTCTTGCCAGGACCTCTACTGACTGCATTTTTTGCAGAAATGTAAGCCACGGTCATTTTAGGCCATAGCAGAGGAGATTTTCAACTGCCTTAGGCAATTAGATTTAAAAGTTTCTATCCTTCTGTAGAAGTAGCAGTAGTTTACGGGGCAAGATAATCTACACAAGACAACTAAACAAATGCTTTTCTACTGCACAGAGGGAGATCTGTGACTAGTGGCAACCCTCCTTTAGACTTCACAGTTTGCCTCAACAGCCTCTCCACTGGGGCCCCTTTCCCACCACAGGTCCCATAGCAGGTGCATGGGCTGTTATAGTTATAGATGCACCACTGGCTGGAAACAATCCCCTCTAGTCTATTGGTAAGCAATGATTTTGTACCCTTGACAATGTTTAATAATCTTTCAGATATATTCTCTTTAAAATGACTTTTCTCAAAGCAATTCTTATTTCCTTATTCCTTAACGTATAAATGATTGGGTTGAATAGTGGGGTTATGATTGTGTTAAAAAGAGATAAAAGTTTGTTGAGGTTTAGTGAATATCCCCTTGATGGGGCTATATAAAGTGTTATAAGTGTACCATAATAAGTAGACACAACTGCCAAATGAGAGCTACAAGTTGAGAAGACCTTTTTTCGGCTAGCAATGGAGGAGATCTGAAGAATTGATGTAAAGATACAAATATATGTGACAATGACAAAGATTATTTGAGCAATGGCAATTCCAATTGCCGTAATAGATACCTGAATTTCAACTTGTTTCGTGTCAGAACAGGAAAGGTTGAGAAGAGGAGCAAGGTCACAGAAAAAATGGTCAATAGTATTTGGACCACAAAAGTCTAATTCAACCACAAGAATTTCTGTGATCATTGCAAGAAGAAAACCAGCCATCCAGCATAACGTTGCCAAGAAATTAGGGAGTCTGTTCTTCATAATTATTGAATAGTGCAATGGGTTACATATGGCCAAATATCGATCATATGACATTACTGTCAATAGACAACACTCTATAATAGCAGAAGCACCAAAGATATATAACTGTATTTCACAAGATAAAGATGAAATGTGGCCTCTACCTGTTAGAATGACTTGTAAGGTTTTTGGGCCTACGTTTGTACTGATCATTATATCACAGAAAGAAAGGTGAGATAGAAAGAAATACATGGGAGACTTAAGAGAGAGGGTCGTTGACACTAATGCAATAATGAGGATATTCCCAACCATGGTGGCCACATAAATTAGAAGCAGGAGAAGAAAGAAGAGACTTTGAAAACTGTGAAGATCTTCATATCCCAAAAGGATGAAATCACTAACTGAAGTGTGGTTGTACTTGGTCATTTCCTGAAGATACAATTTACTTTTGATCCATTTAAATCAAATGTGGCATGCACAGATCAAAGTAAATGTAAAAGGTCTTGTATGACAGGAGCATATGAGGCACTTCAAAAAGTGAGAAAAAAATTACTGAACCATAACAACGCATTAGCTTAGTCACCATTATTTAACAAACCCAAGCCTTTTGTGACATCACAGGGGCAAGTCAAAGAACTTAGTTACCACTGATTGACAGATTTGCAGTCTTGATATGTGTTGGTCTGTTGTGTACTTTATTGACGAGCACCAGATGCTATATATTGTATATACTGTATCTTCAGTACCCGTCTCATACTGGAGATACCTTTATTGCTCTTGTATGTTTTACTATTTCATCATATTCCACTTCATTAAGAAATGTATTTGTAAAGACAATGCCGAAACAGAAAATAAAACCATGTCTTATTTTTGATCAACAGTTACGGTAGACTAGGTTCACTTCCCTGCCATGTTTTTAATTACATTATATAAAACTCTCACAAATATTTCCTTGACCTGAAAGAGTTGTGAAAAGAGATGTTTTTGTATTTCATCCTACAATTAATTAAAAGAATGTGTACCAAGTGCTTGTACTGGACTTCAACAAATGTGAGGACATTTTTTTGCCTCCTTTTTTGATTTGCTTTATTTTTTCGACGTTGTTCTATTTTTCTTTTATCTTTATTTATCAGGCCTTATCCGTAAAAGACAAAAGAAAGTTGTAAAGAGCTGAAAATATAAGGTTATATGGACGTATGAATTCTTAAGATACAGATAACTATTTCCTATTCAGTTGTGACAATGAAAATGTCTTAAATGTGTTCATTCACAAATCTCAGCTATCCTCTTTATTTGTTATATTTTTCTTTTATCTGTATTTATGAGGCCTTATCCGTAAAAGACAAAAGAAAATTGTAAAGAGCTGAATGTATAAGGTTCTATGGACGTATAAAATCGAAAGATACAGATAACTATTTCCTATTCATTTGCGACAATGAAAATGTCTTAAATGTGTTCATTCACAAATCTCAGCTATCCTTTTTAATTATTTTGATTGCATCTTCATGATAATAAATATTGCAGAATAAATCAATAATCAGTTCAGTTGTATACATCCCAGAAAAGTATATAAGAAACCAAGCACAAGCAAAAATGTTCACGTGTTGATTTTGTTGATTGATTTGTCAGGTGTTGAGTTCTTCTTTTGGAAAAAACTTACAAATGATTGAATAAATATATGCAATAATTTTATTACAACAATATCCTAAAATTCATTGGGCACAGACCCCTAAAAATCAATGAAATGGTAAACAGAAGAAACACACAACTTTACAGCCTTCAAGAGAGGCACCCCCCACGATGTATATAGATACATTTGGACAATAAGTATAGAGACCAATGAAGAATGGAGTCTAATGGTCATCAAAGCACTGTGTAGAGACATCAAAGGACATTTGTAATATAAAGAACATATGCACATCTATCAATGAGGGGTGCAAAAATTTTTCACATTATTGGCTTCTTCAGGGGTATATTGGGTGTCGTTGGATATGGTTGCTGAAAGATGAAAATATCATATAATAGTATAAAGCATATCATATAATAGCATATCCCAAAGATTCCAACAAATAATAATAAATAAAAAATAGGTATTATCAAGGAAAAACTCAAATAAATCAATATTACAGAATCACCAGGTTATGCTTGGTTTCCTATGGTAATACATATTGTTGATCCTTTTGTAAGTACTTGGACTGCAATAGGCAAGATAAAATCCAGTGTACTAAAATTCAAGCAGATTTTCATTTATCTTAACATCATCGTATTTTCCAAAATAAAAAATAAACGTTAATATGCACATATCTTTTTATAGCTTGAGAGTAACAACCAACGTATCAGAAATTATGTCCGGGGATTGGGATTTATTAACCTAACAAGCAGGACTGAAAAGTCCCCTGTGAGAATCAGTTATTGTTTTGACGCCAGGATCGATGGGGAAATTAGGAATAGCCTTAAAAAATGTTTTGAAATTCTGCTTATGCTATTGAATAATCACAAAATAATATTAATGTCAAAACCCAACTCTGCTCTTTGTCGTTTATATGGTTTGATGTTCCATACTGATTCAAATACAGTAATGTTAGTCAAAAATAAGGACATTTATTACTAAAATACTATGTATTATAACCACTTGTCATTTAGAAAAAAGTATTAACCCTTTCAAATCTCAGGATAATTACAACCTTCGTAATCTGTCTTAATTTAGTTTTTTTGGTGAGCAGCAGTTTACTCACCAATAACTTTTTACCTTTTTTGTACTCCACAATGATTTTCATACTTTTTTGTAGTACACATAGCACATAGAAATTGACAATTGAGAAAAAATGCAATTTTAATTTGTTTAACCCCTAAATACTTGGCACTTTCTCCCCCTTTCTACCCAGTCCAATTTTCAGCTTTCAGTGCTCTCACAATTGAATGATAATTGTACGGTCATGGAAGGCTGTACCCAAACTCATTTGAGACAGATAGAGCTTTATTTTGGTGGTATTAATTCACCACTGAGGTTTTTTATTCTTTGCTAAAAAAAAAAGTACCATACATTTGAAAAAAACAACTTTTTCTTAGTTACTGTTGAACATTTTGTAAATAAGTAATTTTTCACCTTCACTGATGTTCACTGATAAAGCGGCACTGAAGGGCACTAATGAGGTTGCACTAATGAGGAGGCACTGATAGGCAGCACTGATGTGGCACTAATGAGATGGCACTGAAGGGCACTGATGAGTTGCACTGATGATGAGATACTAATATGCAGCACTGATGAACACTGATAGGCAACACTTAAATGCAGCACAGATGGGTACTGATAGGCGGCACTGATAGGCACCGATAAGTGGCACTGATGGACACTGATATGTGCCACTGATGGGCACTGATAGGCGGCACTGATGGGCACTGATAGGTGGCACTGGTGGGCACTGTTAGGTGGCACTGATTGGCAGCACTGATGGGTAATGATAGGTGTCACTGATGACCAGGCTCAAATGGGCACTAAAAGGCAGCACTGACTGGCATCACAGCTGGGCCCTGACTTGAATTACTGCTGTGCACTGTTGGGGCTGCACCGATAATCAGGGCACTAATTATCTGTGCAGTTCTCCCCTGTGAGGAAATGCAGCTGATCTGCTCTCCTCTCCTCACACAGTGCCTGCTTGAGGAGAGGGAAGCAGATAACCGGCATTTTCCTGTTTACATGTGATCAGCTGTGACTGGACACAGCCAATCACATGGGTAAAGAGTCTTGTCATCGGCTCCTTACCGGGATCGGTGATGCGCCATGTCACAGGGACATATGACGTCATCCCAGAATGAGAGAACCACCCTGCCGCAATCATTTGTCAATACGAAGGGTAGGAGGTGGTTAAAGCATAGAGTAAATATTCTTCAATATCAATTTGAATTATTTTCACATACAGGACTTCAAATATGTGTAGGTTTTGATATTTTGATCCAAACTTCAAAAGAGTTGAAGCTGTTATAGCTGCAAAAGGTGGGCCAAGTCAATATTGAACCCTATTGACCAAGACTGGGATGCCATTAAAGTTCATGTGGGTGTAAAGGCAGGCGCCCCAATACTTTTGACAATATAGTGTATCATAATTGAATGGCCCTGCTATCTCGTAGTGATTGTGTGGTCTCTGATCTGTTTCCGTTTGGGTAAGCATCCTGTTTAATCACAAGCATCTCCTGCATATTTGACATGATATTTATTATCTAGACAACTACTGTATATAACTGCTGAGTAATTGATAGTGATGACGTCACCGCACCATGTATGTTAATGTGTGCCGCGTCATGATGTTATGATGCACCACACATGCGCAGTAGCGCTGTTTTTAGGCCATGTTGTGAAGTACAGCCCCGTCAAGATAGGAAGTAAAACTGCTTGTGCATAACGGCCTTTGAAGCAGCCAGGATACCCAGCGAAACCCGTCAGGCTCCTGGCAGTGTCCTTTCACCTGCTCCTCTGGCCTTCTTGGCACCCTTGGTGCATGAAATTTAAAGACCAATTGACAACATCCATTAGGAGGAATGGTTGCTAGCAATGATGCTGAAGGATAAGTATCTTGTTACCCCATGGGGATTTGCCAAATACACTAATGTCGGCCAAATAGGAAAATGGACCCAGTTATGATATGCATTACAGAGCATTATGTTTCTTCAAAGGAGGACTGATATGTGATTTGGGTCTCTGGTACCTCAAATGGAAGCTACTAAATAACTCATGTGTACAAGATATACACCATTGGAGGGTCATACAAACGTGATATATTTCTTGAATTGGGAACATTCATTTGTACATCATTGGGACTGTTCATTTTTAATACACTCATGTGAGGGAGGTGAAGATTTCATCATTATATATTCTGGAGAGGACATGTGCTATATCAACAGTATACCTCCTCTAGACCATGAGCAGAGATGAGCTTGGGCATGTTTGAGTTTGTACGCGCTCCATCCCACCAGGAAGCCGAAGCTGCACTCTGCTAATCACAGACAGTGAGACATTTCCCGATCTACAGCTGCACAGATCGGGAAATGTCTCACTGCCTGTGATTAGTGGAGTGCAGTGTCGGCTTCCTAGCGGGATCGGGCATGTAGCAACTCAAACACGCCTGAGCTCATCTTTAACCATGTGTGTTTGTGATCTTTATCTCCATTTTACAACCGACAATTTCTGGACTTAAAGGGACAGAGCCATCTATTCCATTTCTGAGGTTTTTGATCTCCAGAGGCATTCAAACCATCAGGCATGCTTACTTCCCAAGGGATAATTGATGTCCCTAATTAGGGAGCCTTACTTTTAGTCTCCTCAAACTTCAAAAGAAGCCAACATAAAAGGGACGTTCCTTCAAAAATTAGGTTTAGCTCATTGTTGTGACTATGATCCCCCTCTTTTTAGAATATGTGAAGGAGAGGGCTGTCACACTACTACATGGTTATCCTTGGAGTCATGGCATCTAAGTGATGTACTGTTATATAAATCGTGAAAGCCAATGGGTGGTTACCTTTATACCACATGTTTGAAACAGTACCAATAGCATGCAGTTTAGATATATTACAAACATATACACATGTAGACATAGGCAGGCCATTGGGGTGCAGGTGAGCCAGGACTTTTTGTGTTAACATTTATGTGTTATCTATGTGGATTTTATGCATATTTCAATAAAAAAAATGAACACTTTTTGTATGCAAATGGAAGTAGCCGCATGTTTATAACCATTCATTCTCCTATAGCTTTATGGTAAATTGTGATTTATGGTAATTACAAGTGCAATAGAAACCCATTCAATTGCAAATACATAGTAGGAGGTAGAGCTTGGATCCACCTGGGTTTGGATGTATGTGTCTTGGATTAGTGGAAAATTCCCTCCACCTGTTTATGGGAAGATTGTTCTATACCTTGCAGGACCTTATGGTATGGCTGTGTCTTTATAACTGCTGAGTAGTATACCTTGTAATCTTTGATATTGGTAGGTTTTTTGTTTTGTTTTTTCATAAAAGTTTTATTGGAAATCAAATTGCAGTTGACAAAGATAACAATATCCATCATATAAAACAGAGTATATCCACTGGTTTGTTATAACCTTTAGAAACCATAGAGGATACAGAACAGAAAAAGAACTTATGTTGTTATAGAAAATAAACAATGGTGTATTCCATGGTGTGTCAATAATAATCAGCCCCCAGCTTGTCTATTGACCTTTTTGGGCCAGGGGCTGGATTTATAATATCTATATGGAGTGGAATACTAAGCTAAAACAAAGGCCTGAGGGGTAGTAGAAAAAAGGAGAAGGGAGGGGAGGAAGAGAAAAAGGAGAGAGATAGAAAGGAGTAAAAAGAGGGAGCGAGAGAAAAAAAAGGGGGGGGCAAGGTAGGAGAGCTAGGGGGGTTTGGCAGGTTAGGGGGTGGGGGGCATGAATGGTGGGAAAAGGCTACCATTAGTATTGTCAATCAATTGGGCCACAGAGTTTATGCATACTTCCCATATTGGTCTAAGTTCTTAAAGTTAGTCCAAAAAGCCCAAGTTTTCATAAATGTGTGCAGTCTTTCATGCACAATATGTATAAACTCTTCCATTTCCTCAATTTTATGCAGTCTCAAAAACCATTCTGCTATATTAGGGACAAGAGTAGACAAGTAGACAAGAGTAGAACGCCAGTGAGCTGTTATACAAAGGCAGGCCGTATTTACAATATGCATCGCAAGGGACCTGAAATATTTCCGCTTGGAGGGGGAGGAATGGTGCAAAAGGTATTGGGACGGGAAAAAATCCAGCAAATAAGATGTGACTTGAGAAATTATATTGTGCACCATTCTCCAATATGGTTGCAAGAGTGCACAGCTCCACCATATATGTAACATTGTCCCCTCTGTTCGCCTGCATCTCCAATGATCTAGATCTAATTTTGTATGCTTTTTTACCTGTACAGCTACATTAAGAGAGCATTCATGAGCAAAGGTGTTTATTGTGTCCCAATCTGCATTGATGAGAGAGATTGGGAGTTCCTTTTACCACGAGTTCCTAGCTGTATCAGTGCTAGGTGATGGTGTATTTGCCATTAGGGAATAGAGAATAGAGATTAGATAGAAATTAGATGGCGTTGGGGGTGAGGTTCTGGTACATATGTTTTCAAAGTCCATAAGCGGTCTTGAAATTTGTGCATTTCTTGGGGATGATCTAAGGAAATGTTTGATTTGTTTGTATGTCCACCACGGAAAGGAGCCTGAGACAGAGATGGTTTCCAGTTGGGAGATGGAAAGAATATTGCCCTTCGTTAGAAACTGGTATGATAGGGCATCACTGTGGGGCCAATCTCTAGTTAGGAATGAAGGCTCCAAGCCCGGAGGGAAATCTGGGTTGCCTCTAATTGGGGGTAACATGGCTTGGTGAGGATGAAAGGGTACTGGATTTGCAGACAATTCTAAAGCAAAGCAAGAAAGTACCTATAAAGGGGTGGTTTGTTATTTGTGCTGGGAGGTGAGACCCTAGCAGCCAAGGGGATGTACAGAGAGAAATGAGGGACTGGGCTTCTTCTAGCGGTACCGATGCCTTCCTGTGACGGTGAACGTTCTAATCAATTTTTCGGCTAAGATAGCAGGCCAAATAATATTTAAAAAGGTCAGGTGAACAGACTCCACCTTTCCCTTTTGGCAATGTGAGTCGAGCATATCTATTGCGAGGCGGGGACTCCTTCCATAGGAACTTTGTGCACATTTGTAATAGGAGAAAAAGGTATTTGGCAAGTAAATTGGAATAGTTTGTATCAAATAAAGCAGTCTCGATGGTATGTTCATTTTAATGAGCGCTGCACGCCCAAACCATGACATATTGAGATGCATCCTTCTCTTCAGGTCTTCCTGGACCTTGTTGAGGAATGTTGTAAAGTTTTGGTCATGAAGTCTATCTATTTTGGAGGGTATTTGCATCCCCAGATAAGTTATAACGTCGGGTGCCCACACGAATGGGAAGTTATCTTTGCAGAGAGGAACTAAGGAAGTCGGGAGGGAGATATTGAATGCTTGTGATTTGGAATAGTTAATTTTTAGGTTTGAAAGATGGCCAAAGTGGTTTAAGTCTTTAAGTGGATTAGGGAGAGAGGTGTGGGCTTTGGTAAGGAAGAACAGTAGATCATCAGCAAATGCTGCCACTTTGTATTCAGTATTATGCATTGAGATACCACTGATGTCTCTATTTGCTCTTATCATATTAAGGAATGTTAAAACAAAAATCAAGAGTGAGAGTGAGCAACCCTGCCGTGTTCCATTTTTGATGGCGAAGGCGTCCAATAGGTGTCCATTCACCAGCACTCGGACCGAGGGGTTAGTATAGAGGGCCAGAATGTTGGCGAGCATATGGGAGCCCAATCCCAGAGCATTTAGAGTTTCACCCATGTAATCCCAGGCCACCCTATCGAATGCCTTCTTGGCATCCAGGAAGAGAAAGAATCCCTGGGTTCCGCTCCTGGACAACCAATAATGAATGTTGGGTGCATTGATGGTATTGTCACGGCCCTCCCTACCTGGGGTAAAACCAACTACTGTAGGTCTAGGTTTATGAAAGAGGGGAGTAGGGGAAGGAGTCTGTTAGCCATCATTTTTCGCATAGAGTTTAATGTCTACGTTGCATAGCGATATTGTTCTACAGTTTTCAACCCTCAAATTATCTTTGCCTTCCTTGGGAATTACCATTATGTGGGCTTCTAAGAGGCCACCAGGGAGAATCAACGTCTCAGGGATCGCGTTCATGGTGATAAGTAACTTTGGCGAAAGTGTCGCCTGGAAGCTTTTATAGTATTGAAGCGTAAAGCCATCCGGGCCCAAGCTTTTCCCGACTTTCATCTGGTTGATCGCTTCATTCAACTCTGCTAAAGGGGAAGTCTAAAACCTTCGCAGCTTGGGAGGGAATAGTTGTGGGACAATGTTTGGCCAGGAAATCTTTAATCTGGAATAAGCGTTCCTCTTGTTGAAAGGGAGACTTGTGACCACCCTGAATATTATATAGCTTTTTATAGAATTGTTTGAACTGGTGGGCTATTTCATCATTTCTGAAGAGTAAGTTATTATCGTGGGTAATTAAGTGATGAATGTGGTTTGAGGGTTTCATCGCCTGCACAGCTCGGGACAAGAGGCACCTGATATTGGTAGGTTTTTACCCTCTGCATGAGCTGTATATTTTCTGCTTCGGTGCAATTTGTGAATTGGAATACAGACCAAAGGGAACTATTGCGGCCACCCACTTACCGTATTAGTTTGCCATTCAGGTGTTACTTTTTATCCCCAACATTTTATATATAGTTTTATATATTTTGTTTGCAACATCATTTGAATAATCCAATAATTTGATTTAGATCATATGTTCATATAGTGTAAATATCGCCTAGGAACCATCATATGTGGAAGTACCATCTCCTACTCTTATAGTAATACTTGACCATCTTGAAAGACCAGTGTCACCTACAGAATTCTTAGGGTATGTAACATAATTATTTGGATGTTTCACTATCCACGGAACAACATGGCTGTTTATTGATCCCCATATTAACGCTATATTTTTAGGGACAGGACTGAGTGTGTGCTTCTTTCCATTTAATGCTCCTATGCCTGCCGGGAAGACGTTGCCCATGGCATCCTTCATGATTGGGTGCTCTCTCGGCCCTTGGTAAGCCTCATGTGGTGTCTTCAAAAAATCCTGTTTGGTTTAATTTATGACATGTTATGACTAGGATTGTCTCTCTATAGAGATATGCAATGCTGCATGGGAGCGGAACTAGGGAGGGAAATTCAAACGTTGAACGTTGCACAAAACACTAACACACACATAACATTTATATATATATATATATATATATATATATATATATATATATATATATATATATATATATATATATATATACACACATACATATATATATATATATACACACACACACATACATATGTATGTGTATATATATATATATATATATATATATATATATATATATATATATACACACACACACACATACATATGTATGTGTATATATATATATATATATATACACACACACGCACACACATATATATGTGTTTATATATATATATATATATATATATATATATATATATATATATACACACACACATATATATATATATATATATATATATATATATATATATATATATATATATATATATACACACACATTATATATATATATATACACGTATGTATATATATATATATATATATATATATATATACACACACACACACACACACATATATATATATATATATATATATATAATATAATATAATATAACGAACAAATTATAATCTAATCAATAATATAATTTTATTATATATAATATATATATATATATATATATATATATATATATTATATAATACAATTATATTATTGATTAGATTATAATTCATGCGTTTGTGTTTCAAATTTATCACATCTGGGATGTCTACTAGAGTCTTGTCTTGGTCAGGTTTAAGTCAGTAATTACTAAGAATTGTAGGCCTATAATACATAACACCATATTTCCATGAAAAAAATTGTACCGCTTTTGGTACAGAATTCCTGACATAATCATACCGCCAGGGAGGTTAATACTTCTTACATTTTGTAATGCACTCTTCCTCTACTTCCTCAGCTAAAATCCCTTTTAGTTCTCTACTATACATGTTGCAAGCTTCCTCTTTATAGTAGGGAACTAATTTCTCCCTTATTTCATTGATCTCCTTTTTTCATTTATGAAATATTTTTCTTTTTTTTTTTGGTGATTAAAAAAGGATAGAAAGCCGATGCCTGCTTCATTAAAATATCTGAACCAATCAGCTAAATCCTCATCACCTTTGTCTGTAAAGACGTTCCAACTGAAGCTTCTAGGAATCATCTTTTCAGCGATATACCTTTCCAAAAAGGCTATATCCCCACTAGCATTCATCTCTGTTACTAAAACATTCTTTAATTGCTTGAAGATACCCCTAGTTTCACTAGAGGCTGTCCTCCAGAACGAAATCATGAAATTGAGAAGCTCTGAAACCCTTGGGTAACCCATTTTTTACCCCCCCCCCCCCGGTCTTGATGCAACCATACTACAACCATGATTTTTTGCAATAATTTCCTTAACCCTCCCTTGAGTTTGGCATCAAATCCCTTCCGAGGGAACCCCCTTGATACTTCCCTCCCCCCTCTCCTTCCCCCTCACCTGTCTGTCCTTGTCCCCCCCCCCCATAACCTTCTCACCTTCTTCTTCTCCCCCTCCCCCTTTTTTTTCCTCTCCCTCTGCTTACTCTCATACTTTATTATCATCATCCTTAGTGCACCTCCTTGCTCTCTACAACCCACAGTCTCCCAGAACTCTTGAACTCTTTGGTATAGTGCTCCATTGGGATACCAAACATTACTCCCTTCCATTATCTGAACATAACTGGGAGTCTTGTGTTATGCTTATACTCCTCCTTTACTCTCTCCCCTACATTACTACTGATGCCTACCCCCCCCCCCCCCCCGATCTAAAATGTTCTTCTCAATGACTTAAACCTTATCACATTGTATTGTATTCATACTGGTCATGGTAATTACAGATTATAAGTACATCTTGCACCCTAACTTGTACCGTTGCTCAAAAACCTTTGTTGTTTCAATAAAATATTTGAAACAGAAGATACCCCTAATTTCTTTTTCATTTCATATGTGTACTGTCACCAAGTTGTGGACTTAATATATGATTTTTTCATATTATGCACTGAGATTTTTAATTATGCACAAGTTTATATGATTGAAGTATATGTGTACGTATATATTTTACATTTCTGTCATAATTTATCACAATTGTTCATAATTGTTTAGGAACAGTGCACCATTATTTTTAAGATCACCCTCAAACATTCACAACTTCTTCCTGCTGATTCTCCTTCTGCACCATCCCATAGGCACTCCACATCCAGCTCTCCGCAGAAGTCCAGAAGTTTCAGCTTGCACTAATTGCAGTTGTTCCGGTCATAGCAAACGTGGTCACTTCAACTGTCCAGTCTTCCTCTGTTTGTCCCACTTTTCCTCTTAATGATGGTTCCTACAAAAACTATTTATTTTTTTTTCTCTTTTTTTGCTATTACTGACTCCTAATACTGACCCCTTTACTCCTGTATGTTCTGGACTTTGTTTTCATGCTTTTTTTGTGTTCTCTTTTTTGCCTTTTATTGGCTTGAACTATTACTCCTTACTCATGCCACTACTGTATTAATTTTTTACGCCACTTAGGATGCAAATGTCCCCCACTATTTTTATTTATTTTTTCTTCCCTAATACAGATGATTTCACATGGTCCAATTACCTACCCATCTAACTCCTTATATAGATGTAATACGATTATAGGTTTCCTTATTTATTCACGGACGAAGTGAGCTTTGTGCCATTACATCATTATGTCAGGCTGGCAAACGTCTTTATTAATCCATGTGGCTCAGACTCGTCATATCCCAATGTACCTCCTGTCCTTGGATATTCGGAAGGCATTTGACATGGTGTCCTGGCCACATCTTGCCCATATCCTTCAGTGATAAGGGTTCACTCCTCATTTTCACAATTGAATCGTGTCTCTTTATCATAACCCTTGCACCTATGAGCGATACACCGGTTACCGTTCCAACATGTTCCCCATAGACTTAACTATTAATGCTCTCACACCTAACATCTCTTCTCTGTGGTTGGTATTCTCTTCTGTTTTCATGGATTGGTAGGGTCACAGTGGTGAAAATGACATTACTCCCAAAAATATTTTATTTATTTTGAGTCTTACATCTACCAGTCCCAGCACATTTTTGCTCCATTATTCTCCAACGTCTACCTAACTGCACACTACTGCTCCCTTGGTGGACTGAGTCTCCTGCACATCACTAAATACTCTTGCCTAAGTATCATGCAGTTTATAAAACCCCTCTTTGGGTTGGTCTTAAAGTGATTGATTGTGACTCCTTATCCATTGCCAAGCTCTTGTGGCTTCACAAGAATCTTTTCAATCCAATCACAGTGCACTCCCTCTCCCTTTGGGACAAACTTAGGACTTATTTTGTGCTTCAATCCCCCCACAACCCATTGCAGTCCTTCTTTAAGAATCTGTCATTATATTCAACCTTTTCCTCTCTTTCTTCTTTTCTTCCTTCTAGGCCTGGCGTTCCACAGGACTCCTCCGCCCATCAACTGACCACTAATTCTGTTTTAAAAAGTTTCCCTTCCCTCCATCAAGCGTATAAACTGCCAAGCTCAGAAACCTTCCGCTATCTACAAATCAAACATTTCTTTGCCCCTGGACAAGAAAAATCAACCCCAAAGGGGGGAGGAAAAGTTGGGGATTTTTAAGGTGCCAATACTTTGAACATCAAAACATTAATTAAAACATACACATATTATTTCAATCATTAAAAACAAAAAATGAATAATAAACAGACATACAACATGATTAAAATCAATTGTTTGCTGTGTACATTGCTAGAGAAATTCATATATATACATTTACAATAATGTCATGGAGTAGCAATCCCGACATGTTTCACCAGAGCGGTTTCCTCAGGGGATAGATTTTAAGCTACTTCTAAAATAAAAAATATACATATAAAGAATAGATAATTACAACATTAAATACATTTATATGTGTACTCCTGAAAAACTAGTTATATGCTATATATAATTTTAACAATGAGTATATTAGACTCAAATAAGTATTATCACATTAATATAAAAAAATACTGCATTTATATGTTTGCCAAGTATATATCATTACAAAAAAGAACACACAAAAAACAAAACACAAAAACCCCCAAATTGTGGGGGAAGGATTGTCTAAATCTATAAGCAAAAACAAAAAGGATGCTTACCCAAGGTGATGCGTGTTAAGTAGAGTTGAGCGGACACCTGGATGTCCGTGTTCGGTGGGTCCGGCCGAACTTGAAAAAAAAGTCTGGGTCAGTGACCCAGACTTTTTCCGAACTTGACCCGGACACCGAACCCCATTGAAGTCAATGGGGACCTGAACTTTCAGGCACTAAAATGGTTCTAAAAAAACAATGGAAAGGGCTAGAGTGCTGCAAATGGCAGCAAAATGAGAGCATGGCAAGTGCTCTGCAAACAAATGTGGATAGGGAAATAACTTAAAACAACAAAAAAAAAAACAGAAAAGTACAAAATTTTCTTCATCTGTGAATGACGAGGCCCATATGGAGTAGGAGGGAGGTTGAGGTGGCGGTGGATGTGGCGGTGTAGGTGGAAGCGGCGGTGGAGGTGGACGAGGTAGCCAACACTGCTTTTTTTTAGTCATTTTAAATTAGGGTACACCCCAAAAGAGTGAGAAAAATCAAAAATATAACAATGGCTGGGTAAGGCCGGTATCCATCTCTATTCTGCACAAAGTACGGAAAAGACCTGTGGGATCCATGCCTGGTTCATTTTAATGAATGTGAGCTTGTCCACATTGTCTCTGGACAGGCGGCTGCGCTTGTCTGTGATAACGCCCCCAGCCATGCTAAATACACATTCAGATAATACACTGGCTGCAGGGCACGCCAGCACCTCCAAGGCGTAAAGGGCAAGCTCAGGCCATGTGCCCAATTAGGAGACCCAGAAGTTGAAGGGGGCAGACCCGTCATTCACTACATGTAGGCGTGTGCACACATACTGCTCCACCATGTTGGTGAAATGCTGCCTCCTGCTAAGACGTTCCATATGAGCTGCTGGTGCTGCTGTTTGTTGTGGCGTGCTGACAAAGCTTTTCCACATTTCGGCCATGCTAACCCTGCCTTCTGAGGTGTTGGTGGTGCCCTGGTTGCATTGGCGACCTCTTCCTCCTCCTCTGCCTTGGCCTTGTGCTTCCACTGTGGCCCCGCTGTCAGGTGGGAATGCAAGCAGCATCGCGTCTACCAGCGTGCGCTTGTACTCGCGCATCTTGCGATCACGCTCCAGTGAGTGAATTAAGGACGGTACGTTGTCCTTGTAACGGGGATCCAGCAGCGTGGCCACCCAGTAATCAGCAAGTTAGAATGTGGGCAACTCGGCGGTCGTTGTGGAGACACTGCAGCATGTAATCGCTCATGTGTGCCAGGCTGCCCAGAGGCAACAAAAGGCTGTCCTCTGTGGGAGGTGTATCATCTGTGTCTTCTGTATCCCCCCCAGTCACGCACCAGTGATGGCCATGAGCTGGCCTGGGTGCCACACTGCTGTGAACATGGTTCCATCTCCTCCTCCATCTCCTCCTCATCCTCCAGAACTGTGCCCCTGTTGGACAATTGTGTACCTGGCGTTTGTGGGTGCAGGAACCAACCCTCGGAGCCATTTGTGAATGACTGCCCTAAAAGCCATGGAAATTATCTCTCTTCCTCCTCCTCCTCCTGTGCCACATCCTCTTCCATCGTCGCCCGATGCTTTTTTTTTTTTAAGGAGGCATAGAAGTGGGAAAGTTAAGCTGACAACGGCGTCATCGGCACTGGCCATGTTGGTGGAGTACTCAAAACAGCGCAACAAAGCACACAGGTCTCGCATGGAGGCCAAGTTATTGGTGGTGAAGTGGTGCTGTTCCGCAGAGCGACTCACGCGTGCGTGCTGCAGCTGAAACTCCACTATGGCCTGCTGCTGCTTGCACAGTCTTTCCAACATGTGCAAGGTGGAGTTCCACCTTGTGGGCACATCACATATGAGGCGGTGAGCGGGAAGGCCGAAGTTACGCTGCAGCGCTGACAGGCGAGCAGCAGCAGGGTGAGAACGCTGAAAGTGCGCACAGACGGCCTGCACTTTCTGAAGCAGCTCTGACATATCGGGGTAATTTTGAAGGAACCTCTGCACCACCAAATTCAGCACATGCACCAGGCAAGGGATGTGCGTCAAACCGGCTAGGCCCAGAGCTGCTATGAGATTTTGCCCGTTATCGCACACTACCATGCCGGGCTTGAGGCTCGCTGGCACCAACAACTCATCGGTCTGCTGTTCCATGCTCCTCCACAACTCATGCGCGGTGTGGGATTTTTCCCCCAAACATGCAAGTTTTAAAACTGCCTGCTGTCGTTTACCCCTGGCTTTGCTGAATTTGGTGGTGAAGGTGTTACGCTGACTGGATGAGGAGGCGGTAGAGAATGAGGAAGCGGAGTAGGAGGAGTTAGGAACAGGAGACAAACTGAAGTGCCCTGCAATCCTCGGTGGTGGAAGGAGATGTGCCAAACAAATTGAAAGGGTGTATCTCACACGTACACATACAGACTATGCCGCAATTTCATTTTTTTCACATGCATGGGTGTATATTGAATAGCGGAATAGAACAAAAGTATATAAAAGGGTGTATCTCACACATACAGACTAGGCCGCAATTGAATAATTTTCACCCGCATGGGTGTATATTGAATAGCGGAATAGAAAAATACTATCCAAAAGGGTGCATCTCACACGTATAGACTATGCCACAATTTAATTTTTGTCACCTGCATGGGTGTATATTGAATATCGGAATAGAACAAAAGTATATAAAAGGGTGTATCTCACACGTACAGACTAGGCCGCAATTGAATAATTTTCACCCGCATGGTTGTATATTGAATAGCGCAATAGAAAAATACTATCCAAAAGGGTGCATCTCACACGTATAGACTATGCCACAATTTAATTTTTGTCACCTGCATGGGTGTATATTGAATATCGGAATAGAACAAAAGTATATAAAAGGGTATATCTCACACGTACAGACTAGGCCGCAATTTAATTATTTTCACCCGCATGGGTGTATATTGAATAGAGGAATAGTTCATCCAGAAGGAAACTGCTTTGCAGGTTTTCTGGGAGTGCCCCTTTGCACAGAGCCTGTTTAGGGCCTTGGAACCTGAACTTAAGGACTTTGTACCACAGACTGCCATCACACACTTTGGTGTGCTAAATGGATTATTTGGTGGAACTTTTTCCCAAGAGGACATTGACAACGCCTGGCAGGTTCTGTATTCCTTTAAGTGCCTTATCTACCAGCTAGAGAGGATGTCCATTGAGGACTGTCACAGACTGGTCCATAGTCTGCTCAGAGACTATAACCTAATGGATCTGATGGAGGAAGAGGAGGTCTAGCAATTTCCCCTTCCCCAACTCTCCCTTGTGTGTTTTTGTCCTTTCAATAAAGCTTCGGGCTTGCACTTCTCCACCTCCCTTTCCCCCACTCTTTATTGTTTGTGTGTTTCACGTTTGTCTTTTTGTAATGTGGCGGTACACTTTATTTGCACACATAATCTGATTAGTAGGGTGTAGGTCCTTGGGACTGTCCCTGAACGTCTTGGGGGGGGGGGGTATGGATATGGCCTTTTGGCTTGGTTCACCCACCTAGTACTTTGCCAGTGTAAGTACACCAGTCCCTGTCAGCAGCCTTGTACACCAGTCCCTGTCAGCAGCCTTGCGCCCCGGGGGATCAGGGTCAGGGTCCTTCCTCTTTCGGGAGGAGGACCATGTGTACACCCTGTGTACTTTTTTATGCACCCGCCGGGTGATAGTCTGAGTGTGTTCACACACCACGGGCTTATCTCTCTTCGGGAGAGCACCCCTGACCTAGTATTCGAGGTGGCTTCGGCTACCATGAAGAACGGGGTTCTGCCAGGCCTTCTGGCTAGGCAGATCATGGAAACCCTATGTCCCCGTCAGGAGACTTGCCAACCAGTAATCAGCACAAGTTAGAATGTGGGCAACTTGGCGGTCGTTGCGCAGACATTGCAGCATGTAATCACTCATGTGTGCCAGGCTGCCCAGAGGCAACGAAAGGCTGCCCTCTCTGGAAGGTGTATCATTTGTGTCCTCTGTATACCCCCAGCCACGCACCCACAAGCTGGCCTGGGTGCCACCCTGCTGTGAACATGATTCCTCCTCCTCCTCCTCATCCTCATCCATCATCCAGCAATTTTTCAAAAAGATATACAAGTGGGATAGTGTAACGCTCCTGCGTTTTATGTATGATGTGGATTTTCAGCTGCAGAAATATTCCACTTCAGTAGTCATGTAGAGAAACGCTGAGACACCAATCCCAACTCTCAATGACTCATCATGTGTGGATGATCTCAATTCAGCAAGTAAATACACACACTCAATAAGATGTTTCCTAGAGTGACTTATGTATATAGTAACACAGTGATGATAGGCTGAAGAGACAGGTTGGGTAGAGATGGTAGATGACAGACACTTGAAAGGAAATGTTCTTGAAAGTAAGATAGTAGCAGATGGGATTCAGATAGGTTTAGCAATCATGTATGGTAGCAGATGACAGCATCAGTCTTAAAGGTGTATGCGCACCTTACCAAAAGAGAATGGTGGGGCGCATACACTTATGAAAGAGTAATTAGGGTACCCAAAGGTACCAGAACATTACAGTACCCCCCCCTTAAGGCTGGCTCCTGAAGGCCTCTGGAGCTGGTTTGTCTGGGTACTCCGCATGAAAATTGCGGATTAATCTAGAGGCATGTATGTCAGAGGTGTTTAGCCAGGTGTCGTCTTGGGGCCCATAGTTCTTCCATCGAATCAAGTACTGAAGTCTTCCTCTGTGGATACGAGAATCCAGAATCTCTTTTATCTCATATTCTTCTCCACCTTCAACTTGTACAGGAGGAGGAGGTGGGATAGTAGGCCTTATTCCTTGGTCAGGAACATGGGGCTTCAGTAGCGACACATGGAAAATGGGATGTATTTTGAGGTATATTGGCAATGTAAGCTGTACTGCAGCTTTTCCAATAAGTTTCTTGATTGGGAAAGGTCCCAAGAACAGAGGTCCAAGCTTTTTGCTAGGGATTTTCAGTCTTAAATTTTTTGTTGAGAGCCAAACGAGGTCCCCGATAGCGTACTGAGGAGAAGGTCTTCTGTGAAGATCATAGTACTTCTTTTGTTGACTATGAGCGTGTGCAATGGTAGTATTAAGCAAACCCAGAGAGTCCTTTATTTGGGTAAGATAGTCTGAAGCTACTGGGTTATTTGAAGGAAGGATGCGTGGTGGAAGAATAGAGGGATGAAACCCATAGTTCAAGTAGAACGGACTCTGCTTGGTCGTACTGTGGGTTGCGTTGTTGTAGGCAAATTCTGCCAGAGGGAGAAGATCCACCCAATCATCCTGTTGGTAAGAAGTGTAACAACTAGGGTTGAGCGAACACCTAGATGTCCGTGTTCGACGGGTTCGGCCGAACTTTAAAAAAAAGTCCGGGTCCGTGTCCCGGACTTTTACCGAACTTTTCCCGGACACCGAACCCCATTGAAGTCAATGGGGACCCGAACTTTAAGGCACTAAAATGGCTCTAAAACACCAAAGGAAAGGGCTAGAGTGCTGCAAATGGCAGCAAAACGTAATTAAGAGCATGGCAAGTGCTCTGCAAACAAATGTGGATAGGGAAATAACTTAAAACAACAAAAAAAAAACAGAAAAATAAAACAATGTTCTTCTTCATCTCTGAAGGACGAGGCCCATATGGAGTAGGAGGGAGGTTGAGGTGGTGGTGGATGTGGCGGTGACATAGGCGTGCGCACAGGGTGTGCTGGGTGTGCCTGGGCACACCCTAATCACCTAGGGCACATAGCATTGCCAGTGAGGAGATGGGAAAGATCTCCCTGGGACCTGCTCTGCTCTATTTCTCCTTGCCTACAGGTACATGGCCCCGATACATTACTCTCCCTGCTGGCAAACACATGCATGTGTATTTCAACTTTGGGGTGCACACCTTAATGCAATAGGCTGCGCACACCTATGGGCGGTGTAGGTGGAAGCGGCGGTGGAGGAGGACCAGGGCCGGATTAACAGCATCATGGGCTTGGTGCTGAGGATTTTGAAGGGCCTTAAGGGCCGTGCCTTGCCATGCACCCAGAGGAGGAAGGGTGCAGCCATGCATGCCTAATTCAACATGGGATGCTGTCTCTGAAGCCCATAAACACATCCATGCATCGCCAACTGTCCCTCCTTGTCCGGCCTTCACGCTGTGTGGGGAGGTTCTGAGGGTGCTGCCTGGGGAAGCGAGCATAGAAGCCAGACTTCTGTGTTTACAAGTGACAGAAGAGCGGTAACAGTGAATATGGCCAACCCGGGGCCTATATAAAAGGTAGGGGCCTGGAGCTGCAGCTCCAATAGCCCCTACATTAATCTGGCCCTGAGGAGGAGGACGAGGTAGCCAACACTGCTTCTTTTCACAAATTTTAAATGAGGGTACACCCCAAAAGAGTGAGAAAGAGCAAAAATGGAACAATGGGTGGGTAAGGTCGGTATCCATTGCTATTCTGCATAAGGTACGGAAAAGTCCCGTGGGATCCATGCCTGGTTCATTTTAATGAACGTGAGCTTGTCCACATTGTCTCTGGACAGGCGGCTGCGCTTGTCTGTTATAACGCCCCCAGCCGTGCTAAATACCCGTTCAGATAATACACTGGCTGCAGGGCACGCCAGCACCTCCAAGGCGTAAAGGGCAAGCTCAAGCCATGTGCCCAATTTGGAGACCCAGAAGTTGAAGGGGGCAGACCCGTCATTCACTACATGTAGGCGTGTGCACACATACTGCTCCACCATGTTGGTAAAATGCTGCCTCCTGCTAAGACGTTCCATCTGAGCTGCTGGTGCTGCTGTTTGTTGTGGCGTGCTGACAAAGCTTTTCCACATTTCGGCCATGCTAACCCTGCCTTCTGAGGTGCTGGCGGTGCCCTGGTTGCGTTGGCGACCTCCTCCTCCTCCTCCTCCTCCTCTGCCTTGTGCTTCCACTGTGGCCCCGCTGTCAGATGGGAATGCCAGCAGCATGGCGTCTACCAGCGTGCGCTTGTACTCGCGCATCTTGCGATCGCGCTCCAGTGAGTGAATTAAGGACGGTACGTTGTCCTTGTAACGGGGATCCAGCAGCGTGGCCACCCAGTAATCAGCACAAGTTAGAATGTGGGCAACTCGGCGGTCGTTGTGGAGACACTGCAGCATGTAATCGCTCATGTGTGCCAGGCTGCCCAGAGGCAACGAAAGGCTGTCCTCTGTGGGAGGTGTATCGTCCGTGTCCTCTGTATCCCCCCAGCCACGCACCAGTGATGGCCATGAGCTGGCCTGGGTGCCACCCTGCTGTGAACATGGTTCCATCTCCTCCTCCAGCTCCTCCTCCTCCTCATCCTCCTCATCCTCCAGAACTGTGCCCCTGCTGGACAATTGCGTCCCTGGCGTTTGCGTGTGCAGGAACCCACCCTCGGAGCCCCTTGCGAATGACTGCCCTGAAAGCCTTGGAAATGTTACCTCTTCATCCTCCTCCTCCTCCTCATCCTGTGCCACATCCTCTTCCATCATCGCCCGAATTGTTTTTTCAAGGAGGCATAGAAGTGGGATAGTTAAGCTGAGAACGGCGTCATTGCCACTGGCCATGTTGGTGGAGTACTCAAAACAGCGCAACAAGGCACACAGGTCTCGCATGGAGGCCCAGTTAAATTAAATAGCGGAATAGAAAATATGATCCAAAAAAAGTGTATGTATATCACACGTACACAACCACACTGGGCCCCAATTACTATTGTTTGTACCCCTAAAAGGCTAGATGAGGAGTAGGGGGAGTATGGAACAGGCAGCACCCTCAAACCTTCAGAAGTATGAGATGAACCCCAACAACTTGGAAAGGTGGATCTCTCTCACACGTACCGACACAGACTATCCCGCAATTCAATTGATCCTCAAAGGTTTTTATTGAATAGCGGAATAGGAAATATGATCAAAAAAAGTGTATGTATCTCGCACGTACACAACCACACTAGGCCCCAATTACTATTGTTTGTACCCCTAAAAGGCTAGATGAGGAGTAGGGGGGGTATGGAACAGGCAGCACCCTCAAACCTTCAGAAGTATGAGATGAACCCCAACAACTTGGAAAGGTGGATCTCTCTCACACGTACCGACACAGACTATCCCCCAATTTAACTGATCCCCAAAGGTTTTTGATTAAATAGCGGAATAGAAAATATGATCCAAAAAAAGTGTATGTATATCACACGTACACAACCACACTAGGCCCCAATTACTATTGTTTGTACCCCTAAAAGGCTAGATGAGGAGTAGGGGGGGTATGGAACAGGCAGCACCCTCAAACCTTCAGAAGTATGAGATGAACCCCAACAACTTGGAAAGGTGGATCTCTCTCACACGTACCGACACAGACTATCCCCCAATTTAACTGATCCCCAAAGGTTTTTGATTAAATAGCGGAATAGAAAATATGATCCCAAAAAAGTGTATGTATATCACACGTACACAACCACACTGGGCCCCAATTACTATTGTTTGTACCCCTAAAAGGCTAGATGAGGAGTAGGGGGAGTATGGAACAGGCAGCACCCTCAAACCTTCAGAAGTATGAGATGAACCCCAACAACTTGGAAAGGTGGATCTCTCTCACACGTACCAACACAGACTATCCCCCAATTTAACTGATCCCCAAAGGTTTTTGATTAAATAGCGGAATAGAAAATATGATCCAAAAAAAGTGTATGTATATCACACGTACACAACCACACTAGGCCCCAATTACTATTGTTTGTACCCCTAAAAGGCTAGATGAGGAGTAGGGGGAGTATGGAACAGGCAGCACCCTCAAACCTTCAGAAGTATGAGATGAACCCCAACAACTTGGAAAGGTGGATCTCTCTCACACGTACCGACACAGACTATCCCGCAATTCAATTGATCCTCAAAGGTTTTTATTGAATAGCGGAATAGGAAATATGATCAAAAAAAGTGTATGTATCTCGCACGTACACAACCACACTAGGCCCCAATTACTATTGTTTGTACCCCTAAAAGGCTAGATGAGGAGTAGGGGGGGTATGGAACAGGCAGCACCCTCAAACCTTCAGAAGTATGAGATGAACCCCAACAACTTGGAAAGGTGGATCTCTCTCACACGTACCGACACAGACTATCCCCCAATTTAACTGATCCCCAAAGGTTTTTGATTAAATAGCGGAATAGAAAATATGATCCAAAAAAAGTGTATGTATATCACACGTACACAACCACACTAGGCCCCAATTACTATTGTTTGTACCCCTAAAAGGCTAGATGAGGAGTAGGGGGGGTATGGAACAGGCAGCTCCCTCAAACCTTCAGAAGTATGAGATGAACCCCAACAACTTGGAAAGGTGGATCTCTCTCACACGTACCAACACAGACTATCCCCCAATTTAACTGATCCCCAAAGGTTTTTGATTAAATAGCGGAATAGAAAATATGATCCCAAAAAAGTGTATGTATATCACACGTACACAACCACACTAGGCCCCAATTACTATTGTTTGTACCCCTAAAAGGCTAGGAGTAGGGGGAGTATGGAACAGGCAGCACCCTCAAACCTTCAGAAGTATGAGATGAACCCCAACAACTTGGAAAGGTGGATCTCTCTCACACGTACCAACACAGACTATCCCCCAATTTAACTGATCCCCAAAGGTTTTTGATTAAATAGCGGAATAGAAAATATGATCCCAAAAAAGTGTATGTATATCACACGTACACAACCACACTAGGCCCCAATTACTATTGTTTGTACCCCTAAAAGGCTAGGAGTAGGGGGAGTATGGAACAGGCAGCACCCTCAAACCTTCAGAAGTATGAGATGAACCCCAACAACTTGGAAAGGTGGATCTCTCTCACACGTACCGACACAGACTATCCCGCAATTCAATTGATCCTCAAAGGTTTTTATTGAATAGCGGAATAGGAAATATGATCAAAAAAAGTGTATGTATCTCGCACGTACACAACCACACTAGGCCCCAATTACTATTGTTTGTACCCCTAAAAGGCTAGATGAGGAGTAGGGGGGGTATGGAACAGGCAGCACCCTCAAACCTTCAGAAGTATGAGATGAACCCCAACAACTTGGAAAGGTGGATCTCTCTCACACGTACCGACACAGACTATCCCGCAATTCAATTGATCCTCAAAGGTTTTTATTGAATAGCGGAATAGGAAATATGATCAAAAAAAGTGTATGTATCTCGCACGTACACAACCACACTAGGCCCCAATTACTATTGTTTGTACCCCTAAAAGGCTAGATGAGGAGTAGGGGGGGTATGGAACAGGCAGCACCCTCAAACCTTCAGAAGTATGAGATGAACCCCAACAACTTGGAAAGGTGGATCTCTCTCACACGTACCGACACAGACTATCCCGCAATTCAATTGATCCTCAAAGGTTTTTATTGAATAGCGGAATAGGAAATATGATCAAAAAAAGTGTATGTATCTCGCACGTACACAACCACACTAGGCCCCAATTACTATTGTTTGTACCCCTAAAAGGCTAGGAGTAGGGGGAGTATGGAACAGGCAGCACCCTCAAACCTTCAGAAGTATGAGATGAACCTCAACAACTTGGAAAGGTGGATCTCTCTCACACGTACCAACACAGACTATCCCCCAATTTAACTGATCCCCAAAGGTTTTTGATTAAATAGCGGAATAGAAAATATGATCCCAAAAAAGTGTATGTATATCACACGTACACAACCACACTAGGCCCCAATTACTATTGTTTGTACCCCTAAAAGGCTAGGAGTAGGGGGGGTATGGAACAGGCAGCACCCTCAAACCTTCAGAAGTATGAGATGAACCCCAACAACTTGGAAAGGTGGATCTCTCTCACACGTACCAACACAGACTATCCCCCAATTTAACTGATCCCCAAAGGTTTTTGATTAAATAGCGGAATAGAAAATATGATCCCAAAAAAGTGTATGTATATCACACGTACACAACCACACTAGGCCCCAATTACTATTGTTTGTACCCCTAAAAGGCTAGGAGTAGGGGGAGTATGGAACAGGCAGCACCCTCAAACCTTCAGAAGTATGAGATGAACCTCAACAACTTGGAAAGGTGGATCTCTCTCACACGTACCAACACAGACTATCCCCCAATTTAACTGATCCCCAAAGGTTTTTGATTAAATAGCGGAATAGAAAATATGATCCCAAAAAAGTGTATGTATATCACACGTACACAACCACACTAGGCCCCAATTACTATTGTTTGTACCCCTAAAAGGCTAGGAGTAGGGGGAGTATGGAACAGGCAGCACCCTCAAACCTTCAGAAGTATGAGATGAACCCCAACAACTTGGAAAGGTGGATCTCTCTCACACGTACCAACACAGACTATCCCCCAATTTAACTGATCCCCAAAGGTTTTTGATTAAATAGCGGAATAGAAAATATGATCCCAAAAAAGTGTATGTATATCACACGTACACAACCACACTAGGCCCCAATTACTATTGTTTGTACCCCTAAAAGGCTAGGAGTAGGGGGGGTATGGAACAGGCAGCACCCTCAAACCTTCAGAAGTATGAGATGAACCCCAACAACTTGGAAAGGTGGATCTCTCTCACACGTACCAACACAGACTATCCCCCAATTTAACTGATCCCCAAAGGTTTTTGATTAAATAGCGGAATAGAAAATATGATCCCAAAAAAGTGTATGTATATCACACGTACACAACCACACTAGGCCCCAATTACTATTGTTTGTACCCCTAAAAGGCTAGGAGTAGGGGGGGTATGGAACAGGCAGCACCCTCAAACCTTCAGAAGTATGAGATGAACCCCAACAACTTGGAAAGGTGGATCTCTCTCACACGTACCAACACAGACTATCCCCCAATTTAACTGATCCCCAAAGGTTTTTGATTAAATAGCGGAATAGAAAATATGATCCCAAAAAAGTGTATGTATATCACACGTACACAACCACACTAGGCCCCAATTACTATTGTTTGTACCCCTAAAAGGCTAGGAGTAGGGGGAGTATGGAACAGGCAGCACCCTCAAACCTTCAGAAGTATGAGATGAACCTCAACAACTTGGAAAGGTGGATCTCTCTCACACGTACCAACACAGACTATCCCCCAATTTAACTGATCCCCAAAGGTTTTTGATTAAATAGCGGAATAGAAAATATGATCCCAAAAAAGTGTATGTATATCACACGTACACAACCACACTAGGCCCCAATTACTATTGTTTGTACCCCTAAAAGGCTAGGAGTAGGGGGAGTATGGAACAGGCAGCACCCTCAAACCTTCAGAAGTATGAGATGAACCCCAACAACTTGGAAAGGTGGATCTCTCTCACACGTACCAACACAGACTATCCCCCAATTTAACTGATCCCCAAAGGTTTTTGATTAAATAGCGGAATAGAAAATATGATCCCAAAAAAGTGTATGTATATCACACGTACACAACCACACTAGGCCCCAATTACTATTGTTTGTACCCCTAAAAGGCTAGGAGTAGGGGGAGTATGGAACAGGCAGCACCCTCAAACCTTCAGAAGTATGAGATGAACCCCAACAACTTGGAAAGGTGGATCTCTCTCACACGTACCAACACAGACTATCCCCCAATTTAACTGATCCCCAAAGGTTTTTGATTAAATAGCGGAATAGAAAATATGATCCCAAAAAAGTGTATGTATATCACACGTACACAACCACACTAGGCCCCAATTACTATTGTTTGTACCCCTAAAAGGCTAGGAGTAGGGGGGGTATGGAACAGGCAGCACCCTCAAACCTTCAGAAGTATGAGATGAACCCCAACAACTTGGAAAGGTGGATCTCTCTCACACGTACCAACACAGACTATCCCCCAATTTAACTGATCCCCAAAGGTTTTTGATTAAATAGCGGAATAGAAAATATGATCCCAAAAAAGTGTATGTATATCACACGTACACAACCACACTAGGCCCCAATTACTATTGTTTGTACCCCTAAAAGGCTAGGAGTAGGGGGAGTATGGAACAGGCAGCACCCTCAAACCTTCAGAAGTATGAGATGAACCCCAACAACTTGGAAAGGTGGATCTCTCTCACACGTACCAACACAGACTATCCCCCAATTTAACTGATCCCCAAAGGTTTTTGATTAAATAGCGGAATAGAAAATATGATCCCAAAAAAGTGTATGTATATCACACGTACACAACCACACTAGGCCCCAATTACTATTGTTTGTACCCCTAAAAGGCTAGATGAGGAGTAGGGGGAGTATGGAACAGGCAGCACCCTCAAACCTTCAGTATGAGATTGTGTTCACTGTACCCCACAAAGATTGAGTTCACTGCACCCCACAATGATTGTGTTCACTGCACCCCACAAAGATTGTGTTCACTGCACCTCACAAAGATTGTGTTCACTGTACCCCCCAAAGATTGTGTTCACTGCACCCCACAAAGATTCTGTTCACTGTACCCCACAAAGATTGTGTTCACTGCACCCCAAAAAGATTGTGTTCACTGCACCCCAAAAAGGATGTTGTTCACTGCACCCCAAAAAGGATGTTGTTCACTCCACCCCAAAAAGATTGTGTTCACTGCACCCCACAAAGATTGTGTTCACTGCACCCCAAAAAGATTGTGTTCACTGCACCCCAAAAATGATTTTGTTCACTGCACCCCAAAAAGGATTTTGTTCACTGCACCCCAAAAAGGATGTTGTTCACTCCACCCCAAAAAGATTGTGTTCACTGCACCCCAAAAAGATTGTGTTCACTGCACCCCACAAAGGATTTTGTTCACTGCACCCCAAAAAGATTGTGTTCACTGCACCCCAAAAAGGATGTTGTTCACTGCACCCCAAAAAGGATTTTGTTCACTGCACCCCAAAAAGATTGTGTTCACTGCACCCCACAAAGGATTTTGTTCACTGCACCCCACAAAGATTGTGTTCACTGCACACCAAAAAGGATTGTGTTCACTGCACCCCAAAAAGATTTTGTTCACTGCACCCCAAAAAGATTGTGTTCACTGCAGCCCAAAAAGATTGTGTTCACTGCAGCCCAAAAAGATTGTGTTCACTGCAGCCCAAAAAGATTGTGTTCACTGCAGCCCAAAAAGATTGTGTTCACTGCAGCCCAAAAAGATTGTGTTCACTGCAGCTCACACACAGAAAAATGGATGTGGATCACTGACACCTGCCTATCTCCAATCCCACACCACACAGCAATATCGATTGTAGTTTGTAGAACACAGTTTCCCTAAAATTCAGCAGACTCTGTCCCTAACAGGATTGAGAAGAGATCGTAGATCAGGATTGAGTGCAGACCCCACCCCCCACACAGCAATATCGATTGTAGTTTGTAGAAGACACTGACCCTATATAATTCAGCAGACTCTATCCCTAAAATGCCTACAACTCGCCCTGCCTAAACACTCCGACCTGTCCCTCAATTCTATCCGGACACAAATGGTTTTTTCCTGCCTATCTTTCCCTAATCAGCAGCCAGCACGTTGATGTGTGCTCTGTCCCTGAATCTAAGCAGCATAATGACGCCGCTGCGGCTGCCTCGAACTTATAAAGACTTGGTCACATGCTTCAGACGGCCAATCACAGCTACTGAGACATTTGCAGGCATGGCTGGGATGGCTTAAGGCACACCAGTTAAACGATTGTTGATTGGCTGTTGAAAGCCCGCCATGAAAAGAGCGCCAAAGCATGCAAAACCCGGAAATAAAACGACCGAACACGGATTTTTACCCGAACATACAGTAAAGTGTCCGTGTCCGTGTTCGGGTACAAAAAATCCAATTATTCGGTACGAACACGAATAATACAGTCCGTGTTCGCTCAACACTACTGTTAACATTATTCATTACTTCACTTTACTGTATGATTGTAACTATTCATCATTCATTTTATTTACCACATTTTGTATTACCTATATGCTATATATGCCTATTACACTGTGATCAGGACAGGTTTAATCACCCAGGTTTGCCACATTCCCTCTTTGCCTTCCCAGACTACACCCGGCACAGGTAACCCCAGAGTATGACACTCTGGGGATTGACAAGGACTATGGGGATCGCATCCCTTTAAATCCTTGTCTCACTCCTGTGTCGGCGGCCACGGAACAACTTTATCATGCCCTTCACGTCACAGGCAAGGTGCGTGCGCAGCCCATCGGCGCGCGCACCACGGCCTCACGCCGGCCCGAGCCCGGATCGCTTCTGAGATATGCGCGCGCAACTCCATCGGCGCGCGCATCACTCTCTCACGCCGACCCGGGCCCCCGATCAGCGTCATGATGCACGGCCGCGCCACTGCGCATGCGCCGAGGGGTATAAAAGGCCGGGGATTTCAAACAGGGCGCCACTTCCCTCTAGCCGAGGGATGATACGGACGCCCTAGGATACGCCGCTCTGGACTCCCACTTCACCACACAGCCCTACCAAACGTAAGTTCATCATCCAACAATGCTTCATTTTTGCACTGTTGGATGTACTTTCTCTATAAGTGCCTACAATGCCTTCCAAGGCTCACCAGCACTAATTATTTTCACCAGGGAATCACCAGGATCCTTAACCAGGGCTCCCCCTGCTGTTTAGAATCCGGAACTCCCTGCAATGTAAGTCTCCAACATATTAACATATGTGTGCATACTAAAGTAAATAGACTCGTGCCAACATAAATTTTAATCTGCCCCATCATGCAGGCTTAATAAAGCAAAGTGAGAACACAGTCTCTACTAACATTTGGACCACCATAACCTAGACCTCCAATATCAATTGTAAGTGACCAGCACTATTTCTTATAGTGCTTTAAAATACAATCATCAATTAATTGTTTGACCTAACCTGTGTCATATATGTCATATATTTCTTAGGCCAATGAGAAGGATTACCCTCCTCCTCACAATATCAAGCAATCCTTACGACATGTAAGTTTGCTCCACACATAAGTTTTATTCACTCAATTCTTTTTATTCATACTCAGTTGGCAACATTCACCCTAACCATATATTTTCACAGACAGCCATTCCTCTACAAATCCTGTTGAACAGTTTTGGAAGGCAATGGGAATACCAAAGCCTGGGACCTGACCGTTGAATCACATGTATGTGCATACTTCATTATCCACTATTTTCATAAATAGTGTTATACTACAATAAATCTTTAATATATATTCACTATATTTTCCAGATATGGTGACCTCTCCTCACTTCCTTGATAAAGGCTATATACTTATGCCGAAACACGTCGGAAGTTTGACAAGATACTCTCTCTCAACAAGCTCACACACATGAGCCCAAACAGACAGAGTTCTTCAAAGTCACCATTTCACCTTGTCACCTTTCGTTCTATCCTCACTTACTCACATGGGTCTATAACCCATTGGCACTTACTGTGTTATATTGTTTGTATCATTATTCTGCTATCAGCACACAATTATTATTTTTTTAATAAACACAGCATTTTACTAAGCCCGCAAAGTCCCAATTCCTTGACCTGAGGCACCAAACTTGCTCCAAAACGTTTTCCTGGGACGGAGGCTACACCCACTAATTTAGGTATCAGGGATCGACCTTTTTTCCTTTGATGGATTATAAGCAAAACTCCAGATAAAAAAAATACATATTTAAATAATTGTGTTATACCCTACTCCCCCCCCCAATTCCAACCCTACACCCTCTTTAACCATGACTGGCAACATGCCCTCAACACGGTGAGTGATAATGTTCATAGGGTTGTTGACAGCAAAGGGTACCTTGTCCCCATGCAGATGGGAGGAGGGTGGGGAAGGGGTTTATAAGAATCTGGAATAACCACTTAGAAATCATGGTCACCAAGATTACTTCCTCCCCATGATTTGAATTAATTATGGGTACGTAGCACACCCTTGATACCCATTTACGAAAGTGTTTCATAGAAAAGTCAATCTGTTATGTATTTTGAGGGTGATAGACATGTGCAAATCTATTTTTTTTGTTTTGTTTTGTTTTAATTTGTTACTTGCATAAATTTGTTTAGTTAAACGTGTATAATCCATTTGATTCATTTTCGGAATTTGTTTCATTTGTTCATATTCAAATCGATTTGAATTTTCCAAATTCAAATTCAAAAAGTTTTTAAATAGTTTTCCAAATTCCAAATACAATAAATTAGATAAGAAGATAAAGGAATAGAATAAAAAAATAGAATAGAAAAGAATATAACAGAAAATAAAAGAGTAAAATATAATAGACTAAAACAGTATATAAAATAAGGGAAATCCACTTATGACACTCACAAGCAATCTCCACCCTGCGCCTGGAAAAAAATCAAGGACACTAAACAAAAGCTGCCACCTTACAAACCAAACAACCTACGCATTAGGATGTATAAGCTCAAGTAACTAAAACATCAAGCGGAACAGAATAAAATGGAATAGAAATTAAAAGAACAGAATAAAATAGAATAGAATAAAAAAAATAATAGAATAGAAATAATATAACCATTTCCCAAAATTGAAATAGAATCAATTTGAATTTGAATATAATGGAAAAGAATAGATTAGAATATAATAGAAAATAACAGAATAGTATAGAAAAAAACAACAGAATAAAACAGAAAATGGTTATACTATTTATACTATTTATATTCTATTTTATTCTTTTCAATTTTTTTTTTTATTCTATTTGTTTTCTATTTGTTTACTCTATACTATTACGTTTCTAGTATAAGGGGGGAAGGGGAATATGAAGGATAAAATGGGGGATAAAAAGGGGATATTGCAGGGGATCGGCATGTTGGTAGAATATATATAATGTGGTATGAATTATATATAAAATAAAAGTACATGATATAGCATCAATGTAAAATAGTTTATAGAAAAGCCGATGCCCTATATAGGTATTAATGAGGTAAAACGGGAAAGGGGGGGACCAAAGCGGGACTTTAAATGAGGGGTGCGGAGTCGGTGGTCACAATAAAGAATGCAATTTTATAAAGATAAAGGTTTTATTGTATGTCATGAGGAAATAGCATATATGGCATAAATACATTAATACAGGTGACATCAACAATACATGTGTGAAATGGCACAATCCCAATGTAATAAAAGACATCGTAAATGCCAAATCATAACTCAAGAAATACACAATGAGAAAAATAGATCATTGATAAAAACATTAAAACAGGTAACATGTTAATATTGGTAAGGAGTGCATCCATGTTAGACTCGACGCGTTTCGTGGATACATTCCACTCGTCAGGAGCCAAGTGCACCCCAAATCATAATTTCAAGGGAAGGTAATTTCATACAAGATGTTGTAGATGGGTGCTCCCAAGGGGTCAGAGAAGTCTGTTCCGGGAGCTGTAGGAGCCCAGACTGGGGACAAAGGCACACCACACAGGCATTCTACGATGTCATGAAGGTGACAAAAGTGTTTGGGAGATGATATCAAGATGTTGATCTCCAAGGATATCTATGGGTAAGGATGTTCGATTAATATAAAGAAAATTTTTCACTATGACTACAGTGACAGGTAGGGAGTAATAAAGTTGATATAAAGGGTAAATCTAGAGGTAAGTATAAATACCTAGATGAATTAAATTCAATTAATCGAGGGAGATAAGCTGGATCATCTGAGAAATTTTTTTTTTTCTCATTGTGTATTTCTTGAGTTATGATTTGGCATTTACGATGCCTTTTATTACATTGGGATTGTGCCATTTCACACATGTATTGTTGATGTCAGCTGTATCAATGTATTTATGCCATATATGCTATTTCCTCATGACATACAATAAAACCTTTATCTTTTTAAAATTGCATTCTTTATTGTGACCACCGACTCCGCACCCCTCATTTAAAGTCCCGCTTTGGTCCTCCCCTTTCCCGTTTTACCTCATTAATACCTATATAGGGCATCGGCTTTTCTATAAACTATTTTACATTGATGCTATATCATGTACTTTTATTTTATATATAATTCATACCACATTATATATATTCTACCAACATGCCGATCCCCTGCAATATCCCCTTTTTATCCCCCATTTTATCCTTCATATTCCCCTTCCCCCCTTATACAATGAACAGGGATGGAGGCGGTTAGCCCTGGGCAGGCACCGCCTCATTTAAAGTCCCAACTGTCTTTGTCTCTCTGTCTGTTTTGTCTTTGTCTGTCCTGTGTTTTGTTATATATTTTTTGAATATTACGTTTCTATTATTTTCTATTCTATACTATTCTTTTCTATTCAAATTTACTCTATTTAATATTCGAATTTCAGAAGATAGTTATATTCGCTGTATTCTATTCCATTCTAGTATTTTATATACAGTATATATATATATATATATATATATATATATATATATATATACTATTCTGTTATTTTCTATTCTATTCTCATCTATTATGTTCTATTCCATTCAAATTCGAATTGATTCTATTTGAGTTTTGGGAAATGGTTGTATTCTTTCTAGTCTATTTTCTATTGTCTATTTTCTATTCTATTGATTCTATTCTATTGTTTTTTTAATTATTTTCTTTTCTATCTTATTATAGTCTATTCTATTTTTTTTTTATTCTATTCTTTTCTATTCTGTTCTTTTCTTATGTATTCAAATTTATTCTATTGAAATTAGAATTCTAGAAGATGGTTATATTCTCTCTATTGTATTCTATTCTTTTTTTATTCTATTTTATTCTATTCTATTCTATATTTTCTATTATTTTCCTTTACTTTCTATTCTATTTTATTCTCTTTGGAAATGGGAAAACAAATCGAAAACTATTTGAATTTGAAAACAATTTGTATTCAAAAAATATTTGAAATTGATTTGAAAACTATTGTTATCTATTTGAATTTGAATTTCATCCAATGTTTTTTTTTTTCTGTTATTTTTTCAGATTACTATTGTCATTTCAAAAATTCAGAACAAAACAAACTGCACATGTCGAGGGTGATACATGCATGAAAAATTCCTAATGGTACACCCTAAAAAAAAACAAAAAACAAAAAAAAACATACTTTAGGAAAGTGACACACCGTGGGGGTGGGGTCCACCCAACTTTTGAACCCTGACCCTTTGGGTTTTGGATAGATATTACAGCGGTTGTAAACCCCTGAAAATAAATAAAAAATAATAAATAAATAAAAATGAACATGAAAGACAATGGCAGAATGTCTTGGGGGTGTTATCAGAATCTTTAGCAATCTGTAAAAAAAAATATCCACCATACGTTGCCCCCCCCCCCCCCATAATTTGAATAAGCACTTGGTAAGTGGTACCTCCTGGATACCTTTAGATAAAATATTTTATTTTAAAAATAAAAAAATAATAGTCCTGTGATGCAATACAGATGATGAAAAATGACCATTGCGAATAGGAGATAGTTAATAATCACTCATAATCACGCACTCACACACACACACACTCTCGCATGCACACACATAGTGGAAGGAAAGAAAATCAAATCATCTATGGGCTGCTTAAGCAGATTCCAACAAGTTGGGGACAGAAGCACCATAACAAAGGTCCTCCCTCCCTCTCTACTTAAAAAAGTGATTATTGTATTTGTCCATGTTGGAGAAATGTTGCACACTATCTGTCTTGGTGGGAACACAGAAAATGAGAAAAATATTCCCGGCGGTACAGAAGCTGTAGTAAAAACCCATTGAAGGTTCTGTTTTCCAACTCTATCCAAAAACTTAATGATGCTTTTGTTTGTGCTGCAATGCTTTTCCTCATGATTGCTAGGTTGTTCCTTCCCAAGAGGCAAGCTAATGTTGTTTTGTGTGATCTTTGCTTCTATTCTTGCCGTTGGAGGCTATCTAAAAACAAATACAGGGGTGCACCGGCCTTGCGCATTATCCTCCAGAAAAGGCTTTATTAAATAAAGGGATAAAATACTCACAAACGAGTTCTTGGTATAACCATATAACAATAATTAGCATCAGAGGCTCTGAGGAAAAGGCTTAGCCTCGAAACGTGTAAGACGTTTCCAGCCATCAATGACGGTTCACCTTCTGTTTCTGATGCTGACGGCAACTTATTATTGTGATAAGCTTTTACCAATAACTCATTTGTGAGTATTTTATTTTATAAAGCCTTTTATAGAGGATAATGAGCTAGGCCGGTGCGCCCTTGTGTTTGTTTTTTGTTTGCAGTGGTCCCAGACTACCCTGGTCTTGAAGGGGCTGCAAGGCTGAAGCATCCAGGAGAGGCCAAATGTACAGTCTCTGGTATCCGCATGTGTGTGTGTGGCCTAGGCTGATCAGAAGGTCTTTTCTCAGAGTGCAGGAGACAGATGCATAGCACCATTTTTATAGTGGAGTCTATCTGGCAGTTTTTGAAGGAGGACACAAAATTATCCTTTTATTTTTTTTCCCTTCGATCCCCAGCATTACCCGCCTGATTAGATATTTATCTTCCTCCTAATGTCAGCAATGAACAACTTAAGGCCACACAGCCTCCTCAAACAAAACCTTTGGCCACCTCCTCTTGATACTGCACATGTGCCATGGCCTTCTTCTTTGTAATGGAAACTTGTACTCCTGTAGGCTTCAAGCAGTTCTTTAGAGAATAGTTGTACCTTAAAGGGGTTGTAAAGTCAGAAGGTTTTTTTATCTTAATGCATTCTAACCTACTGTGTGGAGCAGCCCCCTTAGCCCCCCCCCCAATACTTACCTGAGCCCCCCCAATCTTACCTGAGCCCCATCCTGATCCAACCATGTCCATAACTATCTCAGCAGTTCAGAACTTCCCTTCTTATTGGCTCAGACACAGCAGTGGCGCCATTGGCTCCCGCTGCTGTCAATCAAAGTCAACTAGCCAAATAGGAGAGCAAGGGGGTGGGGCCGAACCACAGCTCTGTGTCTGAATGGACACACAGAGCTGTGACTCGGCTCGGGTTCCCCCATAGCAAGCTGCTTGCTGTGGGGGGCACTCAAAGGGAGGGAAGGGCCAGGAGAGCCGAAGAGGGACCCGAGAAGAGGACCAACTGCTCAGAGCAGGTATGTATAATATGTCTGTTATTTTTTTTTCATTATTTTTATTGAAAATAAAAATGAGACTTTACAATCACTTTAACGCCAATAGTATCTCTACTATAACTTTATCATGTACCAATTCTCTAAAAAAAATTAAAAAAAATAAAAACCAAGAGGCATGTGCAATGCTTTGGCATTTTATTTATTTATTTATTTTTTATTTATTTATTTATTTATTTATTTATTTATTTTATTTATTTATTTATTTTGCATTTATAATCAAGACTAAAAAAGAAAATGTTGATTTTTTTTTTTTTTTTTTAAATCCAATAAACATGAAATTTTACACTTGAAAATGTTATATACATCATTTACAACCAGCAGATGGGAAGTGTGAGATAACAGAGCAGCACCTGTTTTAGCAGCGCCCAGCCACATAAGGTGAGCTCCTTTTGTTAGACAAATTGTGCTCATTCCTTTTTTTTTTTTATTTATTTTTTAAGGCGATTTAAGGCTCTTCAACAAATGCAAAGCAGATGCTGGTCTGTCTAGACAGAAAGTCCAGAATGCTCTGCTATCATTGAATCATGGAGGTACTTTTTATGATATGATTTATTTGTAAACAAACACTTTTATACAAAAAGTAATAAACATTATTTTAGAACTTTAAAAAGATCCATTAAGTACATATGAGTAAAATATTTAGCTGGAGGTACATCTTGTAACGGAATGCTAACTCTTTTTTAAATGTCTTCTTGAAAACATGACTTGGCGTAGAGCTTCCTGTATGTCTTTGTTCCTCAAGCTGTATATGATTGGGTTAAATAACGGCGTCAACACAGTGTTTAGAACTGATAAAGCTTTCTTTATATTTAAAGAGTACCCTTTGGATGGTACTATGTTAACAGATATAAGGGATCCATAATACGCACATACAACAGACAAATGGGCACTGCAGGTGGAAAAGGCTTTCTTTCTTCCAGCTGTGGTTGAAATTTGGAGGATGGCATTGAAGATGCAGATGTAAGTAACAATAACGAATAAAAACTGTAAGAGGCCTATTATCCCAGCCACTAAGGACACCGCTATCTCCACAGCTGATGAATCTGAACAGGAGATCTCCAACAGAGGAGAAAGGTCACAAAAGAAATGGTCAATGACATTCGGACCACAAAACTGAACTTCAAGCAGAAGGAAAATGGTGATGATTGCTACCATAAAGCCCATTGACCAAGACCATGTAGCAAGATAATGATGAAGACGGAAAGCCATGATGGAGGAATAGTGCAACGGGTTACAGATGGCCAAATACCGATCGTAGGACATCACAGAAAGAAGACAACATTCTATGATGGCTGAAGCACCAAAAAAATACAATTGGACAAAGCAGCTTTGAACTGACATATAGGTGAAACCATTTACTAAAGTCTGGAGTGCATTGGGGACAACATTGGTGCTGATTAAAATGTCACACGCCGAAAGATAACTGAGGAAGAAATACATAGGACTATGTAGAGGATGGCTGAATAACACCAAGACAATTATGAAAGTATTTCCGACTACTGTTGCTGTGTAAATCATAGTGAACAGCAGGAAGACTGGAATCTGAAATAGATGAAGATCTGAAAACCCAAGTATTATAAATTCTATGACTTCTGTCTGGTTTTCCAACATTATCTGGATTGAAGAAGATATATGAACACACATGGTTATACCAATATATATATATATATATATATATATATATATATATATATATATCAATGTCTTCAAATACCAAAACATTTTAAAATTCTATTAACAGCTTCCAGACCGCCCGATGCACATTTACTGTGGCAGGCTGGCTCTCCTGAGCGAACCAATGTAGCCTTACGTCGGTTGCATGCGTGGTGCTGGGGGGCTCCCGTGCTCCGCCGGCAGCGCTCTCCCGCCCCCACTAGGCAGCGGGGATCCCAATACACAGGGCCGGCGGCCGCATTGGCTGCCGTGCACCTGCGATCGCTCCCCGTTGAGAGAGAAGAATGGTCTGCTGTTGTAAACAGTAGGGGGTACGTCAGTTCGCGGGAGTGGTGCTGGGGGGCGAGCTCCCGCCCCTACTAGGAAGTGGGGAGGGGATGACGATCCACTGGGCCGGTGGCTGCAATGGCTGCTGGGCACCCGCGATCGCTCCCCACTGAGAGAGAAGGACGGTCTGCTGATGTAAACAGTAGGGGGTACGTCGGTTCGCGGGCGTGGTGCTGGGGGGTGAGCTCCCACCCCTACTAGGCAGTGGGGATGATGATCCACGGGGCCGGCAGCTGCAATGGCTGCCAGGCACCCGCGATCGCTCCCCGCTGAGAGAGAACGGTCTGCTGTTGTAAACAGTAGGGGGTACGTCAGTTCGCGGGATTGGTGCTGGGGGGTGAGCTCCTGCCCCTACTAGGCAGCGAGGATGCCAATCCACAGAGCTGGCAGCCGCATTGGCTGCCGGGCACCTGCGATCACTCCCCGCTGAGAGAGAAGAACGGTCTGCTGTTGTAAAAAGTAGGGGGTACGTCGGTTCACGCGAGTGGTGCTGGGGGGCGAGCTCCCACCCTTACTAGGCAGTGGGGATGACAATCCACGGGGCCGGCAGCTGCAATGGCTGCCGGGCACCCGCAATCGCTCCCCGCTGAGAGAGACGGATGGTCTGCTGTTGTAAACAGTAGGGGGGTACGTCGGTTTGCGGGAGTGGTGCTGGGGGGCGAGCTCCCGCCCCTACTAGGCAGCAGGGATGACGATCCACGGGACCCGCGATCGCTCCCCGCTGAGAGAGAAGGACGATCTGTAAACATAGCAGACTGTTGTTCTCTCTGAAATGATCACAGAGTGCCTGTGATCCTCCTATATAGGATCACAGGTCTCTATGATCATTTCACAAGCCCTTCCCCCACACAGTTATAAAACACTCCCCTAGGCTCACACTTAATCCTTTGATCACCACTGGGTTAACCCCTTACCTGCCAGTGTCATTAGTACAGTGACAGTTCATATTTTTAGCACTGATTACTGTAGTAATATCACTGATCCCCCCAAAAGTGTCAAAAATGTCAGTTAGGGGTCCAATCTGTCCGCCGCAATGTTGCAGTTCCGCTACAAAATCGCTGATCGCCGCCATTACTAGTAAAAATAAAAAATGACGTAAATCTTTCCCCTAGTTTTTAGATGTGTTAACTTTTGTGCAAACCAATCAAAATACGCTTATTGGGATTTTTTTTACCAAAAATATGTAGCAGAATACAAATTGGCCTAAAATTATGAAAAATTTAGATTTTTTTTTTTTTTTTTTTTTGGGAATGTTGTATAGCAGAATGTGAAAAATATTGTTTTTTTGTTAGAGGGATCCTAATCCAACAAGGGGCCAGAATGAAGAGACACTATGGTGCCCTCTTGGACACCATAATTAGGGAAATCCACACGTTAGAAGACAGCAACAAAGTGGCGCCATCCCAGGTGATGTCTGACACTTTCAGGGAAGACCTGAGACTCCTTCTGATGCAGCGATACGACACTCACCTCTGAGGGCTGAAACGTAATACCTATGCCAATGCCAACCGAGCTGCCAAGTACCTGGCAAATAGGATTAAAACATCTCCTGAGATTTGTCCGATTCCCTATTGGAATATCTGAATTCCCCTCTCACAGATAATGAAATAGAGAAGATCATAGCGTCTCTTCTAAATGGCAAATTTCCTGGACCTGATAGTCTCCCAAATAAGTACTACTAAATTTTCCAAATGGTATTAACCCCTCACCTCTCCCTTCTGTGTAATATGGCAGCATGCACCTCCTCATTCCCCAGAGAGATGCTTTACGCATATGTAGTCACTCTCCCATAACCAGGGAAGGGCCCCACCACACCCGCTAATTTCAGACCTATATCCCTGCTAAATTTGGATATAAAGATTTATGCCAAATTACTAGCACAATAATGATTGTCCACCATAATTCCCTTCCTGATACAGAAAGACCAGATGGGATTCATGGGATTCCTAAGAGGTAGGCAACCTTCTGATGCAACAAGAAGAATTTTAAATGTTATACATTATGCTGAGAAAACTCAAACGCCCTCTCTGCTGCTGTCCATCGACGCAGAGAAGACATTCAAGGCCTTCTCTCTAAACCCTTTACTATAACCAATGGCACGTTTTGTAATGCAAAATACCTAATAAAGATTATTGAAACTAAAAATATATTTTTACTTATTGGGATTTTGTTTTTGTTTTTTACCAAAAATATGTAGCAGAATACAAATTGGCGAAAAATGATAAAAAATAAATTGTGATTTTTACTTTTTTTTATTGGGAATGTTATATAGCAGAAAGTAAAAAATATTATTTTTTTTCAGAATTGTCGCCCTTTTTTTGTTTATAGCGCAAAAAAATAAAAATCGCACAGGTGATCAAATATCAAAAGAAAGCTCTATTTGTGGGGAGAAAAGGGACATCAATTTTATTTAGGTACAGACCTATCTAGTATACCTACCTAGTAAGTGATTCTGCACTTTCAGGATTAGACACAGCGGGAGCTGATCAGGGGGTTCGGCAGACTCAATGCCGGCCGCCACCTGTAGATGATTCGGTACACAGGCAGAACGGCGGTCTGTCACTGCAGAAGACATTGAACAAAACTAGTCTGAACAGACAGACCAAAAGGTGGACTTTACGGGCACATCATAAGATAGACAACCAATAAACAAGGATAAAAGTAATGACTTTATTAATTATACATAAAACCAATTAGTAAAACCGAGGTGATGAACCTCAATCTGGACAAAAGGATTCCATATATTGTGGAATAAACTTGTGCCTAAAAGGTTACAATAGTATACAGATACATAAATACTTGACTGAAGAGATGTCTGATTAAAGGTCAACGCGTTTCGCGGCAAGCTTCATCAGGACCACAGACATATAAGCATACTCTTAATATAAACGGAAAACTAAAATTAGTAAAAGGCAAAGAAGTAACAAGTAATCCCTGTGCCATTTGAAGAGGTTGGTCTATTACTTGAACAAGTTATATGCTACCAGACATGGGAGTAAGTCACACATGTGCAAGTCACAAGCAAGTCTCAAGTCTTAACATTCAGTCTCAAGCAAGTCCCAAGTTACTGTGGCGAAAAGCAAGCAAGTCAAGTCGAATCACTGCTAGAAGTCAAGCAAGTCAAGTCATTTATAGTGGTCAAGTCACAAATCAAGTCAAAATACTACCCCATTAGTCGCCGAGTGACGTAATCGCCTATAGGCGGCCGGACCCGGAAATGCGGATGAATAAAGAAGAGAAAAAGGTATTTCCTTGCAAAAAAAAAAAAATTGTTTACATTGGTAAAAGCATTTTTAAAGAGAATTACGTACATCTAAACTTATTAAAATATGTGGAACTCCGCTTTAAGTATTTCCATTGTTAAGCAGCCAGTGTCCTAAAAATAAGAACACACTGAGGTGTTTTAAGTGACTGTGGTGTCAGAAACATAACAGGCACATTCATTTTGCTTTAACACATCTTGAGAAAATGCAAATATTTAACAACATAAAAAAGTAAAGTCATTTCGAGTCATATGTCTCAAGTCAAAGTCAAGTCTCAAGTCAGGAATACCAAGTCAAAGTCAAGTCAAGTCTTTTATTAATTTTAGTCACTTTAAGTCTGACTTAAGTCAAGTCATGTGACTCAAGTCCCTCACCTCTGTATGCTACTATATACAATGTTATATTTGATGATGCAAAAATATTGTTACTTTTTTGCCTTTTACTAATTTTTGTTTTTCGTTTATATTAAGAGTATGCTTATATGTCTGTGGTCCTGATGAAGCTTGCCGCGAAATGCGTTGACCTTTAATCAAACATATCTTTAGTCAAGTATTCATGTATCTGTATACTATTGTGATCTTTTAGGCACAAGTTTATTCCACGATATATACGGAAACCCTGTTGTCCAGATTGAGGTTCATCACTTCGGTTTTACTAATTGGTTTTATGTATAATTAGTAAAGCCATTACTTTTATCCTTGTGTATTGGTTGTCTATCTTATGATGTGCCCCGTAAAGTCCACCTTTTCGGTCTGTCTGTTTAGACTAGTTTTGTTTTCTGTTTTTTCAGATTATGGCACGCTCTTGGTAGCTCACCCTTGTCTACAGAAAACATTGATCTTGTGTCTCTGCTAATCAGGGGCACCGATCTATGCCTTCCCCTAGTACAGTGATGGCGAACCTTGGCACCCCAGATGTTTCGGAATTACATTACCCATGATGCTCAACTACACTGCATCATGGGAAATGTAGTTCCAAAACATCTGGGATGCCAAGGTTCGCCATCACTGCCCAAGCACCTCCCCCACAGTAGTAAAGCACTGGTCAGGCACGCATGTAACCCTTTGATCGCCCCTGAGGTCATCCCCTTCCCAGACAGTGTCATTAGTACAGTGACAGTTCTTTTTTTTTAGCACTGATTACTGTATTAGTGTCACTGGTCCTTAAAAAGTGTCAATTAGCTATAAGTTACTGATCACCACCAATACTAATTAATAAATAAATAAATAAATAAATAAATAAATAAATAAATACAATTATCCCATAGTTTGTAGACACAATAACTTTTGCACAAACCAATCAATACATGATTTTATTTTATTTTTTACCAAAGACATGTAGCAGAATACATATTGACCTAAATTGATTAGGAAATTAGCTTTTTTCAATTAATTTATTGGATATGTTTTATAGCAGAAGTAAATAAATATTGTTTTTTTTTTTTTTTTTTTCAAAATGTTTGGTCTTTTTTTGTTTATAGTGCAAAAAAATAAAAACCACAGAGGTGATCAAACATCACACAAAAAAAAAAATCTCTGTTTATGGGAAAAATAGGACATAAATTTTGTTCTGGTACAGCGCCGCACGACCGCGCAATTGTTAGTTAAAGTAATGCAGTGCCGTATCGCAAAAAGTGGCCTGCTCATGAAGGAGGTCAAGTGGTTCAACCAAGGTACACACGTAAAGCTTTTTTTTCCATTCCACCCAGCAGGCTGAAGGGATAAAAGCTGAGAGGACGGCATACTATCCCAATATTAGTGCTATGATCTCCCCCCCCCCCCCCCCCGCTGTGTTATTGTGTTCTGACAGGAGGACTAAACCCCCACCAGAATACACTGATCACTGCTTGTAGCCATTGGCAAGACTTCAACAGAAGCCGGTCTTGAGACAAGGCCACTGGTTCCTGTTCAATTAGACGCTATTTGGATCATGTGTACTCGGCTTAAAGTGGTTGTAAAGTCAGAAGGTTTTTTTTCTTCATGCATTGTATGCATTAAGATAACACGCCTTCTGTGTGAAGCAGCATCCCCAATACTTGAGTTAATGCAGCAAAGATGGCGCATGGGTGGAAGGGACAGTCTCTCCAAAGCGACAGCCTTAGTATAAGGAATCTTGGCAGGAAGAGCAGGTAGGTAACAATAGCAGCATGGCAGGCACAGCAAGAGGGCAGCTTCACAGGAGATGAAGGTTTCTCTATACAACATAAAAACAAAATAGGAAAGTATAGTATACACCCCTAATACTTACCTGAGCCCCATCTCTGTCCAGCGATGTCCACGGCTGTCTCAGCCGTCCGGGACTCCCCTCCTTATTGGCTAAGACACAGCAGTGGCACCATTGGCTCCCGCAGCTGGGATAAACAACTCAATCTCCGTCTTTGCGGACAATACTAAATTAACCACTTTAGCCCCGGAGGATTTTCCTGCTTAACGTCCAGGCCACTTTTTTCAAATTGGCACTGCGCGACTTTACCGGCAATTGCGTGGTCATGCAACGCCGTACCCAAACGAAATTTACGTCCTTTTTTTACCACAAACAGAGCTTTCTTTTGGTGGTATTTGATCACCTCTGGGCTTTTCATTTTTTGCGAAAATAATAACAAAAAAGCAAAAATTTTGCAAAAAAATTGACATTTTCTAGTTTGACAGTTAAACAATATCCAATATATTCAATGTTTGTCATATATTTAGGCCAAAATGTATTTAGCTACATGTCTTTGACAAAAAAATTCTCAATGAGCGTATTTTTAACTACTTTAAGAACGGAAGATTTTTCCCCATTCCTGACCAGGCTATATTTTGCGATTCGGCACTGCGTTATTTTAATGGACAATTGCGCGGTCGTGCGATGCTGTACCCAAATTAAATGTATGTACTTTTTTTCCCCACAAATAGACCTTTTTTTGGTGGTATTTGATCACTTGTGCGATTTTGAAATAGAGGTAAATAGAGGTATATAGGTAAATAGAGCGACAATTTTGAAAAAAAAAAAAAACAATATTATTTACATTCTGATGCTGTATATAACATTCCCCAAAAAAAATTATAAATCAAAATTTTTTAACATTTTAGGCCAATTTGTTTTCTGCTACATATTTTTGGTAAAAAAAATCACAATAAGCGTATTTTGATTGGTTTGCGCAAAAGTTATTGCGTTTACTAACTACGGGAAAGATTTGTCATTTTTATTGTTTATTTTTTTTACTAGTAATGGCGGCGATCTGCGATTTTTTTTGCGGGGCTGCGACATTGCGGCGGACAGATCGGACCCCTAACTAACATTTTTGACACTTTTGGGGGTACCAGTGACATTACTACAGTAATCAGTGCTATACATATGCACTGTTACTGTAATAATGACACTGGCAGGGAAGGGGTTAACACTGTTGGTGATCAAGGGGTTAAATGTGTGCCTCATGCTTACTGACGTGTGTGGGGGGAGGGGGTTGTGTGACACAGACAGAGATCGCAGGTTCAGCTATGCTGTATCCTGTGATCTGTCCCTGCCTGTCACATAGGAGATCTGCCCGCTTTGTTTACACAAGAGGGCGGATTTCCTCACTCTGTCCCCGATGATCGGGGAGGAGCGACGGTGATCACCGCCTCTCCTCCTCTGGCCCGACTCCCGCTGTGTCTGAATACAGCGGGAACGAGCCTCCGGCGGTGCATGCGCGCGTCGCTGATAGGGAGTGGGATCCAGCGACGTAGGTCTACGTCGCTGGACCCAGCAGAGCCACTTTGCCACAGTACACTCAATGTGGTTAAGCAGGGCAATAACTTCTATGCAGGATGTGGAAACCTTACAAGCGGACCTGAACAAAATAATGGGATGGGCAAATACATGGCAGATGAGGTTTAATGTTGAAAAATGTAAAGTAATGCATTGGGGTGCCAGATATACGAATGCAAGTTACTCCCTAGGGGGAGAGACTTTGGGGAAATCTAAGATGGAAAAGGACCTGGGGGTCCTAGTAGACAACAAGCCAAGCTACTGTAAGCAAAGCCAACAGAATACTGGGATGTATAAAAAGGGGATTCACTCCAGAAATAAAGAGATTATTCTCCCGCTCTACAAGACTCTGGTCCGGCCACATCTGGAGTATGCTGTCCAGTTCTGGGCACCGGTCCTCAGGAAGGATGTGCTGGAACTGGAGAAAGTCCAGAGAAGGGCAACAAACATAATTAGGGGAATGGAGGACATCAGCTATGAGGAAAGACTGCAAGCACTGAACCTATTCTCTCTGGAGAAGAGACGATTGAGGGGGGATATGATATCAATGTACAAATACTGTACTGACGACCATAGCATAAGGAACAAACTATTCAGAGAAAGGGAATACAATAAGACACGTGGCCACTCACTAAAACTAGAGGAAAAACGGTTTAACCTTAAAATATGGAAGGAGTTCTTCACTGTCAGAGCGGTAAGGATGTGGAATTCTCTTCCACAAGCAGTGGTATCAGCCGGGAGCATCAATAGTTTCAAAAAACTGTTGCCCAGTTGTTCAGGAACTACAATTCCCATCATGCCTAGTCATGTCTGTGAATGTCGGAGTTTTACAATGCCTCATGGGACGTGTAGTTCCACAACAGCTGGAGGGCCGTAGTTTGAAGATCCCTGCTCTAGTGGCTCTGATTTTGGGCACAATGCCAAAAATGGAAAACAACTGAGCATGTGCACAGCAGGGTGAGACAGTGCATTACTGGTTTTTAACCACTTAAGGACCACCCCACGCAGATATACTGCAGCAGGAAGGCCCTCCTGTGCGAACCGACATACTTGTACGTTGGCTCGTGCTCTGGGTCTGCGGAGCTCACTGCTCTGGGTCTGTCCAATCACAGCAGAAGCCAATCAGAGGGTCCAGCAGACATTGGACACCGATCGCGGACAGAAGAGGCAGAAAGGTTGTCTGCCTATGGAAACAGGGCAGATTGTTGGTCTGTCAGAGAGGAAGATGGAGATCCTGTCCTTCCGCAGAAACACAGATCTCTGTCTACCTCCAGATAGGCCATCCCACACATAGTTAGAAAGCACTCCCTAGGAGCACACTTAACCCTTTGATCGCCCCTGGTGTTAACCGCTTTCCTGACAGTGTCATTAGTACAGTGACAGTTTTTTAGCACTGATTACTGTAGTAATGTGACTGGTTCTACCAAAAGTGTCAAAAATGTCAGTTAGGGGTCCGATCTGTCTGCCGCAAGGTCGCAGTCCCAATAAAAATTGCAGATCATCCCCATTACTATTAAAAAAAAAAAACAATAAAAAATGACATAAATCTTTCCCGTAGTTAGTAGACGCGATAACTTACGCTTATTGCAATTTATTTTTACCAAAAATATGTAGCAGAAAACAAATTGGCCTAAAATATTTAAAAAAATTAGATTTTTTATTTTTTTTTTCTTCTGAGAAAGTCATATAGCAGAATGTGAAAAATATTGTTTTTTTTTTTTTTTTTTTCAAAATTGTCGCTCTTTTTTTGTTTATAGCTCAAAAAATAAAAATCGCACAGGTGATAAAATACCACCAAAAGAAAGCTCTGTTTGTGGGAAAAAAAGGGCATCCATTTTATTTGGGTACAGCGTGGCACGACCGCGCAATTGTCCGTTAAAATAACACAGTGCCGAATTGCAAAATAGGGCCTGGTCAGGAAGGGGGCAAATCCTTCCGGGGCTGAAGTGGTTAAAGAATATTTTAAAATTGTCAATGCTATTTCACCTATTTTCTCGTTTACATTGCACTTTTACTACGGTTCGTCTGATTGTACTTTACTTGTTGAAAACCCAAAAAATGTTCTTAAAAAAAAAAAAAAATTGTATTGCTATTCAGTTACTCAGAAAAGTATTCTAACCTAAGAGAATATAAAGACAGATCCAATATTGCTTCTTTATTCAAATTCCGACAAGACACACAAGGTCACATTCATTTAGTGCCGGTTCACACATATGCAATGTCAGACATCGCATGTGATTTGCACTGCATTCACATGCATGGCTGCATGTGAATGCATGCAGCCATGCATGTAGCTTGGCTGCATGCAGCCATGCAAATTGCTTGGCTGAATTTGTATCGTATTCAGACCAAAGTCGCACAGGACCCTTTTTTTGGTCCGCACCAGAATCGTATCGCATGGGTATTCACACCTAGGCGATCCGATTCCTGTCCAAACATACATTTCGCACTGCGATATGCGAACTAACCTGGGGGTGTCCCTACCTTTGTATTGACACTCCCAGCGGTTCACCTATAGCAGTGTGAACTGCCTGCGAGTTGGGTGCGATGCGGGAACTCGCAGTGAATTTGCAGGGTTCCCGCATCTCACCGATGCGAACCGGCACTTACTGCTTACTTCTTTCCCTCTCTCTTGTTTATACTTTTTTTTTCTTTTTTTAACTTAGAAAGGTCAGGCATCCTTTGTTTTGTGATTTCTTGTTATTACCGTATGTTTATGCTCTACAAAAAAAAAAAAAATGACTGCAATCATACATAAAAGTCTGAAATCCATAGGTTCACAAAAACACAACTTAAGTAAATAATACCCAAAGTTATATTTTTATTGCATAACATCTGGTTATCTTTTTTTAAAGTAATTTCAAATTCACAAAAAATATGGGGGCATCTTATATTACTAATATTACTTATTAGTAATTATTAATATTATTTAATTAAATTTAATTTAATTTAATTTATATTTAATTTTTATTTAATTTATTTCATAGTATTAATTATTATTGATTATTATTAATATTACCTTATTTTACTAATTAATATTGATACATTTTATCAACCATTAAATGTGTATATAAATGTAGTTACCTGATTAGTGTATTGACTCCAACAAAAGATGATAACCACAAGAGATTCGATTATAGTGTAAAGGTCGGAGGCTAATGTCTTATTTATACTTTATGCATAACAACAGAGAGACCCGCTGAGAGATGTAATCATTGCCATAATCATTTGTTGTTGTTGCCAATTTAATATATTCCCAGAAGAGTTAACATTTTATATAATTATTTTATGCTGATTGTTTTTTTTTTTTTTATAAATACGGGTGAACTAGAAATTACTATTTTCTACAAGAACTCTGTAAAATAAGGCAGATCATAAAAAAATGATTGCACTAAAGTCATGTAAAGGATAGCAGCTAGCACTAAAGTCTAACAGAGAATTGTGCAAAGGTTAATGAAATAAAAAAAGTGCAGCGCTAAAATATAATACTAATTATAAACAGATACAGTGCCTTGCGAAAGTATTCGGCCCCCTTGAACTTTGGGACCTTTTGCCACATTTCAGGCTTCAAACATAAAGATTTAAAACTGTAATTTTTTGTGAAGAATCAACAAGTAGGACACAATCATGAAGTGGAGCGAAATTTATTGGATATTTCAAACTTTGTTAACAAATAAAAAACTGCAAAATTATTCAGCCCCTTTCCTTTCAGTGCAGCAAACTCTCTCCAGAAGTTCAGTGAGGATCTCTGAATGATCCAATGTTGACCTAAATGACGATAAATAGAATCCACCTGTGTGTAATCAAGTCTCCGTATAAATGCACCTGCACTGTGATAGTCTCAGAGGTCCGTTTAAAGCGCAGAGAGCATCATGAAGAACAAGGAACACACCAGGCAGGTCTGAGATACTGTTGTGGAGAAGTTTAAAGCCGGATTTGGATACAAAAAGATTTCCCAAGCTTTAAACATCCCAAGGAGCACTGTGCAAGCGATAATATTGAAATGGAAGGAGTATCAGACCCAGGGACGGTGCTAGACTATTTTACGCCCTAGGCAAGACCAGCTACTTGCGCCCCACCCCCCCCCCCCCAAAAAAAAGGAAGAGGTTAAAAACTTCTCTATGTCGTACCCAGTGACCCTGATCTGATGGTTCCTCCATGTTATGCTGTCATACCCAGTAACCCCCATATTCCTCCATGTCACACCTGGGGACCCTGATGTCCCTCTATGTCCCACCCAGGGACCCTAATGTTTTTCCATGTCACATTCTGGGACCCCAATATTCTTCCATGTCTTGCTGTCATAACCACTGACCCCGATGTTCCTCCATGTGGCACCCAGGGACCTCCGTGTTTCTCCATGTCATGCTGTCAACCCAGTGACCCCAATGTTCCTATATGTCACCCCAGGGGCCCCTGATGTTCCTCCATGTCATACCCGGAGAGACCCTGATGTTTTTCCATGTCACACCTTGGGACCCTGATGTTCCTCCATGTCCAACCTGGGGAGCTCAATCCCCCATGGCACACCCAGGGACCCCAATTCCTCATGGCACACCTGATGACCCCGAACCCATGTTTTTTCCTCATGCGCAGACAAAAATATGAAAGGGGCTCTTATTGCCGTGATAGACACTGTGTGCTTCCAACTCACACAGTCCATCCTGGACAGCGGTGGTAGATACATCATACTGTCTTGCGACCTGAATTCCAAATCTTACACCATTGTATCCTTATACACTCCTAATGTGCATCAACCCCGTTTCTTGACCAAGTTATTCCGGAAAATACGCCAACTCCTATATGGCCAGGTTCTGATTTGCGGGGACTTCAACTTGGTGCCTGACCCACTATTGGACTCTTATAAAGGAGTGTCCAGGAGGGGCCTGGGCATTGGTGGATTGCTCCGTAGAGAAGACCTCTACAATGTGTGGAGATACCAACACTCCAACGAACGAGACTACACGCACTTTTCTCCCAGACATAAATCTTATTCCCGCATAGATTTCTTCCTCACGGACTAATGGCTATTACAGAGAATCACACGTTTTTGTATTCTTGATATTACATGGTCTGACCATGTGCCTGTCCTGCTTACTATAGATGAAGTTGGGGCATCCGCCTCTAACTCAGTGTGGTGCTGTAACACGAGGCTACTGCATGACCCAGACTGTGCTAAGATTATTTCAGCTAACTTGTCTGAATTTTTTTCAATTTAATGCCTCTTCCTCATATGATGAGTTCTTACCCTGGAACGCCCATAAGGCGTTCGTCAGAGGGGATCTGATACAACAAGGGTTTAGATTAAAGAGACGCTATAACTCCCGCCTTGACTCTATTTTAGGGGACATCCACTGCCTAGTAGTGATGGACGAACATGTGCCGGGGCGGTTCGCGAATGCGATCGGCAAACTCGCTCAAATGGGCGAACCCCATTCATTTTAATGGCAGGTCATATTTGCAGCCACAGAATACTTACTAGCTGTGCACACATAGTCCCACAACATGGACACTGATATACCAGAAGTAGTGTTGAGCGAACACGGACTGTATTATTCGGGTCCGTACCGGATAATTGGATTTTTGCTATCCGGACACAGACCCGAAAACTTTACTGTATGTTCGGGTTTAAAATCCGTGTTCGGTAATTTTATTTCCTGTTTTGTATGTAATGGCGCGCTTTTAATGGCGGGCTTTCAACAGCCAATCAACAAGCGTTTAACTGGTGTGCCTTAAGCCATCCCAGCCATGCCTACTAATGTATTAGTAGCTGTGACTGGCCATCTGAAGCATGTGACCAAGTCTTTATAAGCTCGAGAGACACAGCGCGGTGCGTCAGTCTGCTGTAGTGTAGGGAGAGAGCACACATCATAACGGTGCTGGCTGCTGCTGATTAGGGACAGACAGGGAAAAACAACATTGTGCCCGAAAAGAATGCAGGGACAGGTCGGAGTGTAGGCAGGGAAAGATATTTGAGCATTTTAGGGACAGGCTGGAGACATTAGGCAGGGACAGATAGGAGACACAGGACAGAACAATCATCCGTTAGCGATCTACATCGATTTTGCTGTGTGGGGGGTGGTGCAGTGAACGATCTTTTTGCCCTCACTTGAGCCCACTGAGGAGGAGGGAGAAAAAAATATATTTTTATCAGTCTGTTGTGTGCAGCGTTCAGCTATATTTTACTACAGATTGCTGTTCTAATCTGCTATTTAAAAATTACAAAGTTAAAGGGGAATTTTTTTTTCCCTTCATAGCCTGCTGCTGACCGTGACATAAAACATAAGACACTGCTGTGTTCACATGTGCTATTGAAAAATCACCAATTTTATATACTTTTTTCTATTCCGCTATTCAATATACACTCTTTTGGGGTAAAAAGAATTAAATTGCGGCATAGTCTGTATCGGTACGTGTCAGATACACCTTTCAAATTTTTGGGGCGCATCTTACACCGCCGAGGATTGCAGGGTGCTTCAGTTTGCCTCCTGTTCCGAACTCCTCCTACTCCTCATCCTCATCCTGCCTTTAGGGTACAAAAAATTGTAATCGGGGCCTAGTCTGGGTTTGTACGTGTGAGATACACTTCTTTATACCATATTTTCTATTCCGCTATTCAATCTACACCCTTTTGGGGTAAAAGAAATTAAATTGCGGCATAGTCTGTATCGGTACGTGTGAGATACACCTTTCCAATTTTTTGGGCGCATCTTACACCGCAGAGGATTGCAGGGTGCTTCAGTTTGCCTCCTGTTCCAAACTCCTCCTACTCCTCATCCTCATCCTGCCTTTAGGGTACAAAAAATTGTAATCGTGGCCTAGTTTGGGTTTGTACGTGTGAGATACACCTTTTTATATCATATTTTCTATTCTGCTATTCAATCTACACCCTTTTGGGGTAAAAAAAATTAAATTGCGGCATAGTCTGTACTAATCTGCTATTTAAAAATTACAAATTTAGGGGGCGTGGCGACCGCCGAGCATGATGGCCACTTAGGAAAGGAGCTCCAGTCTACGTCCGACTTACCTTCTATCTACGGCCCATCACAGCACCTTCAGATACGCCACTTGCCCATTTTCGGATAAGGCAAAGTCCAGACCACCCCACCGAGATGACAAGAAGGCGGACAGCGGCACCCCCGGCCCGCAAACTATCAGACTTCTTTCGCCCGGCGGCTCCTGGACTATCCAGACCGACATCTACAGCGCCCTCTAGGCGCAATGTCATCTATGGAGGTGAGCAATTCCAACAATCCTCCTATTACCTCTTGGGCCTACTCACCTCCACCAGACCCATTTGCCAACATAGTCACAACAGGGCAGCCTGTGTCAGACACAAGTTTAAAAGAAATGCTATCAATGCTACACTCCTCAATGCAGGCCAACATCCTGGCATCCATATCTTACTGTCATAAGGAACTCCATGGCATGGAAGACAGAGTCAATGCTGGGGAACACAGGATGGAGGAATTCACAGTGTCCAATAATGCACTAGTGGACGCCCACAATTCTCAACAGGAGGACATTCACAATATACAAGCCAAATTAGCAGATCTTGAGGACAGATCGATATGTAACAACCTCAAAATTCGTGGCATACCTGAATCTGTCCAACCGTCCCAATTGCCTTTGTATGTAAAAGATCTGTTTCAGAAGGCTGTGCCTGACCTCTCTAATGCTGACCTCACGATTGATCGTATACACAGGATCCCTAAGCCTTCGTTCCTACCGCAAGAGATCCCTCGCGACATGTTACTGAGAATTCATTTTTTCCAGGCAAAGGAACGGATTCTGGAAGCTTTCAGGCGTAAAGACCGTCTTCCTGAACAAGCTGTATCTCTCCAAGTCCTACCGGACTACTCTCAATATACCCTCCAACTTAGAAGAAACCTCAATTCCATCACAAAGGCATTGAGGAACAACAAAATAGCGTATAAATGGAAATATCCCGCTAAACTGTGCGTGACCCATCAAGGATCCTCGTCTCAAATTACCACCGTGGACCAGGGTCTCCGCCTGCTCCGTCAATGGAACATCCTCCCTGGCTTGGCACCCCAGCGACAACCAAGCCTGGACCCCGGTCCCCGTCATCTTCAACAGGAATGGCAAGTAGCGTCCAGATCCTCCAGGTCTACTCACCGCACCAATTGAAGGTGGCTCAATGAACTTTTGCCGGACATGCATGACCTCCAGCCCTTGGAAGCACCCACCACCGTGCTCCTTTTTATCTCTTTTATGTCATTGTTTGTCTTTTTTTTCTCTTTTCCATCACCTTCTTATTCCAGAACAGGACTCTCCCTAGGTCTTTGGAACGTCTCACTACCACAAAGTCCAGACATGGTTTGTTGGTTCCCTCTAACAGGATCGCTGACCTTTATCCAGATACACTTCTGTCTCCTCATTCCCTGAATGGGCTTCCTGCAGACTCTCCAACACCTGCGGACACTTGCACCCAGGGTGCCAGTCAGGTACCATTTGACTGCCCCCAATGTACCCCCAATTGCTTGCACACATGTGGTTCTCCGCTCTTACCTGCTGGCCATCTCCTTGATATCGTTTTTATCTTCTTTATGCTATGTCTTTGAATTTGCTGTCCCTCAATGTTAAGGGCTTAAACCACCTGGTAAAGCTCTTTTCCATGTGGAAAGAAGCTAACTCCCACAAGGCGGATATTCTAGCCATACAGGAAACGCACTTCAAACAGGCGCAGGCTCCTAAATGCACACACCAGAATTATCCTCATGTCTTCCAGGCCTCAGCCCCAGAGAAGAAGAGGGGGGTATTGATAGCCGTTTGTGACTCGGTATCCTTCACCTACTCTAAGGTGGTGCAGGATGCCGAGGGGCGATACATAATCTTCAACTGTACCATTGATAATTGCTTATACACCATAGTCAATGTTTATGCTCCAAACACACACCAATTGCGGTTCTTACGTAGACTTTGTTGTAAGGTCAATAAGCTTAAAACCGGTAAATTGATCATGTGCGGGGACTTTAACCTGGTAGCGGACCACGTCATGGACACGTCTTCTAGAGGAAAGTCCTCATCTGCTACTCTAGCACCCCTCATTCACATGGAGGGGCTCCATGACGTGTGGCGCTATCAACATGCGGAGGAGAGAGATTATTCTTTCTTCTCAGCATGTCACAATACCTACACCAGGATAGATTTGTGTTCCTGGTGGACGCTTCCACTGTCCCTCATGTTATGCATACCTCTATTTCCCCCATTACGTGGTCTGACCATGCCGCCATTTACATGTCCCTGTCGGCGAGGCCTATCTCCCCCTCTACGTTTCTATGGAGATGCAACAACTCCATCCTTTCCGACCCGGACTCCCTAGGTTCCCTTCAATCCCAGCTACGCAAGTTTTTCCACATTAATGACACATCGGACACAAACCCCTTCACGCTATGGAACGCTCATAAGGCGTTCGCTAGAGGTGTACTTATCCAATTAGGCTCCAGATTAAAGGAAAAGTTTCAACTTAAGTTTACCGAACTCACGACAAAAATTAAAGAGCTGGATGATATCAACAAATGGGCCCCCGCTCCTGCCAATGTAACCCAGCTATCCACCCTTAGATTAGACCTCCGCAGACTTCTCACGGATAATCATGACAAAATGATGGCGCGCCTTCGACTGCGTTACTATTCATCCCATAACAAGGCGGGCAAATTTTTAGCCTCCAGGCTTAAAGCTAGAAAAACCAAAACCAAAATTGACCATATTTTCCACCCCCACACCAACCAAAAAATCGCTGATGCTTTTGCAGATTATTATGGCACCCTCTATAACCTAAACTCTGATCCTACCACTCCCCAACCTACAGATGCTAGTATCCATGCGTTCCTGCGACACCTTAAACTACTCACTCTCTCTGAGGATGCTCTGTCCATTCTGAATAGCCCCTTTACGGCTCCAGGGCTGACTAAAACAATACACACCCTACCCCTGAATAAATCACCGGGTCCTGACGGCATGACAAACGAGTATTATCGCTCCCTACAAGACATACTCACGCCCCACCTCTTAAAAGTCTTCTCCGCAGCCACATCGGAGGGCCACCTTCCACTTGAAATGCTCCAAGCCAATATAACCTCTCCCTAAACCTGGTAAACCCCCCACTACCCCAGCCAATTTTAGACCTATCTCGCTCCAAAACAACGATGTGAAGCTCTATGCCAAACTCATAGCCAACTGATTAGCACAGGTATTGCAGTCCCTGCTTGGGTGCGACCAGATGGGGTTCGTCAGAGGACGTCAGGCACCTGATGCCACTAGACGTGTAATAAACATACTGCACCACGCCGAAAAGACTAAGACGCCTTCTCTGCTTCTCTCCATTGATGCAGAGAAGGCGTTCGACCGCATACATTGGGGATATATGAAGGCGGTTTTACAGAAATTTGGTTTCTCTGGCCCGATACTCTCGGCCATATTAGCTCTATATTCCACACCATCAGCTAAGGTGTTGTCAGCTGGGATGTTGTCCAAGTCCTTCTCTATCACCAACGGCACACGCCAGGGGTGCCCGTTATCACCCCTCATTTTCAATCTACTGATGGAACCTCTGGCCGAATCGCTTAGAACTAGCCCCCTGATCTCGGGCTTCAAATTTGGACAGACCAACCATGTTATTACTCTATTTGCCGACGATGTTATTCTCAGCCTGACGAACCCCGTCCAGCTACACCACAACTTTAGCCGTGTCTCTTACTACAAAGTTAACTTTGGTAAATCTGTCATCCTTAACATGAATATCCACACATCCATGCTTGGACATCTTCAAGCGCAACTGCCCTATACGTGGACCTCACAGTCCTTGCAATATCTTGGCATTCAAATTTCATACCCAACCTCTAACCTGCTAGCGGCCAACTTGAAACCATTAATATCCTCCATTTCTGCAGATCTTGCTAAACTCCAATCCTCTGAACTCTCCTGGGCTGGTAGAATAGCCACCTTTAAAATGGTGTGCCTTCCAAAAATTCTCTAAATTTTTCGTACACTTCCGATACCCATCACAAATAAATACTTGAATCCCCTATCTAAATTACTACGATCATTTGTTTGGCAGAAAAAGAAGGCGAGATGTGCATATTCACACATGATCCGTCATAAGCGAGTGGGAGGGTTGGGACTCCCGGACATTTCAGACTATTATCACGCCTCTAGGTTAGCACCCCTTCAACATTGGTTTGCCCATGCACACACCCTGCCCTGGCTCCCCATAGAAGCCTCGCTGTCCCGCTCCCCTGACCTTAGCCTGTTACTCCTGGCAGATATGTGGAAACCCCTAAACCTGTCTACATTACCAATCACGATTCAAGCCTCCATTAAGTCTTGGAGACTTCTCCGTACACATCTCACACAGGTTACACCTACGATTCAAATTCCTCTTCCGTTATCTGTGCTGAATATCTTGCTCCCTTACACCTCCACTTCCCCACTTGTATCTGCGGGCAATTTTTTAATTGCAGTTGCCTGGGTGCCAGTGACTGTCAGGTCCACAGAGTGTACTGTACCCACTGCCCAACACTCCTATAGGGTGGCACAGCACCTTGCACTCATAGTACACAACACATTAAAAAAAAATGACAGGCAGAGGCAGGCCACCCCGCAAGGGCCGTCGTGGTCGTGGTGCTGTGATTTCCTTAGGCCCTAGAATAATGCCCAGTGTTCAGAGGCCACCACAGACCCTGAACTCAAAAAATTCTGAAGCCATAGTTGACTGGCTTACACAGGACACCCAATCGTCTACAGCTTCCGCTCGGAACCCTAATGCACCATCCTCCTCCAGCTCAGCTTCGGGCACCTCTCAATTTACCACTCGCCAGCCCGCTGGCACCACCACCAACACTAGCACCACAGCCACTTCACTTGATCCATCAGAGGAGTTATTTTCACATCAGTTGGAAGAAATAAGTGATGCGCAACTATTAGTGCCAGAGGATGTAGATAACGGGGATATGTCTCAGTCAGGCAGCATTATACACATGGACGTACATTGTGATGATGATGATGATGATGTTGTACCTGCTGCTGCTGCCTTTGCTGAGTTGTCAAGTGAAGCCGCTGATGATGACGATGTGTCTGTGGATGTCACCTGGGTGCCTGCTCGAAGAGCAGAAGAAGAGGGGGAAAGTTCAGATGGGGAGACAGAGAGGAGGAGGAGACGAGTTGTAAGCAGGGGGAGGAGGTCATCGCAAGGAGCTAGTGGCGCAGTCAGACAGCATGTAGATTCGGCACCCGGGGTCAGCCAGACAGCACGCCAATCAACGCAAGCTGTTGCCGCCACCAGAATGCCGTCCTTGCAAAGCTCAGCAGTGTGTCTGCCTCTGATATCAGCGATGCCATTTGTAACCTGTGCCAAAAGAAACTGAGTCCAACACCCACCTAGGTACAACTGCTTTGCGAAGGCACATGATCTCACATCACAAACGCCTATGGGATCAACACATGAGTAAAAGCAGCACACAAACTGAAAGCCACCATCCTCCTCCTGGTCCAGCATCTTCAGCCACGTCAACCACTGCTGTCCTCCATGCCCCCTATCAACAACCCGCCCCTCCGCCTCTCACCTTCAGCAGTTCCTGCTCACCTGCCCACAGTCAGGTGTCTGTCAAGGAAATGTTTGAGCGTAAGAAGCCAATCTCACAGAGTCACCCCCTTGCCTGGCGTCTGACAGCTGGCTTGTCGGAACTCTTAGCCCGCCAGCTTTTACCATACAAGCTGGTGGAGTCTGAGGCCTTCAAAAAATTTGTCGCTATTGGGACACCGCAGTGGAAGGTACCCGGCCGAAATTATTTTTCACAAAAGGCAATCCCCAACCTGTACTCATGTCACGTCTGGCACACAGTGTTGGGGCAAGGGTCCATCTGACCACTGATAGCTGGTCTGCAAAGCACGGTCAGGGCAGGTATATAACTTACACTGCGCATTGGGTAAACCTGCTGGCGGCTGCCATGCATGGAATGCGTGGCTCTGCTGCAGAGGAGTTGGTGACACCGCCACGACTTGCAGGCAGGCCTGCTGCCACCTCCTTTACTCCTCCTACTCCATCCTCTTTGCTAACCTCCTCGGCTGAGTCCTCTTCTGCTGTTGCGTCTTGCTCCACACCAACTGCACCCCCCCAGCTCCCCAGGGGCTATTTCACATGCCGGATACGACAGTGTCACGCTGTCTTGGGGTTGACTTGCCTGAAAGCAGAGAGTCACACCGGACCAGCACTACTGTCCGCCCTGAACGCACAGGTGGATCAGTGGCTGACCCCGCACCAACTGGAGATCGGCAAAGTGGTGTGTGACAACGGCAGCAATTTGTTGGCGGCATTGAATTTGGGCAAGTTGACACATGTGCCGTGCATGGCACATGTGTTGAATCTGATTGTGCAACGTTTTGTGCAGAAGTACCCAGGCTTACAGGACGTCCTCAAGCAGGCCAGGAAGTTGTGTGGCCATTTCAGGCGTTCCTACACGGCCATGGCGCACTTTTCAGATATTCAGCGGCGAAACAACATGCCAGTGAGGCGCTTGATTTGCGACAGCCCGACACGTTGGAATTCAACACTGCTAATGTTCGACCGCCTGCTCCAACAAGAAAAAGCGGTCAACGAGTATTTGTATGACTGGGGTGCTAGGACAGCCTCTGCGGAGCTGGGTATTTTTTTGCCACGTTACTGGACGCTCATGCGCAATGCCTGTAGGCTCATGCGTCCTTTTGAGTCGCACCGAAGGCACCATCAGCGACATCATCCCATATGTTTTTTTTCCTGGAGCGTGCCCTGCGAAGAGTGCTGGATCAGGCCGTAGATGAGCGTGAAGAGGAAGAGGAAGAGTTGTGGTCACCATCACCACCACCAGAAACAGCCTTACCATCGCTTGCTGGACCTGCGGCAACACTGGAAGAGGAGTGTGAGGAAAAGGAGTCAGAGGAGGAATGTGGCTTTGAGGAGGAGGAACACCAACCACAGCAGGCATCCCAGGGTGCTCGTTGTCACCTATCTGGTACCCGTGGTGTTGTACGTGGCTGGGGGGAAGAACACACCTTCAATGACATCAGTGAGGACGAGGAATTGGACATGAGTAGCTCGGCATCCAACCTTGTGCAAATGGGGTCTTTCATGCTGTCATGCCTGTTGAGGGACCCTCGTATAAAAAGGCTGAAGGAGAACGACCTGTACTGGGTGGCCACGCTACTAGACCCCCGGTATAAGCAGAAAGTCTGATATGTTACCCAATTACCGGCAGTCGCAAAGGATGCAGCAGCTACAAAATAAGTTGAAAAGTATGCTTTACACAGCATATAAGGGTGATGTCACAGCACAACGGGAATCCAACAGGGGAAGAGGTGAAAGTAATCCTCCTCCTACCACCACAACCACGCCGGCAAGGACAGGACGCTTTACAGAAGTCTTGTTGATGGAGGACATGCAGAGCTTTTTTAGTCCTATGCATCGCCACAGCCCTTCGGGGTCCACCCTCAGAGAACGACTCGACCGACAGGTAGCAGACTACCTTGCCTTAACTGCAGATATCGACACTCTGAGGAGCGATGAACCCCTTGACTACTGGGTGTGCAGGCTTGACCTGTGGCCTGAGCTATCCCAATTTGCCATTGAACTTCTGGCCTGCCCCGCTTCAAGTGTGCTGTCAGAAAGGACCTTCAGCGCAGCAGGAGGTATTGTCACTGAGAAGAGAAGTCGCCTAGGTCACAAAAGTCTTGATTACCTCACGTTTATTAAGATGAATGAGGCATGGATCCCGAAGGGACTGACAGTGGGGGATGCATTTGACTAAAAAAGGCCTGGTGATGACTGAGATGCCTTGGCCTAAAAATGGTCCACACGCTGCTGTCTTTAATCATTCTCTGCATGCCGGATGACTTACGTGACGTCTCCGCCACCAACTACGGTTCAAGCCGCAATGTTTTAGTGCACTTTCTGCCTTGAAAACCTCAATTTTTCAGGCCGCTGCTATAGCAGCGGCTGCAACAATACCTGCTTTTTCATGCATGTGTACATGCCTAATTTTTCTGGCCTCTGTGGCTGCAAAAAAACAAAAAAAAAAAAAAAAAAAAAGGCACATACATGTGTGAATTCCCCTTCGTGATCGTTACCTTGTCGTGGTGAAGGGGCTTGCGTATCACAATGAAGCGATCACCTCTAGGAGTGTGTTGGCACACCCCAGATGATAAGGTCGTTGCTTCATTGTGAACAGACCAAAAGCGATCCGCAGGATAATTTTTCATAGAAAAAACATTCATTTTCTTTCATTCTTTCTGCGGAGCTGGGTATTTTTTGGCCGCGTTACTGAATGCTCATGAACAATGGCTGTAGGCTCATGCGTCCTTTTGCGGAGGTGACCACCCTGGTGGTCAGTCGAACCCAGGGCAACATCATCAACCTCATCCCATATGCGTTTTTTCTGGAGCGTGCCCTGCGAAGAATACTGGATCAGGCTCTAGATGAGCATGAAGAGGAAGAGTTGTGGTCCACTCCCCATCACCACCAGAAGCAGCCTTGTCGTTGTCAATTGCTGGACCTGTGGCAACGCAGAGAGAGGAGTCTGAAGAAGAGAAGTCAGAGGAGGAAGGTGGCTTTGAGGAGGTGGAATACCAGCCACAGCAGGCGTCCCAGGGGGCTTGTTCTCACCTTTCGGGGACCCTTGGTGTTGTACGTGGCTGGGTGGAGGAAGAGACCTTCAATGATGTCAGTGAGGACAAGGAACGGGACATGGCTAGCTTGGTATCCAACCTTGTGCAAATGGGGAGTTTGCGGTTGTGCAAATGGACTGACTGACTGTTGTTAAACGGGGAGTTTGGTCTGTCAGAGTTTGGTCTGTCACTGTGAAGCGGGCGTAACCCTTACACTACTTGACCGATAAAACATCATACCTGATCGTATTCACACACTGGATGTTTTAAAGCAAGTTATTCCAAACAATTTAGGAATGTTAGGTGATTTATGCCCTTTATGGATCAAAACCCGACTCTGCGTCAACTATGTAATTTTCCATGGGAGTTTTGCCATGGATCCCCCTCCGGCATGCCACAGTCCAGGTGTTAGTCCCCTTGAAACAACTTTTCCATCACTATTGTGGCCAGAAAGAGTCCCTGTGTGTTTTAAAATTCGCCTGCCTATTGAACTCTATGGCAGTTCGCCCGGTTCGCGAACATTTGCCGATGTTCGCGTTCGCCGTTCGCGAACGGCGAATTTTAGGTTCGCGACATCACTACCTAAGACCACAAGAACACCATCCCCACCGTCAAACATGGAGGTGGAACATTATGGTTTGGGGGTGTTTTTCTGTTAAGGGGACAGGACAACTTCACTGCATCAAAAGGAACGGTGGACAGGATGTACCATCAAATCCTGGGTAAAAACCTCCTTCCCTCCAGCATGATAATGTCCCAAAACACACGGCCAAGGCAACAAAGGAGTGGCTCAAGAAGAAGTACATTCAGACCTAATTCCATAGAAAATATGTGGGGGGAGCTAAAAGTTTGAGTTAGCAAACATCAGCCTCTAAACCCTAATGACTTTACTAATGAGGATTTGCAAAGAGAAGTGGGACAAAATTCCTCTTGAGATGTGTGCAAACCTGGTGGCCAACTGTGATTGCCAACAAGGGTTTTGCCACCAAGTACTAAGTCATGTTTTGCGAAGTGGTCAAATACTTATTTCCCTCATTAAAATGCTAATCAATTTATAGATTTTTTGAAATGCATTTTTCTGGATTTTTTTAAAATAAATAAAATAAAATAATCCTACCATTCAAATTATAGACTGATCATTTCTTTGTCTGTGGGCAAACATACAAAATCAGCAGGGGATCAAATACTTTTTTCCCTCACTGTATATATAATTTTCAATTTCATCTGATTGCTTGAACAGCCAAAGTTCAATCTGAACCTAGGTTTGGACCAAACTGTTCACTCATCCCTAATGGTTACTACATAGAAGTCAGCTTCATTCACATACCAAGGTACACTTGGGTACCAATGACAAAGTCAGAGGGAGATGGAGAGTCCTAAAAAACAATTTCAGGGACTCAGGAGCTAAATTGAGGAGTAGGACCTCCAAGGTAATATTTTCAGAAATACTACTCGAGCCACGCCAGAGAGGCAGTGAGAGAATAGGGAAGTAAACAAGTGGCTGAGGAGCTGGTGTAGTAAGGAGGGTTTCGGGTTCCTGGAGAACTAGACCGACTTCTCAATCAGCTACCGGCTCTTTAGTAGGAACGGATTGCACATAAATGGGGAGGGTGCAGCCGTACTGGGAGAGAAGATGGCCAACAAGTCAGAGGGTCTTTTAAACTAGGTGATGGGGGGAGGGTACAGATGTAGAATTAGCCAGCCTGGAGCAAGGTTCAACAGGGGACAAATGGGGACATTAGCGGTAGGGTGTTCAGAGTTCCTAAACCCAAGGTGGGTAGGGGGAAATATCACAAGAGCAGCCTAAAAACATTGAATAAGGATATAATATGCAACCAGACAAAATTACAAGGTTTGTATAACAATGCTAGAAGCCTGGCCAACAAGATGGGAGAGCTGGAGCTGCTAATATTTGAGGTGGATTTCGATTTTGTTGGGATTTCAGATACTTTGTTTAACAGCTCTCATGATTGGCTGGTGACCATTCAGAGGTATTCCCTATATCGCAAAGATAGAGAAGGTAAAAAAGGGGGAGGGTTATGTTTGTATATTAAGAACAGTGTACAGGTAAATATGAGGGATGACATCGCAAACGGAGCTAAGGAGGAGGTAGAATCCCTATGGATAGAACTTCAAAAGAAGGCACTATGGGGAAAAAAAAATATTGGGCGTATGCTATAGGCCCCCAAACCAGAGGAAGGAGGGGGAGGCAGACGTCCTATCACAGCTTGGAATGACAGCAAGGATGGCAAAAGTAATAATAATGGGGGACTTTAATTATCCAGATATAGACTGGGCAGAAGGAACCGCACATTTATCAAAGGCTCAGCAGTTCCTAAATGTTTTGCAGGACAATTTCATGGGTCAGATGGTGAATGCACTGACAAGAAACAATGTGGTACTAGACCTACCGATTACCAACAATACGGACCTAATCATGGATATAGAAATAAGGGGCAACTTAGGAAACAGTGACCATAGGTCAATTAGTTTCAGTACAAATCATAGAAATAGGAAACACAAGGGTAATATAAGGAAACTGAATTTCAAAAGAGCCAACTTCCCTAAAATGCGCTCTTTGCTAGACAATATCAAATGGAATATCAATCAAACTCCAACATAAAAATGCATATTAATACTAAAGAAAAGGACTTCAAAAAATACAAGGCTGAGTGGTCATTGGCAGCATTCCAACAGTACAGAAGTGCAATAAGAAATGTAAAGCCGAAATCGAGGCGGCTAAAATAGAACACGAAAGACATATAGCGGAAGAGATTAAAAAAACCCAATAAATTCTTTAAGTATATAAATAGTAAGAAAGCAAGACCAGAACACATTGGCCCCATAAAAGACAATGAAGGGAATCTGGCCACAGAGGACAGTGAGAAGGTGAAAGTGCTAAATAAATTCTTCCGATCAGTCTTCACAAAAGAATTGGCGGGCTACACTAACCCAGCTTGTAATGTTAAATTAAATAATACACCCCAGGAAATACCCCCATGGTTAACAGAAGATAGACTTAGAGAACTAAACTTGAGAAAATTAACATAAATAAATCACATCGACCGGATGGCTTGCACCCGAGGGTTCTTAAAGAACTCAGCCAGGTGATAGCCAGACCGTTATTCTTGATCTTTACAGATAGTCTACAGACGGGTATGGTGCCAGATGATTGGAAAAAAGCCAACGTGGTACCAATATTTAAAAAAGGGCCAAGATATATCCCGGGTAACTATAGACCTGTCAGCCTAACATCAGTAGTCTGCAAGATATTGGAGGGGATGATAAGGGACTATATACAAGACTTTACTAATGAAAATGGTGTTATTAGTAGTAATCAGCATGGATTTATGAAAAATTGTTCTTGCCAGACCAATCTATTAACCTTCTATGATGAAGTGAGTTGCCATCTAGATAAAGGAAGGCCTCTGGATGTGATGTATCTGGACTTTGCAAAGGCATTAGGCACTGTTCCCCACAAACGCTTACTGTACAAATTAGGGTACGTAGGTATGGACCATAGGGTGAGTACCTGGATAGAGAACTGGCTCCAGGGGTGAGTCCAGAGGGTGGTGATAAATGGGGCGTACTCATTTTGGGCGGGTGTGGAAAGTGGGGTCCCCCAAGGTTCTGTCCTGGGACCAATCCTGTTTAATTTATTCATAAACCACCTAGAGGATGGGATAAACAGCACAATCTCAGTATTTGTGGATGATACTAAACTAAGCAGGGCAATAACTTCTATGCAGGACGTGGTAACCATACAAGCAGACCTGAACAAAATAATGGGGTGGGCAACTACATGGCAGATGAGGTTTAATGTTGAAAAATGTAAGGTAATGCACTTGGGCATCAGAAACACGAACACTAGGTGGGGAACCTCTGGGTGAATCTAAGACGCAAAAGGACCTGGGGGTCCTAGTTAGTGGCATGTAACGCCAAGCTGCTGCAAGCAAAGCCAACAGAATACTGGCATGTATAAAAAAGGGGATTCACTCCAGAAATAAAGAGATTATTCTCTCACTTTACAAGACTCTGGTCCGGCCACATCTGGATTATGCCATCCAGTTCTGGGCACCGGTCCTCAGGAAGGATGTGCTGGAACTGGAGAGAGTCCAGAGAAGGGCAACAAAAATAATTAGGGGATCATCAGCTATGAGGAAAGACTACAAGCATTGAACTTATTCTCTCTGGAGAAGAGACGCTTGAGAGGGGATTTGATATCAATGTACAAATACTGCACTGGTGACCACAGCATAAGGAACAAACTTTTCAGAGAAAGGGAATACAACAAGACACAGGGTCACTCACTAAAACTAAAAGAAAAGCAGTTTAACCTTAAACTACGTAAGGGGTTCTTTACTATCAGAGAAGTAAGGATGTGGACTTTTCTTCCACAAGCAGTGGTAGCAACAGGGGGCATTGATAGTTTAAAAAAACTATTAGATGGGCACCTTAACCACTTTACCACTGGAGGATTTTCCTGCTTTACGTCCAGGCCACTTTTTGCAACTTGGCACTGCGCGAATTTAACTGACAATTGCGCGGTCATGCAACGTCGTACCCAAACTAAATTTACGGCCTTTTTTTCCCACAAACAGAGCTTTCTTTTGGTGGTATTTTATCACCTCTGCGCTTTTCATTTTTTGCGATATTAATAAAAAAGTGCGAAAAGTTTGCGAAAAAATTGACATTTTCTACTTTGACAGTAAAAAAATATCCAATATATTCAATTTTTGTCATATATTTAGGCCAAAATGTATTTAGCTACATGTCTTTGACAAAAAAATTCTCAATGAGCGTATTTTTAACCGCTTTAAGACCGGAAGATTTTACCCCATTCCTGACCAGGCCATATTTTGCGATTCGGCACTGCATTACTTTACCGGACAATTGCACAGTCGTGCAATGCTTTACACAAATTATGTCCTTTTTTTCCCCACAAATAGAGCTTTCTTTTGGTGGTGATTGATCACCTGTGCGATTTTTACTTTTGGCGCTATAAACAAAACAAGAGAGACAATTTTTAAAAAATATTCATATTTTTCACATTTTTTTATATGAAATTCCCCCCCCCCCCCCCAAAAAATTTAAAAATCTAATTTTTTTAACATTTTAGGCCAATTTGTTTTCTGCTACATATGTTTGGTAAAAAACAAAAAAAACAATTGCAATAAGCTTATTTTGATTAGTTTGCTCAAAAGTTATTGCAGCTACTAACTACGAGAAATGTATGTCATTTTTATTGTTTTTTTTTTTAACTAGTAATGGCGGCGATCTCCGATATTTTTGCTGGACTGCGGCATTGTGTCGGACAGATCGGACCCCTAACTGACATTTTTGACACTTTTGGGGGTACCAGTGACATTACTACAGTAATCAGTACTATAAATATGCACGGTTACTGTAATAATGACACTGGCAGGGAAGGGGTTAACTTTATTGGTGATCAAGGGGTTAATGTATGCCTGGTGCTTACTGACGTGTGTGGGGGGAGGGGATTGAGTGACACAGGCACAGATCCCAGGTTCAGCTATGCTGAATCCTGTAATCTGTCCCTGCCTGTCACATAGGAGATCTGCCCGCTTTGTTTACACAAGCGGGCAGATTTCCTCACTCGATTCCCCGACGATCGGGGAAGAGCAGCGGTGATTACCGCCACTCCTCCCCTGGCCTGACTCCTGCTGTGTCTGAATACAGTGAGAGTGAGCCTCCGGTGGTGCGCGCGTGCTGTCGAGAGAGGGAGGAGTCAGGCGACGTAGGTCTACGTCGCTGGACGGAATCGAGCCACTTTGCCGCAGTACCCTCAATGTGAGCGGTCGGCAAGTGGTTAAAGACCAGAGCATAAAGGGGTATACAATGTACGGTTAACAGCAAACACACACACATTATGGGTTGAACTGGATGCACTGATGTCTTTTTTTAACCTCACTGACTATGTACAGTAACTATGTAACTATGTACATATCGTGTCCTCTAAAATCTTTCCCAAGATAGCCATATGACTCAATTGTATGATTTCAGCTTAGGTGTTAAAACGACCAAACCATGTCTTTTTGTACAAACAGAGATAAATTTGTTCAATGCAAATTTTATTTCTTGGTTCCTCAAACTATAAATTATCGGATTTAATAAAGGAGTTCCTGTGGTGTACAATGGGGCCACCAGCTTTTTGATGTTGTAAGAGTATATTTTGGAGGGAATCATATAGACATTCATCAAAGTACCATAGTACGTGCTTACCACAATTAAATGGGAACTGCAGGTTGAGAAAGCCTTTTTTCTGCCAACAGATGAGGAAATCTTAAGGATGTTGAGGAAAATGGAGACATATGTGAACATTATAAAAAAGAAAGGAAAAATGATAAAAGGGATAGTTAAGACAAAATCAACAATGTCCAAGACAGAATGATCAGAACATGTCAACTCTAGAATTGGAGCAAGGTCACATAAATAATGGTCCATGATATAAGGACCACAGAATTTAAAATGACATACAAACATAATTAATAATAATGCTACCAAAAAACCTATGACCCAAGGCCAGATGGCTAGACATAGTTGAAGTTTGAAGTTCATGATGGAGTTGTAATGTAAAGGTTTGCAGATAGCCAGATATCGATCATAGGACATCACTGTGAGAAGGAGGCACTCTGCTGTCGTAGTGCCACTATAGAAGAAAAGTTGAGCGATGCAGTCAGTAACATTTATGAATCCTCCTTCACTTTTCACAATGTCCAGCATTTTTGGAGTGATAGTCGATGACAGCAAAATGTCAGAGAATGACAGGTGACTGAGGAAAAAGTACATAGGAGATTTCAAAGCTTCTGATTTCACCACCAACATAATGATAATCAGGTTTCCAAATATTGTCAAAATGAAGGCGACCAGAAAGATCAGGAACAGATAAGGGTTTAGGTCATAGTGAAACTGAAATCCCAAAAGAAGGAATTGTGTTACTGTTGTTTGGTTCACCTCCATCATTTTCTCTGATGACATAGAAAAAGAGTTAAACTGTAGATAAACTATATATAAACCATTCTTAAAATCTCATATAAGATTTAAAAAGACACTAAATTTGGAAAATTGTTCCCAAAAAGGCAGGTTGAGGAAAAAGAACTAGTCACCAGCATTACCTATGGTTACTTTGCAACTGATCTGTTCTTCATTACTGATGTAAAATGCCTTTTGCTGCACTATGTCTCTGTGTGAAGGAAGCCATCTTGGTAGAGGCAGGACTTTCCATCCTCATGTCAGAGCCCCCAGTGAGCAGCACAGTGATGACATCACCAAATCGCCCTCCATATCTGGTGAGATTAGCAATCAAAGGCAACAGTGCCTTAGAACTCACAGAGCTATGAGGCTAGAGGCATAGGAGTGTGTAGGCACACTCTTTTTTTTTAAACAATAATTTTTATTGACTTTTCACATGAAGAAAAGGTATACAAACATTCAAGGTGCATGAGCATAGTTAACAGGACATGTAGAGCATAACTCTATAAGGCAACGATGTGGGGGGGGGGGGGGAAGAAGGAGGGAAGGGAGGAAAGAAGGGAAAAAGGGGGGGGGAGGGGGGGAAGCATTGTTCCAGATTGGACCTAACAGAACATCAGTAAAGTCTAATAACAGGCATGAAACAAATATGCAACGAAGAAGGTCATATGCCACAACCAGTTAATGGTCAACAGGTGAACAGCGAAAATCAAACAGACATGGATACTGTCTCGTATGACCCCCCAAAAAAAAAAGAGAAAAAAGAAAACAAGTCATGAAAATAATGCACGTCATTCAGCCCTAGATCATATCCCAAAACAAACCAGGATGTACTCCAAGACCCAGCTGACTTGTGAAGGGCCTAAAACAGAGATGTGAGGAAAAAGGACAATGAGGCCGGGCCAGCCCGGAGGGATTCAACCCCCCCTCCCCCGACATCCCAGTGGGAACATACTTGCCAGGGAAGAGGCTGAATCCCACCAGACTACCAAGCGTCAAGGTCACGTTTGGTGATATTTCCAATAACGCCATGATTCGGTAAATTTATGCAATGAGATATCATTGGTTGCCAGGTCTTTTTCCAAGCGGTAATTAGCGTTCACTAGTGAGACCAGGTCAGAGAAGCCTGGAATCTCCAGCGATTTCCACCTACGTAGAATGAGCGTTCTTGCCGCTAACAGGATATGCACCACCATTTGTCGGAAAAGCAGTGGGTAGCCGTCGATGCCCAGGTTCAACAGCGCAAGCTCCTTTCTGGGGGGACTAAGGATACCTGTGCAATCCGCAATACAACAAAATATTTTCTTCCAATAACTAGTGAGTGAAGGACACTCCCAGAGGATATGTACCAGTGTACCCGTTCCCCCACACTCAAGCCAACAGTGAGCTGAAGTGGAGGGGAACAGCTTCGAGAGCCGAAATGGGGTATAATACCACCGATTTGCGATCTTGAGCATTAATTCCCAATGTGAAGTACAATGCGAGTACCGAAATGTGGACAACAAAGCTCTGGACCATTGAGTTGTAGTAAAAGTGGTCGCTAAATCTTTCTCCCACCTTAACATTGACATAGACTTAGGGTTGTCTGCAGATCGGAGTAGGTTCTCATAAAAGAGGGAGATACCTTTGGGCGGACTAGGTTCCACATGATAGTACTCCCAGGATTTGGCGGGGACACGGGCCGTCGTTGGAGGGTGTTTGACTAGGAAGCTGTGTATACGATGAATTGTGAAGATTAGCGTGGGAGGGACATTGAAATCCCTTACCAATGAGGCCGGAGAGCGTAGTGCGCCATGTAGATAAAAGTGAGAGAGAGAGGTCATACCTAGATTAACTAGTTGGGTCAATTGCAGGGAGGGAAGGTGGGCAGCCAGGATGGAGACAGGGAGCGACAAAGAAGCCTGAGAGTGACTATCCGCCTGCCTCTCCCTGGAGAGAGCAAGTTTGCGCCACGCCAAAAGCGAAGACTGCGACGTGGGTGGCAGCTGAGCTAAGGACCAAGGGATCCATAAGTCGCCTAGGAGAAACAGGCGGAGGTCCCTAGTGGGAGTGAGATGGCTTTCCAGGTGGACCCATGGAAGGGCGTGGGAGATAGAGAACCAAGTTTGGATCTGAACCAATCTAGTGGACCATAGATAAAGGGCCAAGTCAGGGAGTTTAGCGACGCCCAGGGATTTTGGAAGGGTTAAGGTAGAGGTAGCCACACGGGCTCTCTTACCACCCCATATAAAGCCACGCATAGCCCTAGAGAGCGCATCCAGATGTTTTTTGGGAAAGGTGAGGGGGAGCGCTCTAAATATATATAATATTTGGGGCAGTATTGACATTTTGTAGGCGGCCATCCGGCCACCCCAGGAGAGTTCTGTTTTGGACATTACCGACATTTCTTTAGAAGTTTTTTTCAATAAGGCGTCGATATTAGCAGGAAGTAGGCGTTTGGTGGAGGGGGTGATATGTATTCCTAAATAGGGGATGGAGACCTCGGTCCAGGGGTAGGGAAAGTCCCTCTGAAGGCGGTCAGCATCTCGCTTGCTGACACCCATGTTCAGTACTAAAGACTTGGACGTGTTCACCTTATGGTAGGATATTGAGCTAAATTCTGAGAGAATTCTATGGATGGCCGGGAGAGACTGGTTTGGATTGGTGAGGGCGAGCACGACGTCGTCCGCGAACAAATTAACTGTATGGGAGACGGAACCCAGCTGAAATCCCATCACATCATTATCCGATCTAATGGCCTCCGCCAGGGGTTCGATCATCAAATTGAAGATTGTAGGTGAGAGGGGACAGCCCTGGCGGGTGCCATTAGTTATTTTAAACGGAATCGAGGTTGTGCCAGCAGTGAGGACCTGAGCTGAGGGACATGAGTAAAGGGCAAGAATCGCAGAGAGTATACCACCCGAGAAGCCAAACTTTTCCAGCGTGAGTCGCATGAACAACCAGTTCACCCTATCAAACGCCTTCTCTGCATCCAAGGTGAGGAGCAGAGAAGGCGTTTTAGACGACTCCGCAAGGTGGACTAAATTTATGATTCGCCGGGTGGCATCAGACGTCTGCCTGCCCGGCATAAAGCCCATCTGGTCATTCCTCACCAGCTGGGGGAGGAGGGGCTGAAGTCTGGACGCCAAGATTTTGGCGTAAATCTTGAGGTCGCTGTTCAATAAAGAAATGGGACGATAGTTTGCTGGGAGACTGGCATCCTTGCCGGGTTTGGGGATGGTGGTGATGTAGGCGCTCAACATCTCTCTAGGGAATTCAGCCCTGTGGATCGCCAGATTGAATACCTCAACTAGATGGGGGCCCAAGGTATCGACGTGAATTTTGTAATATTCATTACCAAGACCATCTGGACCCGGTGATTTCCCAGTGGGGAGCAGTTTTATGGCCTTAGATACTTCAGTCAGGGTGAATGGGGATGATAAGGATTGCAGCTGATCCTCAGTCAGGGATGGTAATTGTAGTTTGTCTAGGAACTGACGAATGAGGGTTGTTGTCGGTTGGGTAGTGTTTGGGTCTAGGGCCAGATTGTATAGGGACCCATAGAAGTTCGCGAATTCATTCGCTATATCCCGGGGATGGGTTAGTCTGGATCCAGTAGTGCGCTGGGAAAGGTGGGAGATGCGTGTGGATACCCTGCGTTGTTTGATCCTTGCTGCCAGAAACTTGCCTGCCCTATTCGCCTGCGCGTAATATTTGAGTTTGAGCACTCTCAATTGGCGGTCGTAGCGTTCCATGAGGTGGGACTTCAGAGAGTCTCTCACTCTGGAAAGCTGCGAGGCTATGGCTTGTGTGGGAGTGGATTTGTGTGTAGTCTCAAGATCGCGTATCTCGGTTAGGAGAGCCGTGAGTTTGCGACTATAAGCCCTACGCATCCTGGCAGATTGTTGAATGCACACACCGCGAATGACCGCCTTGTGCGCTCCCCAGAGCACCCAGGAGTCCGACACGGAGGGAGCATTGAGATTAAAATATTCAGAAAGCTGTTCTCTAATCAGCTTACCAGCAACTGGATCCTGGAGTACTTTGACATCACAACGCCATACCGACGTCCGTTCCCTGGGTCCAGACTCCTCCAGGACCATCTCAACAGCCGCGTGGTCTGACCACGTGATGTTTTTGATAGCCGAGGAGGAGACTTTACCCAGTAAAGGGAGGTCAGCCCAGAACATATCAATACGTGAGTAGGAGTTGTGTCTTGAGGAATAAAACGAGTAGTCCCTTTCTGAACCATGTTGGCAGCGCCAAACATCAAATAGTTGTTCCGAGGCTAAAAGAGAGCCCAAGGAGAGTTGTCGGCCCCGGGCGGGCACCGAGGTGTCAAGCCCCGGGTCGACCACTGAGTTCATATCGCCACAGATCACCAGATTACCGTAAATGTCACCGGAAACCTTTTTCAGCAACCTAGAGAGGAAGCGTTTTTGATGAGTATTGGGAGCATAGACAGCCACCAGGGTTAATGGCATTGCGTTGAAGTCACCCTGCAGGATGAGGTATCTGCCGTCAGGATCTTGAGTCAGCTTGTGCATCGAGAAGGCAATCGAGTCTCTCAGAGCTATCAGTACTCCACGCTTCTTCTCCGAGGCGTTGGCGAAAAACAACGTAGGAAAATTCCTGTGGGAGAACTTGGGCTGGTGGTGAAGCTTGAAGTGGGTCTCTTGGATGCATACCACATCAGCACCACTATTGCATAACTCGGTCCACAGGGAGAACCGCTTAACTGGATGGTTCAAACCGTTCACATTTAACGACAAAAATTTGATGGTCATGGAATCATCGGAGAGACGGAGCGGATGGTCTGGACGGGGGCCAAGGGTGGTGCAGTTCGTTCAGTAACAAAAGGTCCAAAAGTCCGACTGGAGCAAAACGAGGAGGAGGGGAGGAAAGGCAGGGAGGCAGGGTAGGTCTGGTAAACAGTAAAAAAGAGTCTAGGGGCAGGTAAAACCTGCAACAAAAAGAGAGGGGCCAGTAGGTCAACATTACCTAGGCCAGGGACTAACGTTGAACAGGCGTCGTGATGCATTCACCTCCGGGTGAGAAGTGTTTAGAGCTGGACCGCTTGCGGGAAACCACTTGCCAATCTTCTGGGAGGGTCCGCGGCGAGGGAGATCTGGAAGACCGCGACTGAGCGGCTGGCGGATCCGGAATGATGCCCCAGCGATGCAAAAGGGCCATACCTTCCTCTAGGGAAGCGATCGCCACAGTGTTGCCTAGATGCGTAATAGACAATTGAGCCGGGTGTTTCCATTTGTGCACGATTTGGTGGTTCCTCAGGGCTTTTGTTATGGTGGCGAGGTTCCTTCGCTTCTGGAGCGTGTGCCTGGATAAGTCTGGCAGTATCTGGGCCTGCGGGAAGTCCCCAGGGAGAGCCTGAAGTTGTCTAGAGGCCAGAAGGATTTTGTCCTTTGTCTGGAAAAAATGCACACGGAGGAGCACATCCCGAGGCAGGTCTTGTGCAATGAAGTGAGGCTTAGGAATCCTGTGGATTCTATCTATCTCCAATTCTGCTGCGGTTAGAGTAGGAACCAGTGCAGAAAAGAGATCAGTAGCCATTTTACGCAGATGTTGGGGCTGCACAGATTCGGGGATCCCCCTTAACTTTAAATTGTTCCTCCGAGACCTGTCCTCCAGGTCTGCAAGCTTGTCTTTTATCCAATCTATATCATCCGTGTGGTCATTATGAGCTGAAATGAGGGTATTGAGAGACAAAGAGCATTTAGACATGGAGGCCTCAGCAACATCCATCCTCACCTCTATCTGCTGCACATCATGTCTTGTTCGGTTAAGGCCCTGCATTAAATCCGTATGGAGAGATGACCAGAGGGAATGTAGCATTCCTTTAAGCAGAGTGCCAGAAATCGGGTGATCACCCACTGGGAAGGCGGCAAAAGGATCCGCAGACGTTGTGCTCAATCCCCCAGGCTCCCCAGAGGAAGGTGTAGATTGATCCATCCCGCATGGCTGAGCGGGATCGGGGGGGGGGGGAGAGCCCCAGCGGGGACGCTGCTTGGCCGGACTCCTTGAGGAGGGAGAAGGGGGAGAGGATGCACCGGAGGAGTTGCCACTATCCGGGTTGGCTACTTGCCTGTATGGCTGTGCTCCGCCGCCCTGGCTCCCTCCTCGGCTGGGTGCTTGCTGCGGGGGCCGGCCGGCGCCATCTTGCCGGAGTCCAGCCGAGCTGGATATAAGAAATCCGTCCAGCTTGCGAGACTGGGACGATCCCTTCTTGTTCCTCATCGTTCCCGGAGTCAATAGGGAGAGGTTGCGGCGTTTGGCGCCCGCTGTGGAGGCTGTAGTCGGAGGATGTCCCGGGTGGCCGAGCGGAGCTGAAGGATTAAGCGGCCATCTTCAGCGCCGGAAGCCACGCCCTCCTGTAGGCACACTCTTATACTGAAAGTGTACTGTTATTTTTAAGTATGAAGTCAAAATACAAGGAACTTTTTTTTTCAGGACACTGCTTAGGCCAATTTTTTTTTATTTCCATAGCAAGTCTAATTTAGAGTTCTATAATTTGGCAACTGCAGCTTTCATTAAAATAATGCTTGAGGATTCTTCCATAAAAGTGCTTGTTCATGGTTCCTGTTATAGGGTGACAACACTCTTTCTTTGTCTTCCAATTTTTCTTCTGTTGTCACTCTATCACCTGTCCTCAGAAATGCAGTGCATCACTGGAGTGTGTGTAGACAGAAAGATCTGCAGCACTAAGCAGCAAGAAAGTATTTTTAAAGATATATATATATATATATTTTTTTTTATTTTTTTGCCAGTTTGGTATTGTACCATTTAGAAAATAGAATAGAATTTTTATAAAAAAAAATGTTTATACTAGTATTGGCGGTGATCAACGACTTATAGTGGTGCTGCGGACAATCTGACACTAACTGACACTGGATGGGAACTGGATGGGAACTGACTAACTGACATTGCCAATCACTCTAATACAGTGATCAGTGTTAATACTGTACACTGACACTATACTAATGAAACTGGATAGGAAGGGGTTAACATATATGGCAACCGTGTGCCTAACATGTGTAATGTGTGCAATCTGTACTGCTTTTACTAATAGATGTGCCTAACAACCACATCACTGCTTTCTGTACAGAGCTCTGTGTTTTTAGTAAAGAGCTCTGTGCTGTGATACGCTAAGCCGATCAGCAGGTCCCAGCCACAAATCATTGGCCGCAACCTGCTGACTGACTCATACTGTACCAAATGACAGCACAGAATGGAAGGGAGCGCGTATGTGCTCACTGTAACCGAAAATGCTGGGTCATGTATCTGTACATATTATGGCACAGCGGGGAAATAAAATTGAATTTAAAAAAATAAAATTTTACTCATTATACACAGTTTTTTTTTAAAACTAAAATTATTTAATTAGCATTTACATGTACTTTAACAGTAAATAAATAAATAAATAAATAAACAAAAATACACAATATATATATATATATATATATATATATATATATATATATATATATATATATATATATATATATATATATATATATATATATATATATATATATATATATATATATATATATATATATATATATAGATTTTTTTGTCAATTGCAAAATGTTTTATTAGAAAGATTAGGATTTACAAGGAAGGTACATTAGCTTGCACAGCAATGATTTATCATACAGCTATGTTGGTTCCTTCAAATGGGCGAATTACTTTGTTGATATCTAACAAACCCAGAGAATGAAATTACAATCTGTTTTTAAAATAGAGAAGGGTATGCATAAGGATCTGGGGGGAGGTAAGTGTCTCAGATTAATGATGGAGGACTCCTGGTCTTATTACATAGGTACATAGCTACAACAATGTTAATCTGGCTGAAAAAAAGACACAAGTCCATCTAGCTCAACCAAAAAAAAAAAATGTTATATATATATATATGTACAGTATATATATATATATATATATATATATATATATACACCGTATATATACCGTATATATACCGTATATATATACCGTATATATATACCGTATATATATATATACTCGAGTATAAGCCGACCCAAGTATAAGCCGAGGCCCCTAATTTTACTACAAAAAGATGGGTAAAATGATTGACTCAAATATAAGCCTAGGGTGAGAATGCAGGGTGGCGGGCCATGGTACAGGAGAATGCAGGGCGGCGGGCATGGTACAGGACAATGCAGGGCTGCAGGCATGGTATAGGACAATGCAGGGCTGCAGGCATGGTACAGGACAATGCAGGGCTGCAGGCATGGTACAGGACAATGCAGGGTTGTGGGCGTGGTACAGGACACTGCAGGGCTGCGGGCATGGTACAGGACAATGCATAGCACAAGAGAGTGCGGAGCTGCGGGCATACTACAGGAGATGCAGTGCTGCGGGCATGGTCCAGGTGTACCATGCCCGCAGCACTGCATCCCTTGTAGTATGCCCGCAGCCCCGCATAATGGCAGGTAGCGCAGCTGTTTCAAATACCTGCTCTAGAGGCACCTTAAATTCAAAAATGGTGCCGCCCGGCACCGATAAGTCATTGCGCATGCGCCGCCACCGCTCGGGAAAGCTCGTATACTTTCGGCTATTCCCGGGAATAGCCGAACGTGTACGGCCTGTCCAGAGCGGCGGCGCATGTGCCGTGACATGTTGGTGCCAGGCGGTGCCATTTTTAAATCTAAAGCACGTCGGGCCGGCCGGGAGTTTTTTTTTCGTTGACTCGAGTATAAGCCGAAGGGTGACGTTTTCAGCACAAAAAAATGTGCTGAAAAACTCGGCTTATACTCGAGTATATACGGGATATATTTATATAAAAAAAAAATCATACAATCCTATATACACAATCTTTTACCCACAGTTGATCCAGAGGAAGGCAAAAAGACCCCAGTAATGCAAGATCCAATTTGCTCCAGCAGGGAAAAATTTCCTTCCTGATCCCCCGAGAGGCAATCAGATATTCCCTGGATCAACTTTACCTAACAAAGTGAGTAACCCGTTTTATTATGTACATTTAGGAAAGAATCCAGACCTTTTTTAAAGCAATCTACTGAGCTGGCCAGAACCACCTCTGGAGGGACTCTAGTCCATGTTTTTACAGCTCTTAGTGTGAAGAAGCCTTTCCGTACTTAGAGATTAAATCTGTTTTCTTCCAAACGTAAAGAGTGCCCCCTTGTCCTCTGTGTTGACCTTAAAGTGAACAACTCAACAACAAGTTCACTATATGGACCCCTTATGTATTTATATATGTTGATCATATCCCCCTTTAATCTCCTCTTCTCAAAATTCAGTTCCTCTAATCTTTCCTCATAGCTGAGCTTCTCCATGCCTCTTATCAGTTTGGTTGCTCTTCTCTGTACTTTCCCCAGTCTCCAGATATCCTTTTTGAGAACTGGTGCCCAAAACTGAACTGCATATTCCAGATGAGGTCTTACTAATGAATTGTTCAGGGGCAAAATTATATCTCTCTCACTGGAGTCCATGTCTCTCTTATCACAAAAAATTATTTTGCTTGCTTTGGAAACTGCAGCTTGGCATTGCATGCTAATATTTAGCAGGTGAAGGATAAACCTCATTCATCTCCCAGGTGCCAGTCCAAATTTGTTGGCAGGAAATGTGAGATCCATGGATAACATGAATCATTTTTGTAGCCTCAGCAGAAGTTCCTGCCACTTGCCAGCATGCTACAGAGATGGACACCTTGCTCCCTGTGTAAGCATCAGTCTTCCTGCAGAGGTTAAACATGACTTTTTCTAAAGCACAGCTATTGCTATCCCATCAGCTATCCAATCAGCAAAGATCATGCTCTCTGCTAATTGGATTGCACTATCTCTGACTCACCAGGGGGAATGCCAGACCTCTGAAGAGAGATCACTGCTTTCACACAGAGAGCAAGGGTCCTTCTCTGTAGCATTTTTACAGTGGGTGGGCTTTTTTACTCAAGCTGTGGCTGTTTTCTTAAGAAAATGACTGCATAATTTATTTGGTCTTTTTAACGATTGTTTACTGATTTCAAACTAAAAGTTCATTTGGGAGTTAAACTCATCACCGCAGCCTCCTGCAGTCTTCAGCTTAAGCAGTCAAAATCTTCCTAACACCGGCCATGCTGGTAAAGTGAACCCTTCATTACAAATAAGCCTACACATAGGCATAAAAAACTGGTAGTATTTAATGGGCAGGGAAATGCTCCCTTTATTTAACTACCTCAATACTGGGCAATTAAACCCCCTTCCTTCCCAGACCGATTTTCAGCTTTTAGCGCTATTGCATTTTGAATGACAATTGCGCGGTCATGCAACACTGTACCTAAACCAAATCTGTGTCATTTTTTCCCCACAAATAGTGCTTTCTTTTGGTGGTATTTGATCACTGCCAGGTTTTTTCTTTTTTGGTGCACAAATAAAAAAAGTCAGAAAAGTTTGAAAAAAAAAATTTGTTTTATGTTATAAAATTTTGTAAATAGATACGTTTTTTCCTGCACTGATGAGCACTGATGAGGCCGCACTGACAGGCACTGATGAGGAGGCACTGATGGGGTGGCACTGATGGGGTGGCATTGATGGGGTGGCACTGATATGCAGCACTGATGGGCACTGATAGGTAGCACTGATATGCAGCACTGATGGGCACTAATATGTGGCACTGATAGGTAGCACTGATATACAGCATTGGTGGGCACTGATAGGCAGCACTGAAGGGCACTGATAGGCAGCACTGATTGGCACTGATGGGCACTGATCGGCGACACTGATCGGCACTGATAGGTGGCACTGATCGGCACTGATAGGTGGCATTGATGGGCACTGATAGGCAGCACTGGTGGGCAATAATGGGCACTGGTGGGCAGCACTGATAGATGGCAATAATGGGCACTGGTGGGCAGCACTGATAGATGGCATTGGGGGGCAGCACTGATAGGGAGGGCACCACTGGCAGGCTCTCTGAGCCCTGATTGCCATCCCTGGTGGCCATGGTGGGCATTCCTGGTGGTCATGGATGGGCATCCCTGGTGGCTCTAGCCCCCCCTGTGATCAGTGAGTAATTAGAAAAACTCACTGATCCCCTGGCTGCAGCACAGATCGTCTTCTTCTCCTCACTGACAGGATCTGTGTGAGGAGAAGAAGAGATCAAAGCCGTTACAACAGCTGTATTTACATTATTATGGTTGGACACAACCGTCATGTGACCTGTGTCTGGCCCTCCTGCCGCAACTTGTTGCTCTGTGTCCGAAGGACAGGGGCGGACTGGGCCGGGAGGCAAGGAGGCAATTGCCCTCCAGGCTGCTCTGATGCTTCCTAAAAAGGCCACTCGCTCCGCACCGCTTCCACCCCTGCAGACAGGCAGGACACCCGCCGGCCGCCGCTACATTGTGTTATACTTGCGGTCGGAGCTTCACTGCTCTGCAAGTATACTGTAATACTATGTAGCGGCGGCCGGCGGGTGTCATGCCTGTCTGCAGGGTGGAATCGGTGCGCAGCGAGTGGCCTTTTTGACTGGTGAGTCCAGTCACTTCCCTGTCAGGCGGAGTGATCTCCACCCGACAGATGCTTTCTAGTCCCGGCAGAGTGTGATGTCATCCAGAGGTCAGGAGGCGGGAAGAAAGGACAGAGGAGAGTGCTTCTGCTGAGAACTGCGAGGAAGCTATGTAGATGACCTTAGGTCAACGTTCCGTTCCTAAAAGGCAAGGTGAGAGATCGCACCACATTTCAGGTCTTCCCTCTCAAGCCTGCCCTAGTATCTGAAGTCCACGTGGTCCTCTCTCAGCATAGCAGCAATCCCTCTGCAGCCTAGATCCCCTCATGGCACAGCTGCAGCCTCACATCTCTCCACCCCATTGCACTGCTATCCCTGCCTCAACCTCAGGTTCTCTCCCTATACTCACGAGGATAGTGAAGCCTTGTGCAAGTGAGTTTCAGAGGCTGATAATACACCTTGTGTGAACTGGCTGAAGTGTTTAACTCATTGAGGGGAGGGGTTAATTTACAATGCTGTTTGTAAAATGCAGCATGGAGGGGGTTAATGTACTGTCATTGATGCATTAGTGAGCAGTGGCAGTTAATTAACCCCTTTGTGCTGCATTAGTGACAGTGGCACAAGTGTCAGTGTTAATTAACCCCTGTATTGTGCAGCATGAAATGGTTAATAAACACTGACACTGGTACAACTAATGCAGCACAAAGGGGTTAATGACTGCCACTAGTCACTATGCATCAGTGTCCAGTGGTGTATTTTATTTTTGTGCTACCCTAGGCAAGATTTAAATCGGCACCCCCCATCTAAATGTATACCACCCCAGCCACAGTATACTGTTCACAATGAATGGCTGCGGCTTCCTTATCAGACCCTGGGACATGAGGGCAGAGGATGGGGGTCAGTGGGACATAGGACGGGGTCAGCAGGGCAGAGAATGTGGCGGCAATGGTAAGCACTGATCAGGAGCAATGAGTAAGCTGGATTGATATGCAGCACTAGTAGGTGGCACTGATGGACACTGATAGGTGGCACTGATCAAGCTGCACTGATGAGGCTGAGCTTGAATGCACTGGTGAGGCTGCATTGATGGGCAATGATCAGGCTGCATTGATGAGGTTGCACTGATGGACACTGGTGGTGCTGCGTTGATGGGGACTGATGAGGCTGCATTGATGGAAACTGATGAGGCTGCACTGGTGGACACTGATGAGGCTGAAAAAGTGAAAAAATGTGGCGCTCAACAGCTTGATAAAACACAAAATAAATTATTCCAATGTGCAAACATTCGTGCAAAAAAACAGTCTCTAGTGTCCAAAAAAAAAAAGGGTTAAGCAAACAGCCAATAATGGAAACACAGACTTGATAGGAGTGAATCTCAAAAAAGCCTCCACCTCCACATGATCACCCAGTGAAATGTATAGGTACCGCTTACCAGAACCACTGGACCCCTTAGTTATAGGGGGTCAAACATGCTTATTGATCCACATCAGATCCGACCTTGCACATCCCCCTCTCACACAGGCGAGATAGGAGACGCCGCTCCACGCCTGCGTTCCTTAGACCCTTAGATTGGGAACGTGAGACCGTAAACTTCCGGGTCTAAGGAACGCAGGCGTCGAGCGGCGTCTCCTATCCCCAGCAAACTGAAACTGATCTTAAGGCTTTTCATTGTTCGGATTGTAGTAAGTGCATTTCATATCAATAAATGATCCTTTGATGAGTAATAATGCACCATGAGAGCCTGTTTGTCATTTCTCTCCATCTATGACTCGGTTCTTTAATACTCCATCGATTTGGCTACACACTGTCACCTGTGTGAGAGGGGGATGTGCAAGGTCAGATCTGATGTGGATCAATAAGCATGTTTGACCCCCTATAACTAAGGGGTCCAGTGGTTCTGGTAAGCGGTACCTATACATTTCACTGGGTGAGCGTGTGGAGGTGGAGGCTTTTTTGAGATTCACTCCTATCAAGTCTGTGTTTCCATCATTGGCTGTTTGCTTTACCCATTTTTTTTTTTTGGACACTAGAGACTGTTTTTTTGCACGAATGTTTTCACATTGGAATAATTTATTTTGTGTTTTATCAAACTGTTGAACGCCACATTTTTTTCACTTTTTCATTTGTCACGTTATTCACGTTGATTTTACAGCTCGCAGAGTGGAAGCAATTTCACCCTAAACACATTTATGGATATGAGTAGTGTTTATTTATTTATACATCACATTCATTTTGCGCAGTTTTTGTTGGGTTCACCAATAATCTTCTTTCACTGATGAGGCTGAGCTGATGGACACTGATCAGGTTGCATTGATGGGCACTGGTGAGGCTGCATTGATGGGCACTGATCAGGCTGCATTGATGGGAACTGATAAGGCTGCACTGGTGAGGCTGCATTTATGGGCACTGGAGAGGCTGCATTGATGGACACTGGTGAGGTTGCATTGATGGGCACTGGGGAGGCTGAATTGATGGGCACTGATCAGGCTGCATTGATGGGCACTGGTCAGGTTGCATTGATGGGCAATGATCAGAATGCCTTGATGGGCACAGGTGAGGCTGCATTAATGGGCACTGATGAGGCTGGACTGATGAGCACTGGTGAGGCTGCATTAATGGGCACTGATGAGGCTGGACTGATGGGCACTGGTGAGGCTGCATTAATGGGCACTGATGAGGCTGGACTGATGGGCACTGGTGAGGCTGCATTAATGGGCACTGATGAGGCTGGACTGATGGGCACTGGTGAGGCTGCATTGATGCATTATTTTTGTTAAACCTCCTTTGTTGCTATTAACATTAAATTATGTTACCACATTGTATCATATTTGTCTTGCTTTATAACATCAATTATAAACCAGGTGGGCATAGATGGTGAGCTCGGTGGTTCAAAGGGCCACTTGACTGGACTTGCCCCCCAGGCCCAAGGCTGCCAGTCCTCCCCTGCCGAAGGACACAGGCACATTGAGATCGGAACACATCGTTCCGGAACGTCCGATCAGAAGGACGAGACTCCCACCCGGCCGTATATGTACAGTGGCCGGGTGGGAGGTGGTTAAAATTTAAAAGAGAACATGAGACAATTGGGTTGATTTACTAAAACTGAAGAGTGTAAAATCTGGTAATGCTCTGCATGGCAACCAATCAGCTTCCGGGATTTTTTTGTCAAAACTTAATTTAACAAGCTAGAGTTAGAAGCTGATTGCCTATTGTGCAGAGCTCCACCAGATTTTGCACCTTCCAATTTTAGTAAATCATCCCCCAATGAATGATAAAATGCAATTCATAAAAAGCTACATAATCTGTAGTGCAATCAAGAAAAAACACATTTAAACAATAAAGTGGCTTAAGGGAAACAAATAAATCGCTCACCTACCTAGCGTGGAGCACTTATGTTACAGCAGATAACATAGTCAAAGCTTGGGCACTAGTCTCAGAAGTGCAAAGCAGAATCAACATGGATGGTCCGAATTCCAAATGGTTACTTTTTATAAACAGATTTGTTGCTTGCTATTTATATGTTTGTGAAAAGAGAAAAAAATAATGATTAGTAAAACAATCCAATAGAGAGATAAGCAGAAGCCTCTAGTGTTTATGCTTGAATGTACCCTGCAGATTAATGGTTACAAAAATGCCTGATGGGTATGTTTAGTAGTTTTGCATTTTTTATTTGTGTATTATAATAAGGACTAAAAAATGTAATTCAGTCTATATTAACTTTCTTACATTTTTCTTACTTTTTAAAATTTCTTAGCCAGTCACCGACTGTATCTTTGACCCCACCATTACCCAAAAGGGTTGTTTGAGGGTACAATGCCAAAATATATGGTATAACGTGCCCAAGTCGTTGCCACAGTGACAGCAAGTGGCCGGACACGACGGGTCAATTTTATGCAGTCTAGCCGGGGTCCTATACCAGAACATCATGATTTTCAATGTCGTCTCTCTCTGCACCACGCATCTAGACGACTTAAAGGCAGAGGACCAACTCTTGTCCCACATCTGTAAGGAAATGGGCCTCTGCAGAATTTCGGACCACCTACGCATATAGAGGTGGGAATCCTCAGCCAACGGAAGGGCATCATGTAAAATAGTATAAATGGTGGAGACCAGGTGTCGCTGGTGAGACCCCTGTGCCGACATTTGCTCAAAAGCAGTGGGCCTCTCCAGGGACAAAGATTTTGTCATGGAGTCGAAAAGGTGACGTATCTGCAAATAAAAATAAAAAGTGTGTTTGGGAATGTTACATTTCTCCCTCAAGGTTTCAAATGAATACAGGGTACGCAAGACCGGATGAATTATGTTACGGAGCTGAAAAAGGGAAGCCCGTGTCCAGGTCCACACTCGTCCCACCCGTAAACTATCAGGGACGGAGGGATTAAACAAAGCATTAGTGAGCGGCGGACATGGTGAAGAGAGAGAGTACTTACTATAACACCTGATCCATACATCCATAGTGGAAAACATGGGTGCAAGACACATACCCCGCATGACTCGATCCATGTGGAGGGTGGGGGACCACAGTAAAGAGCAGGGATGACCCGGAAAAATCACCCCCCTCTCAATTTCTGACCACCGGTTGGGGGCCATCAACGAGGACCAGGAGGCCACCACCCGGAGGTGGGAAGCAAAATAATACTTAATAATATCTGGGGCCCCTAGACCACCCCTGCATCTAGGAGAGAAGACTACCAACTTGCCACTCTGTGAGCTTTATTATTCCAAATAAAGTTCAGGAAACTACGCTGCAAAGATTTAAGTTGTGCCAGTAAGACCAGGGCTGGTAGGGTGTCAAAGAAATAGAGCAGTCTAGACAGGATGGACATTTTTAAAACATTAATTTGACCCAAAAGCAAAAGGGGGTACCCCATCCATTGACGTAGGGAACCTAAATTCTCCCAAAACAGGGGGACAAAGTTGTGCTGATAAAGGGTAGAGTGTGAGGGTGTGAGTTTGATCCCCAAATATGAGAGGGATGACGAGCACCATCTATAGGGATAGGACTGCTGAAGCTGAGACAAGAGACCCAGAGACATATGGAGCGGCAGAGCCTCCGTTTTTATAGTGTTAACCCGAGATGACGCTAAAAGAGGATAATACAGCATGGAGGTATGGCAAGGTCAGCAGCAGGTTAGTCAAGGTCCACAAATAATGATAAAGTATACTCCCTCTGTCACATCAGAACCCCACTTATATCTGGATGCTGCCTAATGGCCTCTGTAACGGAACAGAGCACCCCGACCAGGTACCTCCGTTGAAAGATGCTCCTAGTGCTTCCTGAGGGGCTCCAAGCACTCCACAAGACACCGTAACCTCTTCAGACCCCACGAACCGCCGCAGCTTGGTTAGGGTCTCACAATCTCCCACCCACCCTGGACCTACGACAAGGCTCCAGGTTCCGGTGGGTGAACCTCTCTTTCCCAGAGAGTGTAGCAGAACAAGCTCTTACACAAGCTCTTAAAAGAGCTCAGTGATTCTCTAAGGGAGTATGGAAGACCATAGCAATCCCTTGCAGCAGATTCCCCCAATAAGAGTCAGAACTCTAGATTGAGGTTGAATGAACTCTACAACAACTTTATTGAACAAGACTTATATACAGTTTTCACCCACAAGGTTACCACCCAGATGGACCTTGTTGAAGACTGAACATAATATTCACCATCCAATAGGAACAGAGTTTTACACTCTCATACAGTGTACAAAATATGCAATGTGGGACAATCCCCCCTCCCCCTTAGCATCCAATCCACATACCTATAAGTTTCTCTTAAGGCAGACAGACAGAACAATGGGAGGTCATTAACATGTAACAATGCAAAAGGGCAATCCACATTCCCTCCCAATACACAACAAAAGGAATACCTGTCTGACATTGAAAGATATGTAATATACCCAGCATTTAGGAAGAACAGATTTCATGGCAAATGGGAATAAATCTTTATATTCCTATATGGAGATATTGCTGGCAAATATGAATCAATCCAAACCATTACTTATCTGTCTTTAAATTCCACTGATGGTGAATACTGTCACATATCTTCCCCCCAAAGGTAGATTAATCCAGGTACCAGACCTCCAATCGGTCTGTGCCTGAGTTAGTCGGGTAACAAGTCCCAAAGAGTCCATCCATCATGGCAGCTTCCTTGACAAAGTTCCACATAGTTTGTAAGTTTGTCTTGGCAAGGCGCATGGAGCTCTCATAGCCGATCAGTCTGTGAAAGTCTGGTTTGGGCAGGCCAGACTGGGCTTTTTGGGCAACCTGTGTCCCTAAAAGACACAGGGTGATTTAGACATAAGAGGCTATATCTAGTAGGCAGAGAGAAACACTTTCCAACCTCTAAGATATGTAATTTACCCGGCATTTAGGAAGAACAGATTTCATGGCAAATGGGAATAAATCTTTATATTCCCATATGGAGATATTGCTGGCAAATATGAAGCAATACAAACCATTACTTATCTGTCTTTAAATTCCACTGACGGTGAATACTGTCACAGCCTCCGCCAGGGGCTCCAGGCATAGTATTAAAAGCAGAGGGAACAAAGCACACCCCTGGCGGGTAACATTATGCATAAGGAACGAACATGACATAAAAGCAGACGACATCCGTACATGAGCCGTAGCTGGTGAGTACAAGGCCTCCAATGCCCTATAAAAGGGGCCCCTGAAGCCAAATCACTTCAGCGTGGCGAAGAGATACGGCCAGCTCAAGCGATCAAATGCCTTCTGGGCATCCAAACTCAACACCAAAGCCGGGCGGGGAAATCTGTTAAGGAGATCTATCAGGTCAATAGTGCGTCTGGTATTGTCGCCCGCATGCCGGGACAACACAAAACTCACCTGATCCCTATCTATCAATTTGGGAACAAGGAGAGACAACCGATTGGGAAGAATTTTAGCGAAGATTTTGTAGTCCAAATTTAGTAGCGCTATAGGACGGTAATTGTCAGGAAGGGAAGGATCTTTGCCGGGCTTTGGAATAACAGATATATAGGAATGTGTGAATTGAGGATGGGGGATCTTCCCCTGAAGCAGGGAAGTATATAATTCTAATAGGTGTGGGTGCTAAAATAGGCTGGAAGGTTTTATAATAAAGGTACGCCAGGCCATCTGGACCTGGGGTTTTATTGGATGGGAGATCTTTAATCGTAGCAGTAAGTTCCTCAATAGTAATGTCGGCATTTAATTTGGATAGGGCAGAGGCGGATAGTTTGGGAAGGGACAGGTCCTTAAAGAAATCATCAAATCGTTCCTGAGAGAAAGTAAAGCGATTTTCGGGGGTAAGGCAATTATAAAAATACTTTACATAGGTTTGTGGGACTTTAAATGAGGCAAATTGATCCTTGATTATATGAAATAAACATTTTAATATTTTAATAAAATGGACCATTAATGGCCTCCCATTGTACCAACTGGATTAAACACCAGTAGGAAAGGTTTACTACAATTTACTTCAATTCAAGATAAATTAATATACAAAAGATATTAATGATTATACATTTCAAGGCATACAACATAATTTAACATAGGTCAAATTACAATTAAAAAAGTAGGCATATTAAGAGCTGACATGTGAGGGAATTCATTCCTGCATCGCACATAATATATATTTGATGGTACATAGTGTTATTGGCATTTGATATGGCTATAAAAAGCATGATATCTTGGCATCCATATAACTCAATGCATTTTGTGGTTCTGTACCCACTTTGTCAGCAGTAAGATGCAATAGAGATATCTAAAGATATAATAGAAAAAATATTAGAAAAAATTCCCCATGCCACAGGGGATGGCAATAGCTCCATAAAAATTAGGTAAATAAACAAAAATATATAGGATAAAATATTATAAATAATAATAAAAATAATAAATATATAGGATAAAAAAAGCAACCAGCTCCAGAGAAGAATGGGGGCGTCAAGCATGTCTGACCCGGGGCTGAGGTGGGAGAGACCAGCCCCAGCCACAGAGAAACAAGCCAGGTCTGTGAGAAGCCATTTCCCAAGTCATGATATGTAGAAACTAGTATCATCTGTTTATCTAAGGATATATAAAGTTATATGAAATATATGTCAAACTTGAAATGATGCACATGAAATAAAAAGGTTACTGCAAATGCTTGGTGAATAGCATAAAACAGGGGTGAATCGCATGAGACACAGGAGTGAGTCGCATGAAACAGGGGTGAATCGCATGAGACACAGGAGTGAGTCGCATGAGACACAGGAGTGAGTCGCATGAGACACAGGAGTGAATAGCATGAGACACAGGAGTGAATAGCATGAGACACAGGAGTGAATAGCATGAGACACAGGAGTGAATAGCATGAGACACAGGGGTACTTTCTTGTCCTTCATTTCTTAACACTGGAAACTGGATTCTTGGTCATGGTATCTGTTTTTGGTGTCCTAGTTTTGGTTTCTGTCTACTTATGGTCCCTCTTTGGACCCCTGTGCATATTTTTTTGCACTGATTACTGTAGTAATGTCACTGGTCCCCCCAAAAGTGTAAAAAATGTCAGATAGGGGTCCGATCTGTCCTCCGCAATGTCGCAGTCCCTCAAAAAAAAAATTGCAGATCGCCGCCATTACTATTAAAAAAAAAAAAAACAATAAAAATGACATAAATCTTTCCTGTAGTTAGTAGACACAATAACTTTTGTGCAAACCAAACAAAATACGCTTATTGCGATTTTTTTTAACCAAAAATATGTAGCAGAAAACAAATAGGCCTAAAATGTTAAAAAAATTTGATTTTTACATTTTTTTTATTGGGAATGTTATATAGCAGAATGTGAAAAATATTGTTTTTTTTTTCAAAACTGTGTCTTTTTTTTGTTTATAGCGCGTAGTTTGGGTGCAGCGTCACACGACTGTGCAATTGTCCGTTAAAATAACGCAGTGCTGGGGATGCGCATGCGCGGGAGCTCCGAGATGGCGGCTTAGTCCCGGAGCTCCGCGCCTCTCCGGTCTGCAGCGGGCCCCTGCTCCGGCATCCATAGCGCTTTCGCCCCACCACTGACACCACCGATACTGCGGCACTTACCGACCCGGTCCTGCATGTCGGCGGACTCCCGGAAAGAGGTCTCCGGCCGGCTTTCATTCTCCTCACCACAGAGGGACCTGGCCGAGATGGTGGCCGCCCCTGCTTTCTCTTCAGGCGTCCGAGGCAACAAGGAGGTAGGGGACATTACAGCTGCCACGCTCTATATACAACCGGCCACTCCGGAGCCCTGGCCCTCCCCAGCAACCCCCATTAACGATACACAGGCTCAGTTTGCCTCTCCTGCCTCCACAGCATCCCTGATAAGCAGAGCCATGGAGCAGACCCCAGTGTTGCCTGATATAATGTCACCCGAGTCCCTGGCTCAACAGCATCTACTAGGCCCACAATCTCAGAGCCAATTCCCTGACATTTCCCTCCTCGTGAACAAGTTTTCTGATATGCTTGCTGCAGGATTGACAGGACTCACAGATCACAGGCTTTATCAAAGCTGATCTGCAAAATATAGGCACCAGGATTGACACCATTGAGAATACTCTTGACCACACCGTGACAAGAACCAATCAGAATACCGCTTGTATTCAGACTCTTCAGGAACAATTGGACACTGCACTAGCCAAATTGGACGATTTGGAGAACAGGAGTCGCTGTCTAAATTTCAGAATTAGGGGGATCCCTGAGTCTATTAAAGATGTTCCCGATACGGTCAAAATGTTTATTAAGGATATTATACCAGACATTCCGGACCACCGCCTGGAGCTTGATAGAGCGCACAGAGCCCTCCAATCACCCCGTAAGGACGGCCTTCCCAGAGATGTGATTGTTAAAACTCACTACTATGGGGTTAAGGAGGAGATCATGAGGAAGAGCAAAGGCAAGGACGACCTCTCCATTCAAGGTCACAAAATTCAAATCTTTGCAGACCTCTCTCCTATGACCATTCAGCGTCGCAGAGCCCTGAAACCTTTGTTATCACTGCTCTCCACTAAATCCTTGAAATATTGGTGGTCCTTTCCTTTCAGAATGAACTTTCTCTTTCAGAACAAAACCCATGGATTATCGTCCTTTCAAGATGGTGAACGTCTGCTTCTTCATCTTGGACTCATTTCCAGGGATCCTTCCCCTTCCTTCCTAACTCGAGACGGGATTCCTCCAAGCGACCTCCACCGATCAGCCCATTATCTTCAGTCTGGAACATGCAACAATCGAAACGCCACCGTGATGTCAAGCCTCCCTGATTTTCCTGATCGATCCAGTGTGTCACTCCACTCATTCCTTATGGATGCATCTCCCTCACCTGGAACGGGTTAACCTTTAACCCTCCCACCCTTTTTTTTATCTTTTTATTTTCCTTTTTGATGTTTTTGAACTGGACATTATCTGTCTTAACATATGCTTCAAATCTGATTTGCCTTTTTGATTTATCATACTGTTTGGGGCACCGGTTCCTGTTTTTCTACTGACCGGTCCCAAGTCTTTGTGCTGAGATCACATAGTTTTACTTAACACTGCCTTCTGATGTACTGTAGTAGCAGAAGCCTCCCCTCCCATACTTGTCTTTCCTTGTCCCTCCCTTCCCTTTTCCCCCTTTTTTCTTACTCCCTTCCGCCCTCCTCATACACTTCTGCTCTACACTATATTGGTTCGGGGGCATGGTCTGACCTCGCATGGAGATGGCTGCCTGATCCCTGCGCTCCCGCCGCCACGGACACAAGCCTCAATCAGCAAGAGAGACTTTGCCGTTCTACAGCCCGACAACGATAGGATCCACCTCCCGGGCTTCCTCCGCCACCCGCTCGCGCTCGCCGAGGGACACAGGGGCTCGGCTGAGCCAAAGCATCCCCGAACTGTTCCGGACCCAGGGGACAAACATGGTGCTCACAGGCAGCGTGGCGCCCTCCTCCACTCAAACCCCGCAGCCTGCTCGCTCCTATGCCGCCGCTGCAGCCTCGGGCAACGATCCACCCGCCATGCCGACCCCCCTTCCTCCCTCGGTAACGATGGCAGACCTCAGGATGATCGCAGCCGACATCAAGGACACCCTGGGCTCGGCGATCCAAGACCTGAGGGAGGAGATGAGGAGCCTGACTGGCCGAGTGCAGGGTATGGAAACAGTCACAGCACAGCATGACAGAGTGCTGCGGTCTGTCACACGTGCGGTGGATTCTCACTCCCTGCAGCTTAGGGACCTTCAGCGGCACATGGAGGACCTGGATAATCGGGGTAGACGTCACAATCTGCGGGTACGTGGTCTCCCCGAATCTGTGGAACCCGACATGGTCGCCTCTGCTGTCACGGGTATCTTTAACACCCTTCTTGATCGCCCCATGCAATCCCCCATAGATATGGAGCGGATACATCATGCTCTCCGCCCGAGGGGAAGGGATGGCGATCCTCCCAGGGACGTGGTCTGTTGCCTGGTGGACTACAAGCTGAAAGAAGAGATACTGCGAAAGGCCAGGAACAGGGCTAACCTGGAACATGAAGGTGCTGCCATTCACATATATCAGGACCTCTCCAGCATAACCCTGCAGCACCGAAGAGATTTGTGTCCCCTGCTGGAGGCCCTGAGGCTGAAGGGGATACCTTATAAATGGAAGTTTCCTTTCTGTCTGTCAGCCACCGTGCAAGGCCGCACGGCTCTCTTGAGGGTCCCGGAGGAACTCCCGCACTTCTGTGCCGCCATGGGGCTCCCGCTAATTGACGTCCCTAACTGGTACGCTGCATTCCGTGGGGGTCCGCCAGCTGCATCACCGCCCAGAGAGGAACCTATGGAGGCTCATGATTCCCACTTCAGGCGCCCTCGTTCGCCCTCACCGCTCCGGCCCCTCGTGGCTCTGCAGATACCGCCTGTGGCGGCGAGTCCCACGAAACCTCCCAAGCAAAGGAAACCCCGCCAAGGAGACTGATGGTCGGGACTCCCGTGATCGTCTGGCAAGTATCACTGTTGTCCACAATGTATGTTCCCTTGCCTTTTCCTTGATATCCCGCTGTTTACTGAACTGGCCACTTTCCCCCCCCTTAAACGTGGAGCACATGTGTGTTTGTTGTTGTATTATCCCATGCTTTGGCTGACTTTGACTTGTCCTGCTTCCACTCCACATGCCTAGCCAAAGTGCCTTGTGATCCCCCTCGGACTGCTCCCTGGCTCAACGCTTCTGCATTGCCCGGCACCCCTATGTTCTAACTATCCCGCCCTTTTGCCCACTGAACGCAGCTGTCTGCCCAACCATGCTTGACGGGGTCAGGCGGTCAGCCCCCCCCCCCCCTCCCTATTTCCCCCCTCCCCCCGGCTCAGCCACGTTGCCGCATGGATCTCGCCTCACGGCATACGCAGCAATATGGTCCCCTATGTGCCTTACCTGTTCGTGCCATGTGCTGCTCAAAGGTCGCCTTGCCTCTGTTGGACTTCCATATACTGTTATGCCCCCCCGGTTACCACGGCCTAGTGGATATGGACCTTACAGGCGTCCTGATTGTTGCGGTACTATGTGTGGCACGGATTACTTTTGTACTGGGTGGGGTTGGGGAGGGGTGGGTTTTGGGTTTTTGGGTTTTTGGTTTTTGTTCTTTTGGTTTTTGGTTCTCATCGGACATGCCAGGTGTACCCTACACGGGAGGTCCGCAGGTTAAGGTAGCGCAATTCAATGTAACTTAATGTTTATCATACTGTGTTGCTGTTACCTGGGATAGTGCTGACTTGAGGGGTCGGGTGGGCTTGCCGGGGTCGTGCAGGGGGGGGGTCGCCTGTTCTGGACGGGCCCCTTTCCGCCCCCGGGGAGCCGGCCGGACCCCTCTTGTGTGATATATGCCTGGAGAGTGGACTTCATAATACGTGTATATGTTTTATTGCTCCTGTACTGCTATAGCTGTAAGTTGAGGGGGGGCACTCCCTCCCTGGTGGCGAACGTCCACCGGGGGTGATGGTCCTACCCTACCCCAACCGGGGTTTACATGTTTTGGTTATGTTTTGCTAGCTCGCTCCTGGCCTTGTGGCGGGTGATACCGGTAACCCCGGAGGCACGCGAGTGACCAGCTGCTTTCCAAAGTATGTGTTACACTCCACAATGGTTCTCTAATATACCCCATGCCATGTTTCTACTGATGCACCGTCCTCACGGGACTCCCTCCCATATCCCTATGGGCACTTGCATCTTGTCCGTCTTTATTGTCTCTCCCCTTTTTGCATCCCCTTTTTATTGTCCGTCGGCGGGGCACACGGTCGGTTGGTACCTGTTTCTACCCTTTTTTCTCCTTTTTTCCTTTTTCCCACCCGAGTGTGGAAACAGGATCCCACGTGTGCCCTCCAGGTTGGGTTTCATCCAACCCCCCTAGTGTGTTACGGTAGATTGCATTTGTCAGTTTAACAGCTCTCATTAGCACATCTACACTACCCTCCCCTTTGTTGTTTCCGTACTTGACAGGTAGGCGGGACCTCCTGCCACCGGATTGTTCCCACACCCTTCTCTCCCTCTTGCCCCCCTCGTCCCCATCTTAGCCCTCCTTCTCCTTACCCGCCCCCTCTCCCTTCTTTCTTTTCTTTCCTCTCCCTCTTCTTTCCCTCCTCTTTACCCTCTCCCCCTCTCCCCTCCTTCTTTCTCTCTTCTTTGTGCTGAACGCCATGCCTACCTGCTCTAGGCGGCGTGTGGCGCACTCCCCCGGAATGAACGTTCCAGAACCACTCCTGAAAATCCTTTCCCTTAACGTCAGGGGCCTGAATGTTCCCGAGCGTAGATCTAAACTTTTGCTCTCTGCCCGTCAGGCTAAGGCGGATGTGGTGTTTCTGCATGAAACCCATTTCCGCTCGGATAAAACTCCCCGCCTTTGCGATCGTTTCTTCCCGACGGTTTATCACTCAACGTCCAGCATTTCTAAGTCTGAGGGAGTTTCTATCCTTGTCTCTAAAAACTGTCCGTGGACTCTACAAGACTCCGTCTCAGACCAGGAGGGACGCTTTCTCTTCATTAAGGGCACCATACGTGGTCAAGTCTTTACGTTCGCGAACATTTACGCCCCGAACAAACGCCCCGTACCCTTTTTTAGGACAACGCTTCTTCGCCTGACCGAATTTCAGGCGGGCACCTTGGTGGTGGGTGGGGATTTCAACGTAGCCCTCTCCCCCCTCCTAGATGTCTCCTCGGGCTCCTCCTCCCTTCCGTACTCCGCCCTGCGAGCGATTAAGACTCTCCTTAGAGACCTTCTGCTCCATGACGCTTGGAGGACGCTGCACCCGGAAGCCAAAGACTTCACATATTTCTCGCACCCACATAATAAATACTCCAGGATTGATTATCTCTTTGTTTCACAAACTGCCCTCTCTTCTTTACGCTCTGCGTCCATTGATCCTATGTTTCTGTCCGACCACCACCCGATCGCCATTTCCCTTTCTCTGAAACCCGACCCTGGTCGCTCCCGCTCCTGGCGCCTGGACAACTTCCTACTGTCCGACCCGGTATATGTTGCGGAATTGAACTCTGCTCTGCAAGAGTATTTTGCGTGTAACACTACACCTGATGTGACCCCTGCTACGCTGTGGGCGGCCCATAAGTGCTCCATTAGGGGCGTCTTTATTGCCATGGCCGCGAAACGCAATAAGGAACGACGGGCTCGTATTGATACCCTCACGAAACGCATCCACTCCCTGGAACGCACGCACAAGCTTACTCTGGCCGCACACACTCTGACTGAACTGACTCAGACCCGACAGGACCTCCTCACGGAATTGGGCTTTATAATGCAACGTAAATTCGCTCTACAGCAGCGACTGTTTTACGACTTTGGCAACAAATCGGGCAAATTCTTGGCTAGAGCGCTTCAAGCACGTCGGGCGGCGAGGACGATCCACTCAATCACGGATCCGCGTGGCGGGAAGGTCACCTCCACCAGTGATATCGCTCAACAATTCCTTTCATATTACCGTGAGTTGTACAATCTAGGTACCCCGGACCCTGGAGTCTCCCCCGCAGACAGGGACGCGCATATTCGGGCATTCCTGCAGAAATATTCCCCCCTCCCCTTTCACCGGAAGCCTTGGCGGATTTCGATGCGCCCATCTCCTCCCATGAATTGCGTTGTGCACTCACACAACTTAAACCGGGGAAGTGTCCGGGCCCGGATGGTTTGACGGTGGGGTACTACAGGACCTTCGGGGATATCCTGTCCTCCCCAATGCTTGCGGCTTTCAACTCCTTCTCTGATTCCCCGACTTTGCACCCAGATTATTTGGAAGCCCACATTACCGTCATTCCTAAACCCGGTAAGGACCCTTCCCTGGTCTCCAACTACAGGCCAATTTCCCTCCTTAATGTTGACATCAAACTGTATGCTAAGGTCCTGGCGAACCGTCTGCTACCCCACATTCCTGATGTCATCTCGCTTGACCAGGTGGGTTTTGTCCCCGGCCGCGAGGCCCGGGATAACACCCTCAAGGCACTCAACATCCACCACTGGCTGACTTCCTCCGGCACGCCTGGGTTCTTCCTCTCGCTCGACGCGGAGAAGGTGATCGACAGGGTTGCCTGGGACTACATGACCGCGGCATTGGAGTCTCTGGGCATCACTGGTCGCATGTTGAATTTTATACGAGCCCTTTACTCGTCGCCCTCGGCTAGGGTACGGGTCAACGGGGGCCTGTCGGACGTCTTCTCCGTGTCGAATGGGACCCGACAGGGTTGCCCCCTTTCCCCCTTGATATACATCATTACCCTTGAACCCCTCCTCCGCCGCATTAACTCTAATCCCGATTCAAACGGAGTAACCATAGCCCATCATACATATAAGCTGGCGGCCTTTGCCGATGACGTGTTGTTGTTCTTGACGAACCCTGCAATCTCTTTACCTAACCTTCTTCGGGATCTTGACCCCTTTCGTCTTTTATCCAATCTTAAAATTAATTATGCAAAATCAGAGGCCCTGAATATATCCCTCCCGCCTTGCAGGGTGCAATTCTGCAAGGACAACTTCCCTTTTCGCTGGGAACCCTCTGCGATCACATACCTAGGCATCCAAATCCCTGCAATTCTTGCCGACCTTTACTCACGCAACTACTTGCCACTGTTGCAGTCTATAAAAGCAGACCTCTCTAAATGGGAATCTGGCTCCTTCTCCTGGTTCGGCAGGATTGCGGTGATTAAAATCAATATCCTTCCCAGACTTCTTTACACTTTGCAAGCTGTTCCCTTAAAGCTCCCACCAGCGTTTTTCCGTTCATATCACTCCGCATGCACATCTTTCATCTGGCGTTCGAAGCGCCCCAGGCTGTCTTGGGACGTCTTGACTGCTCCGAAGGAGGTGGGTGGCCTAGGCTTGCCGCACCTTCAGAGATACTACTAGTCCTGCCACCTGGCGAGGGTGGTGGACTGGCACAAACATCGTCATGTCAAGGCCTGGGTCGCGTTGGAGGACTCCTTCTCCCCCATCCCCGTACAACACCTGCCCTGGATCTCAATGCGTTCCTTTCCGACGTCGTGCTACAAGCACCCGACTATCAACCCCACGATCGCGATCTTTCGCAAGTTGTGCAAGACCTTGCACCTGGCATCCTCGCCTGGCCCTATGGTACCCCTTATTCAAAATCCGGACTTCCCTCCGGGCCTCTCCTACGTCCCCCCACAGGGATCTGCTCCCGGCGCTCCATGCAGGGCAGAACACTGCTTTCAAGCGGGCACACTGCTCTCTCTCCATGATTGGGCGCAGAAATACCCGGACTTTCAGCTTCGCTTCTTCAATCACTTGCATCTCCGAGACTTTCTCCTACGCACCCCTGATGTCTCCTGTTGGTCTAGGGACCTCACCCCTTTTGAGACCCTCTGCAGATCTTCGGACCCGCAACGGCATCTTATTTCCCTACTATACTCCCTCCTCTCTGTGCAACTACCACCTCGCCTCGTCCGTTTACGGGCTCAGTGGGGGGAGATCGTGGCCAAACCCTTGTCGGATGATGATTTGGAGCGAATCTTCTTCCACATTCACAAGGGTTCCAGGAACGTCCTTACACAGGAGACTGGCTTTAAAATCTTCGCACACTGGTACAGGACACCTGAACTTTTACATAAAATGTCGATGGACCTCCCCTCCCTTTGCTGGCGTTGCCGTCTCCTTACAGGATCTCTCCTACATATCTGGTGGGATTGCCCGTGGATCCAACCCTTCTGGAGGACGATACATGCCCTCATTACCCGTATCACTACCTTTACACTGGATTTCAGCCCGGCGCAATTTCTCCTCCATCATTCTTCCCTCCCCCAGCGGACATACAGGAAGTCTCTGGTCTTTCCTTTGATCTCCGCCGCCAACATGTGCGTTCCATGACTATGGCTGTCTCCCTCCCCACCCACTGTAGCTGATTGGCTGCGGAGAGTTGGAAGGATCGCCCGTATGGAAGACCTCACTTTTCAGGCTCTTGACACTCCCTCCAAATTTTATGACATTTGGGCCCCGTGGATCGATTTTGCTGCTTCGGATGAACACCGTCGCCTGATGACTACTTAGTCCGACTTAAGCCTGCCACTCACCACCTGCCCCTTGGACGTCTTCCGGGGGAGTGCGCCCGCACTCCTCTTCTCCTCCCCTCCCCATTTCTGATCTCCCTTCTACTCTCCCTACCTAGCATGCTCTCTCTATCCCTCTATCCCATCTTTTTATGCTCTCCCTCTCTTTCCACACTGTCTCCTAATGCTCTCAACGTCCTCCTCCCACACCTGCATTCCCCGAGACTCCCTTCTCCTCTACCTCCTGTTGCCTACCGTACCCTTACACAGCGATGGGCGGTCCGTATGTGTGTATGGATGGTGCACTCCCGGCCCTGGACACAGCTTGCTCCCCTTGGGGGTGTCCGCTTCGGGGGTGCACCATCCAGGGCATTCACTTTTCTGCCTCCTGGCCGTCCCCATCCTCACCTCCCCAATTTGGGGGGTCAGAATTCTCCCCTTTCCTCATTACTCCTCTACCCCGTAATTCCCAATACCCCTTGTGATTACTCTGAACTCCATAGCACATTGGTTGCGGCCCATGCGGCTGGGATATGTTCCTTAGCCGCAGCGGCCCTCTGCACTTGAAACTCTATACTGAGTTCTTGGCCACGTATGTAACGAGGCCGGGTCACTTTTCTTTTGTTTATGCCTCAGTATCTCCCGCAGATGGCATCTCCCTGCTCCTGGATACAGTCTATGGTTATTTTGGATGTTTACTGTTATTTGTACTTGTGTCTGCTGATTGTACTATATTGCCATCACTTGTACATGTACTTTTTTATTCTCAATAAAACGTTTATAAAAAAAAAAAAATGTTTACTTTAGAAAAAAAATATATAATATCATCAAAATAAAATATAATGCTGATACACTATATTGGTTCGTTCACAAAATTTGTTTCCCTTTTTTGATGGGGCTGGGGCCCCATGCCCGGAGAGGTTTTAATGCGCACATTCCCGTAGGCGCTTGGAAGATCTTCCTTTTCCTTGTTCCTACGTGACTGCACCCTATCTGGTATAGGGTGCCACTACAATCCTGGTTAGGGGGCATGGGTCTTATCCCCTGCCTCCCTGACACCGTGCCAGGCTTTGTACTTGCATGTTTCTTGTTTTTCTCTCCCATCCTTGCTCTCCCTTTTCCTTCCTCTCTAACTCTCTTTTTCTTTTACAGCATCCCATGGTCCGATCCGCTCTCTGATTTGAGTTCTCAGTTTTTCTCACGTCCTTCTAGACTCCTGCTCGAGTTCCTCATACCCTGTCTCAATATCGTACATCGCAGCGCACACTCCTTGTTTCTACGATGACGGCAACCGTGAGTACTGATTTCTCTCTGCAGGTGGCATCACACAATGTCCAGGGTCTCAATTCTCCATTGAAGAGGCGAAAGGCATTCCAACATTATCACTCCCAGGGACTTGAGGTTCTTCTGCTTCAGGAGACCCACTTCCCAGAGTCATATAGGCCTAAATACGTCCACCATAAATATCCAGTCTTTTTTCTAGCCAATGCACCCTCTAAACAGAAGGGCGTAGCAATTTTTTTCTCAAAAAAGGTTTCTTTCTCTTTTCCATGGTTCTCCCTCTTTTCTCCACCCATTTTGAGGGTAAGCTAATTGTTGGAGGTGATTCGAATTTGGCTTTTGACAACGCTTTAGATAAATCCAGGAGTGGACCCCACCCCACCGCTTGCGGAGACCCCCTAGACAAAGCCTTAGAGTGGCCAAGCTTCTCCATTCCTTGGGTCTAGTTGACATTTGGCGAGAACTTCATCCCTCCACCTGGGATTATACTCACTTTTCAGCTCCTCACAACACACTAGCCAGAATTGATCATATTTTTGTCCCTACCACGGACATCCCCTCAGCACTACAGTCAGTTATCAGAGACATACCATGGTCTGACCATTCTTTAGTGTTCCTTAAAATCAAAAGCACTCCCTCACGGACGGGCCCGTCTCCATGGCGTATAAACGAATCTCTCCTGAACGAACCGATGTGGAAATCCACAATAGAAAAACGGATCCAAGAGTACTTGTCCCTAAATTACTCCCAAGACGTAACCCCCTCCTCACTATGGGGGGCCCACAAGCAGTCATCAGAGGCCATATTATTCAATTAGGGGCTAAACTTAAGCGCAAACGACAGTTTGAAATTAGTAATCTGGAAATAGAATACAAGAGAGCATGGCGCATAAGCGTAACCCAACCTCGGATTCCGTGGTCAAACTTGATGCGGTCAAGCTTTCCCTTAATTTGGCGCTAACTACCAAGGCAGCAAAGAGTTTACAGTGGCAAAATGCACGCCTGCTGGCTACTCAGGATAAAATAGGACCTAGGCTTGCTTATAAATTAACACCAAAATACAGGATTGTATCTATGCCCAAAATCAAGGATCAGATGGGGGTGCTCACTAGGAATCCTTCCTCAATTATGGCTACCTTCCAATCCTTTTATTCTACCCTTTACGCTGACCCTAAGCCTTCCCAGGCACAAGATATTGAGGCCTTTCTGGGACGGGTCCCCCTCCCCTAACTCAGTAGGAAATTGCGCTCCCTCCTAGAAGAGCCCTTTTCCGAGCAAGAAATCCTGGTTGCGATTAAAGCTTTACGCACCAACTCTACGCCGGGCCCCGACGGCTTCTTTAACCTATATTACAAGTCCTATGCTGACACGCTCGCCCGTTACCTAGCCAGGTTCTTTAATTCCCTTAGAGACACGGAACCTCTGGACCACTCCATGAATGCGGCATTTATATCCGTTATCCCCAAACCGGGTGAGGACCACTCAGAAGTTAGCAATTACAGGCCCATTTCTCTTATTAATAATGATCTTAAGCTCCTAACAAAAATTTTAGCTACTCGCCTCTCCAGCTTCATTCATTCTTATATTCACAAGGACCAAGTAGGCTTCGTCCCAGGCCGACAAGGGACCGACCAGATTAGAAGGGTGATCGACGCGGCTACTTTCTTGCGTTCGGGCTGGGATGGAGCCCCTTCCCAAGAGGGCTTCCTCCTATCCTTAGACCTACACAAGGCCTTTGACTCGCTCTCTTGGCCATTTCTCTTCTCCACATTGGAGAAATGGGGCTTTGGCCCCTCCTTTTTAGCCATTCTCCGGGCTTTGTACTCCCACCCTTCGGCCCGAGTCAAAATGCAAGGTCTTTACTCTGATTCCTTTACTATTCACAGGGGTACAAGGCAGGGATGTCCCCTCTCACCCCTAATTTTTGCTATCACCTTAGAGTCCCTGGCTATTGCCATCCTGATATACGCGGGATACAATTCGGCAACACGATGCATAAATGCACATTATTCGCTGATGACATCATGCTATTTGTCACCTCCCCCCTCATCTCACTCCCTAACATCGTATCACTCCTTAATAGCTTTGCGGCGGTCTCGGGCCTGAGGGTGAATATGAGCAAGTCCCTGGCTCTGAACATCAACCTTCCACATTCCTTGGTCTCTTGCCTTAAAGAACACTTCCCTTTTTCATGGCATTCTGATTCTATCCCCTACTTGAGAGTGCGTATCACGGCCTCGATTTCCGATCTGCATTCCGCCAACTATCCTACGCTTATTAATAAATTGAAAAAGGATTTAGAGGCCTGGTCAAAATATAATATTTCTTGGCTGGGAAGAATCAACGCGGTCAAGATGACCCTGCTCCCGCACATTTTATACCTATTTCGTGATCTCCCCATCACGATTATAAAGTCACAAATTGAATCCCTGCAATCTCACGTGATCAGATTTATTTGGGGTAAGAAGGGTCATAGAATCAACAAATCCACACTTTTTAGATCACGTAAGCATGGGGGTCTCAGGGTTCCGGACATTTAAAAGTATTACTTAGCGGCCCAACTGACGCAATTTTCAGTTATATATTTAAAAGGTGAAAAACCTGACTGGTATTATATGGAAAGACAGGCTGTCCCTTTCCATACTGTGGATTTCTTGCTCTGGAGCCCCCCTGCCTCCCGTCCCCCAATCCTGGCTCCTACTCTATCACATTCCTTTGCCCTTTGTGACCTTATTCATAAATCCAATAAGATTTCCTCACCCTGGGGTCCACTTAAACATATTTTTCATAATCCTAACTTCCCTCCTGGAACTAATATTAAGGCTTTCAAATGGTGGACGGATAAAGGCCTCTATAGAATTGGACACTTTTTTGATGCTAGGGGTCCCCTCTCTTACTCACATTGTATAACTAATCTGAAGATGCCACCTGCAGAGCGATTTCGCTTCTCTCAGATCTCACACTTTTTGCACACGCTCCAGGCGGGGTTTTTGGGCCCCCTCGCGGTAACCCCTTACGAGCAATGGTGCTCCAGAATTCAAGATATCAAGGGGGGGGGGGATATCCCTCATTTATGCCTCACTGACGGCTCCTGTGGATAAAACCTCATATATGTTAAGATGGGAACAGGACCTGAATACAGACTGGGACCTGGATGTTTGGCACTCCCCTGCTGCAAGTGTCTTTCGTGGGCTCCACAATGTGGGTCTCATTGAGGCCAATGCAAAAGTTTTAATGCGATGGTACATGGTACCCTCTCGCTTGGCTACTATTTTCCCTCACTCTTACCCGGTCTGCTTCAGGGGCTGTGACCTTCTGGGTAGCCACTTACATATTTTCTGGGGATGCCCCAGGATCCGTAGTTTTTGGAATCTAATGTTCCGCACAGTGCGACACGTTACGGGGTAGTGGTTGAAAAATCACCTGCATATGCCCTTCTGGGCAGTCGTTTCCCCAAGGTCCCAAGGCATACCCAGGCTCTCATTTCCTATATATTTCTAGGAGCTAAAATTACCATAGCTAAACATTGGAAACAACCTATGGTCTCCTTCCTGGCTGCGAAACGTAAAATCTCCTGGATAATGACCCAGGAAAAGATGTACAGTATCTTGAACGACTCCAAGGCACAGTTCGAGGCACTCTGGGAACCCTGGGCTACTTTTGTAAATGTAACCCTCTGAGGTAGGCCCGGACGGACGGACTCTTTTATTTTAGTTTTTTTTTTTTTTTTTGAGTGGGGTGAGATCGGACCATGGGCTCCTTCTTTTACTCGCTATCCTCTCCCTCTTAGCCCTCCTTCTCCTCCTTCCCCTCCTGGTGTGTCTCCTCTTTTCCTATCGCCTTTTTCCTACTACTTCTATCCTGCTCCCTGTTAAGTTTATAGGCAAGGCATATGTGTTTTTTTTTTACGGTCACTGTTTTGGTAGTTCTTGGATAATGCTCATTTATTATATATGTCTGATGGAATTGATTACACTCCCTTTAGACTTTCAGTGATCTAGGCTGTTTTCCTCCTTGTTCTCACTTCGCCTCCTTATGTCGCTTCTCTCTGGGGCACAGTATGAGCCCATTAGGGGTGCCCCGGTGCGATCAGCTTCCACTTTTTTTTGATTTCAGCCATCGTTGGTTTATTCTTTTTATTATTTTCTTATTTTTAGCGCCTTATTTCACATCCGTTGGACTTGTTTACCTGCTAAGACTATATTTGCTATATTGTCTTGAACAACAATTCCTATGTATGTTTGCTATGCACTTGCCTTGTTTATTATTGTTCTTCGTTTATCTTTTTGCAAAATTTCAATAAAAACTATTGAACAGAAAATAACGCAGTCCCGAATCCCAAAATAGGGCCTGGTCATTAAGCAGCAAAATCCTTTCGGGTCTAAAGTGGTTAAAGTATGAATCTAAAGTAGAAAATAATTTTGGCTGTGATGGAATAGCTATTTTATGGAAGTGAAATAGTATTTTCAGGAGAATTTCCTTTTGGAAAGCTGCTGTGCTTCTGACCCAAGACAACTCACATTTTCCTATACTGTATGTATCAATTTTTAACTGAGGATATAAATGGCTTGTAGTTAAACTTATATAAAATGGTGGAGGAAGATGTACCCTTGATTCCCAAATAAGGGATTTTGTGGCCTTTTTAAGTATAGGGAAAGTTGTGTTGTAGTCTATATTGGGCTGTAGGACAAATAAACACATTAAAGATATTGGATTTCCCTGTATTTATTTCAAAATATGATACTTCACCAAAATATCAAAATAAGGTTTTTTGTACTGTCTGCTAATACAGAAGAGGCTGGGTCAGTTAAAAGAAAGGATTAAATCATTGGCAAAAGGGCCAATTGTATGAGTATGATTGGCTTTTGTAATCCTTTTAATTTGGAGATTGCTACTACAGAGAAGCTCAGGTTTTGGCCATATTATGTCAATGATATCATAAACATCCATGTATCCTATAAAAAAATGTAATAAATACTAAAACTGGAAAATATTCAGCATTAATTACATACAGCAGCGCTCAATATGTGTTAGCATATTGTAAATCATGCAGTCCTCATAAATGAGTAATATAACAGCCAAAAAGTCTTTGTTTGAAGAAAAACAGATTTTCAATATGACATTGGTACTCCCAGTGCTCAATATTCTGATCCGGCGTTCACCTTCACCACACCAAAAGTGTTCCCCTTAGGAATGGACACTCACCAGAGTTATAATGATCATGCACCTGTAAGCATCGGTTGCTTGCACCCTTGAAAGTCAGGAACACCTCTGCTACCACCAGATGACCACTGCACTCGAATATCCCTCAAGGACCAGACCGTACCAAAAAATGGAATAGGAGGCACAATAGTGTAATACTGTCTTGCAGTCTTTTATTAAACACAACACACCAAAGAAACCCCCCTAATCCAATATGCTTACATCAGATGAAATTGTTCCAAGCATTAAAATGATAATCAAGTCGCTATGGCCAGCTCACCACTGCTGAATGGTTCTCTTTCAGCTTAATCCTATGGCGAGATCCGGACTCCAGCCATGACATCTATGATCTTTAAGGAGACAGCGTGCCTGCGTCCTGACGTGTTTTGTCGCATGGGACTTCTACCGAGGACTCAGGCACACTGTACTGTACTCCTTTATATATTTGGAATGATTAGGACTCCTCCCGCCATAATCTTATGGCCTCTCCCCCTAGGCGGGGCCTCGTGGCAATGTGACTTCCGCCGCTTGATCTACTTCCGGAATCGTGATCCCGGATGTAGATCCATTTGTAAATAAGGTTTGTTGATGGTCGCCATAGATTGACAAACAGCGGTGATACTTCCGCTTTTGCTGTGACGCCCACTTCCGGAGTACTGACCCCGGATGTTGATGCGCACTAGTCATAAGGACGGTTGGATGGCGTTTCCATCGTTACTGCGGTGACGTTCACATTACCCGGATGCAAAATTAAACTGGAAGTGCCTATATGCTCAATTACACAGGTCCACACTTAGTTAAGATTACTCAACGGGGTCAGAGTCCTAATTATGTTATAAACATGTTCCATAAATACATTGAAGGTTTAATTAAATGAATCTCCATTCAGACATACAATACTCTCATAATTAAAAAACCATTGGTTTTTATAAAAGTCAATCCTACTGGGCAAATAAAATAGTTCATGCCCCTCATAAATTAATCAGGTGTCTAAAATTACGTATATATATCTCATAAAAACAGATAATATATATTTTTTTTTAAAAAGAAAAGAAAAATACTGTTAAAAATTAATAATAAAACATTTAAAATGTATTATAAAAACTTGAGATACAGAAAACGCCTAAAAGACCTATCACACCATATATAGTAAAAGAAGCCAATAAAACGACTGATTAAAGGGAGAAATTAAATGAAGAAAAGGACTCGTGAATATTGTTAAAAGCAATACTTAACCACTTAAGCCCCGGAAGATTTTACCCCCATTCCGACCAGGGGGTATTTTGCGATTCGGCACTGCGTGAATTTAACGCACAATTGCGCGGTCGTGCGACGCTGTACCTAAACGAATTTGACGTCCTTTTTTTCCCACAAACAGAGCTTTCTTTTGGTGGTATTTGATCACCTGTGCGATTTTTTGATCACGCGCTATAAACAAAAAAAGAGCGTCAATTTTGCAAAAATAGCAATATTTTTCACATTTTTTTATATGAAATTCCCCCAAAAAAAAATGTAAAAATCAAAATTTTTAAAAATTTTCGGGCAATTTATTTTATGCTACCTATGTTTGGTAAAAAAAATCGCAAAAAGCGTATTTTGATTGGTTTGCGCAAAAGTTATCGCGTTTACTAACAAAGGGAAAGATTTTTGTCATTTTTGTTGTTTTTTTTTTTAACGCGTAATGGCGGCGATCTGCGATTTTTTTTGCGGTACTGCGACATTGCGGCGGACAGATCGGACCCTTGACTGACATTTTTGACATTTTTGGGGTTACCAGTGACATTTCTACAGTAATCAGTGCTATACATATGCACTGTTACTGTAAAAATACACTGGTAGTGAAGGGGTTAACTTTATTTGGAAGGGAGGGGCTGTGTGTGTCCCTAGGGGCGTGGTTTCTACTGTGATTGGCTGTGGCTCTAGCTGTAAGGACACTGATCAACGGATCTACATACCAGATCCGTTTTATCAGTGTCTTTGCAGCGAGGAGAATGACAGGCAGTTTGTTTACACAAGCTGCCTGACATTCTCCCTCTCCCCCGCCGATCGCCGAGTGACCGGCGGACATCGGGTCCGCTGGTCACACGCGCGGGGGGGTCCGTGACCACGCGGGAGCGGGAGCGCGCCCCGGGGGGCGCGCGCTCGCTCCCTAGACCCTCACAAGCAAACAACGTAGCCCTACGTTAGTTTGCCTGTGAGGGGCTGACCGCCGACGTAGATAGTCGTGCGGCGGTCGGCAAGTGGTTAAAAGGGGAACCCCCCCATTAATAATTACTTAAAAATCAGTTTAGATCCAAGTCTATGTTTAATCTGTTGGGTGTCAAAGCATTGGTCCGATATATCCACTGGGTCTCCTTTTAGATAGCTCTCTTACCCTATTTGCTCCCCGCCAGGAGTGGGGCATCTTCTCTATTCCCCAAAACTTCAAACCTGACGGGTTTCTCATGTGTTTCTCCCTAAAGTGTAAGGGGACACTGTGCTCTCTAAAACCTGTGGTGATTTTGAGACGATGCCCCACTCCTGGCGGGGAGCAAATAGGGTAAGAGAGCTATCTAAAAAGGAGACCCAGTGGATATATCGGACCAATGCTTTGACACCCAATTGATTAAACATAGACTTGGATCTAAACTGTTTTTTAAGTAATAATTAATGGGGGGTTCCCCTTTTAAGTATTGCTTTTAACAATATTCATGAGTCCTTTTCTTCATTTAATTTCTCCCTTTAATCAGTCGTTTTATTGGCTTCTTTTACTATATATGGTGTGATAGGTCTTTTAGGCGTTTTCTGTATCTCAAGTTTTTATAATACATCTTAAATGTTTTATTATTAATTTTTAACAGTATTTTTCTTACTTTTTTTAAAAAAATATATATTATCTGGTTTTATGAGATATATATATATATATATATATATATATATATATATATATATATATATATATACGTAATTTTAGACACCTGATTAATTTATGAGGGCATGAACTATTTTATTTGCCCAGTAGGATTGACTTTTATAGAAACCAATGTTTTTTTAATTATGAGATTATTATATGTCCGAATAGAGATTCATTTAATTAAACCTTCAATGTATTTATGGAACATGTTTATAACATAATTAGGACTCTGACCCCGTTGAGTAATCTTAACTAAGTGTGGACCTGTGTAATTGAGCATATAGGCACTTCCAGTTTAATTTTGCATCCGAGTAATGTGAACGTCACCGCAGTAACGATGGAAACGCCATCCAACCGTCCTTATGACTAGTGCGCATCAACATCCGGGGTCAGTACTCCGGAAGTGGGCGTCACAGCAAAAGCGGAAGTATCACCGCTGTTTGTCAATCTATGGCGACCATCAATAAACTTTATTTACAAATGGGATCTACATCCGGGATCACGATTCCGGAAGCAGATCAAGCGGCGGAAGTCACATTGCCACGAGGCCCTGCCTAGGGGGAGAGGCTGTAGGATTACGGCGGGAGGAGTCCTAATCATTCCAAATATATAAAGGAGTACAGTACAGTGTGCCTGAGTCCTCGGTAGAAGTCCCATGCGACGAAACACGTCAGGACGCAGGCACGCTGTCTCCTTGATGATCATAGATGTCATGGCTGGAGTCCGGATCTCGCCATAGGATTAAGCTGAAAGAGAACCATTCAGCAGTGGTGAGCTGGCCATAGCGACTTGATTATCATTTTAATGCTTGGAACAATTTCATCTGATGTAAGCATATTGGATTAGGGGGGTTTCTTTGGTGTGTTGTGTTTAATAAAAGACTGCAAGACAGTATTACACTATTGTGCCTCCTATTCCATTTTTTGGTACGGTCTGGTCCTTGAGGGATATTCGAGTGCAGTGGTCATCTGGTGGTAGCAGAGGTGTTCCTGACTTTTAAGTGTGCAAGCAACCGATGCTTACAGGTGCATGATCATTATAACTCTGGTGAGTGTCCATTCCTAAGGGGAACACTTTTGGTGTGGTGAAGGTGAACGCCGGATCAGAATATTGAGCACTGGGAGTACCAATGTCATATTGAAAATCTGTTTTTCTTCAAACAAAGACTTTTTGGCTGTTATATTACTCATTTATGAGGACTGCATGATTTACAATATGCTAACACATATTGAGCGCTGCTGTATGTAATTAATGCTGAATATTTTCCAGTTTTAGTATTTATTACATTTTTTTACAGACTGTTTTTACTATCACAGTAGCTGCTATCAGCAAACTTTATGAGATTTTAATTGTTTTTAGTATTTAACGGTATGTCATATCCCTTATAACACTAAGCGCTGGGCGAGTGTTTGAAATTTTCCCTTTCAACCACTTTTTTTACATCCATGTATCCTAGCCAAAAGGTGGTGAACTTCACAGTAGCAGCTGATTTGGGCTGGCACCAACCTCACAGGTTCTTACTGAACTTGGGTTTTAGGACATATAACCACAATAGGGATATGGGATTTCCCTTTATTTATTTTATATTATGATACTTCACCAAATGATTCAATAGTTTCTTGTACTGCTAACACAGAAGGAGCCAGGTCAGTAAAAAAATAAAAATAAAAAATGACATAATTGGCGCAAAGGCCAATTTCACGAGTATGATTATCTATTATAATATACTTAATTTTATGGGTTTGTAGAGCAGGTGGGTGACACTTTCTCCATGTTCTCCATTAACATTTTGGGTGTTAAGTGTGGGTCACACAGGAGGCCTACAGGGTTAACACCTTGCCTGAAGGCATGCCCATCAATGTCCATTACCAGGTGCTGGACATGACCAGGACCACAGTCATGTGAAAGTAAAATATTACGGTAGTCCCACAACTAAGAGATGAGCCACTTGTGTGTAGTGTTATTATGCAGAGTTCTTATAGAGAGACTGTCCCTTATCCTACACACTTGAACAGATGTACTGTATGTATTGCATTAGGAGGGACATGCAGAGCCTATGTCTACTCCAGCAGTTAGCGTAACTCTGTTACCTCACTCCTAGTAACAGAATTGGGTCCTGCTGAGCACATAGCATGGACCTCATGCATGCTCCTCTTAACATTTCTAGCTCAATATCAAGTGACCAGGTATTAGCTCTCCATAACACTAATCTGCTCTCAGTGACCGATGGAGACAGACAGGCAGGGAGGGAGCTGAATGCCAATCCCCATCGCTACCGGAGAAGCTATCACCTATTCAGGTACCACGCCAATGACTGGTTGCTGCTTTTACTGTAGTAACCCATAGCAACTTATTTGCAAGTTAATCCTTTGTTTTATTGATGTTTCACAAACCCCTAATGTGCAAGTCCAGACCCAAGTCCCTGAGAGAGATATGCCAGAACCCCATGTGCACCCCTTGAGTACCTTCAGACCAGGCTTGAAGCAGAGTGAAATACTTTACTGAACATTAGTCAGGGCATATACAATGTGCAACAATGTCCTTTCCTTAACTAATCTAAACTGTGGCTGCCCCAGGTTGCCTGTGCGAGTGTAACATCTTTGGGAAAAGTCCAAACTGGCGATAGCTCGCACAAACGAGTTAATGTCCTGAGTATTCTGATTAATCAATTTTCCAACAAGCTTTTTATTTTCAGAGTCTCCATACATGCATCCCAAGCCTGTTCTAGGGCCCCCTCTTCCCCGTGCTTGGTATCCCCCTAGAATCTGGGCCTCTTCCCTATATATCACACAGAAGGGAGGCTGGAGAGGAGAACCTGCAAACACACAAGAAAAGGATATCCTGGGCAACCAGTAGACTAGTAACCAAAGGTAGGCACAAAGTAGTAGGCTAAAGGTAGGCAACCTGCCTACAGGTTGCTACTGGGGATAAGCTTAGGAGATTTTTACAAGATAGGAAGCTGCTTGCTCAATCAGCTGTAGCCAAGGAATTTCCCACCCTACAGTCAAATGTAACAACAGGGGTGAGAATGCTGATGAAATAATTTACCTAATATAGACACATGGTTGTATTTTGGCCCAAACCTTAGCTCTTCCCTTGTAGCAATCCAGTTTGCACTGAACTTGAGCTGACCGTTAGTTTCTACTATTGGTTTTTTAGTCAATAACAAAATGATCAGGGATAGCAGGCACCCTTAACCTCCCTGGTGGTATGATTATGTCAGGAATTATGTATCAAAAGCGGTACAATTTTTTGCATGGAAATTTGGCGTTATGTATTATAGGCCTACAATTCTTAGTAATTACTGACTTAAACCTGACCAAAACAAGACGCTAGTAGACATCCCAGATGTGATAAATTTGAAACACAAACGCATGAATTATAATCTAATCAATAATATAATTTTATTATATAATATATAATATATATATATATATATATATATATATATATATAAAGGAGGTGATACAATGTAATCTGAAATTATATATATATATATATATATATATATATATATATATATATATATATATATATATATATGTATAATATATATCATATAAATGTATTATATATATATATATATATATATATATATATATATATATATATATATATATATGTGTTTGTATGTGGAAAAATCCGCGCTTAGGATATATCAGGTTAGCTTGTAGATCGTGGCTGCAGCCCCCTTCCAAGACTATATTCTGAAGATATATAGAGAAGTAAGAGTTCAATAAGGGAAGGAATGTGGTGCTGCCAATTTGCTCTTATCACTCAATAAATATCTCTAAAAGGTGTCAAAGTGCAACAAATGTGATAAACAAATGTGCGATGTGTATCCAATTAAAAGATAAGTGCTAAAAAATGTTTTTACGTAAAATGATATAAATAGCAAGTGACGGTAATATAAAGTGCCAAGGTGCAACAATCTTACCCGGCAACAAAGTGCGACATAAAGAATTATGTCTAGGTCTCCCTGGATGGTCCTATGGGCACGAGTGCTGTCCGGTAACCTGCCCGAGTCCTCGTCACACTATCCTTAGGTTGAGTTTATCCACGGGTATGTATGGGGAATAAAGGGCTCACATAGGGTAGTACCGTCTAATAATCCTTTATTAAATCAATGAAATGGTACTCACAAACAATCAGGATAAAATCGGCAGGTAAACAGTATTGCAATTGTGCACTTCCGGGACGCTGTGCGCTCCACAGACCGGATGTGCGTGTCAGCCAGGCGGATGTGACGCCATGACGCTCTACGCGTTTCGTCAGAGCGACGTCTTCAGGAGTAGCGTCATCACGCCATCTCCGTCTATTTGTAGTATCATGGTAATCGGGCCTTTCCTAACTCTCCAATCGCAACAACAGTCTGCGCAACCAATGGGATAATTCTTTATGTTGCACTTTGTTGCCGGGTAAGATTGTTGCACCTTGGCACTTTATATTACCGTCACTTGCTATTTATATCATTTTACGTAAAAACATTTTTTAGCACTTATCTTTTAATTGGATACACATAGCACATTTGTTTATCACATTTGTTGCACTTTGACACCTTTTAGAGATATTTATTGAGTGATAAGAGCAAATTGGCAGCGCCACATTCCTTCCCATATATGTGTTTGTGTTGGTGCAACTTTTGAATTTCCCTCCCAGTTCCGCTCCCATGCACCATATTGCTGCTACGGAACCAGGAAGTCATTAGAGCGGCGGATGAGCGGCGGGGATCTCGGCGGCAATCACAGCAATGGGAGATCATCGCTGGATCGCCAGGAGAAGGTAAGGAACACCGCTGCACGCTCTGCACATCTACCCCGAGCGTGACTCGGGGATACCGATCCTAGCATGAAAAATCCATCCCGAGTCACGCTCGGGGATACCGCTAAGGGAGTTAATGAATCCCATTAGTTATATAGAAGGGAGTAAATAGCATATTTGAGATGCAAATTTGTGCAGAGGAAGTATTAAAAAAGCATAAATTATAGCAGACCGAATATTTCCCACAAATCCAAATTTTCAAAGGTTCTGAGAGACATACTTAGGAAAGTAACTCATGACAATAATCATATTTATCAATTTGAGTCTTGAAGTGTATCTGAAACAAAGAACAAAATGAAAAGAATTGCAGCTTGAATATGTTTATATGTTATGGTTGCATTCATTTTATTTTTTTATTTTGATATATTTTTACCTGGTAATCCTCCCTGTATGTAAAAAGAAGAAGGAGGTATAATATCCTCCCACGTTTAATGCGCTTGGAATATATCCATAACCTATATTATAAATTATAACACTTCAAAGAATGTTGTGCAAACAACCAGGTAAGTGCAAACATATACAACAACCAACAAATAAAAATTGGTCCAAATAAATAATTAAATAAATATTAAATAATGTCCACAATAAATCAATCTATGTGATATATGCACCATGCATATGAAAAGGTATATAAAAAACTTAAGTCCAAAGTTTTTGGTCTTTGTCTCCTATGCATGTACAATTGTTTTATATGACAGACCAATAATTTTTTGAATAAAGTATATATTCTCAAACGGATTTCACTATGAGGCTCCTTATTCTCTTTTCCTACTTGGTTGGCCACGGAGAGCATCAAAGGGGACCTCATAACCAGAAGCAGTGTGAAGACCAGCTGCATTTCAGCTCTGGAGAGAGAGGTTCCATTTCAATATTAAGCCTGAAAGATCCCCCTACCGTAAGGTTAGAAGGGATCCATCAAGTCTGGTGAGCCTTCTGACAAACTCCCCCTTGAGCACTGTGGTGACCCTATATGAATACCTCTATCACCGCTTTCTATTTTTGCCTTTGTCCTTCCTTGGAATAATAACATTGGGAACTTTGGACTTAAGTTTTTTATATACCCTTTTCATATGCATGGTGCATATATCACATAGATTGATTTATTGTGGACATTATTTAATATTTATTTACTTATTTATTTGGACCAATTTTTATTTGTTGGTTGTTGTACATGGTTGCACTTACCTGGTTGTTTGCACAACATTCTTTGAAGTGTTATCATTTATAAGCACTTTAATATAGGTTATGGATATATTGCAAGCGCATTAAACGTGGGAGGATATTATACCGCATTTTTACATGCACTTACCCGTCTCTTGACGGGCAGGAGTTTATTGCAGCTGCACTTTAGGCTGCATTCACATGTCAGCGTATGGATCGCGGGCAGAATCGCTGCGATTCCACCCCCGATCCGGAGATCATTGCAAATCGCGGGACGCCTGTGCGTTGCCCGTGATTTGCAATAGCACCCCAAACGCTGAGCGATTTTGCCGCGATTTCCGCCTGCCGAATCACGGTAACATCGCGCAAAAAAAATCGCGGGACGCAATACGCTCCAAAGAAGCTCTTGTACTTTTTTGGGCGTAATGCGTCCCGTGATTTTTTTTGCGCGATGTTACCGCGATTCGGCAGGCGGAAATCACGGCAACATCGCTCAGCGTTTGGGGTGCTATTGCAAATCACGGGCAACGCACAGGCGTCCCGCAATTTGCAATGATCTCCGGATCGGGGGCGGAATTGCGGCGATTCTGCCCGCGATCCATACGCTGACATGTGAATGCAGCCTTATATATATCATATAATTTATATTTATATTATATTGTATTACTTCACTATTCATTATTTATCTATTTATTTATTTATATTTAATACTTGGTGTACACATTTATGTAATTTATTTATTATTAGGCACTCATTGGCACAGGTGTATCCCCTCTTCTTTAATCCTCCCTGTAACATAGTTCCTGCCCTACGGTGACAATGCTCACTCACTTTACTATACCTATGGAGAAGCGGCATTGTCACCATAGGACAGAAAGTTTGTTGGGACTAAAGAGAACCCCCTCCTATAACATAGAGGGGAGGTGTTCTTTTATTCACAGAAAAAAAAAAAAGAAATAGGACAGCTGATCACATTTTTTTGAGATTTCATTTCTGGGCATAGGAGATTAGAAACCAACTGGATTTCTGACAGGATCTACAGATCATTTTTTGAACAAAGAGAAAAGGTACTTAGACAAAAAATACACTATATACATTTATATACATTTTTGGTTTTGGCTTCTGTGTAAATAATGTAAATAATCAGACAAGCTACATAATGTACTATTTTCTTAAAACAAATAGTTTGCTAAATTCTTTTCTAATGTCTTTGCTCCTTAGGCTGTAAATTATAGGGTTAAATAGTGGAGTGACCACCGTGTTAAAAAATGACAACATCTTGTTAAAGTTTATATAGTTCCCCTTTGTTGGAGATAAATAAAGGATATTAAGGGATCCATAATATATCGAAACCACAATTAAATGTGAGCTGCAGGTGGAGAAAGCTTTTTTCCTCCCAAATGATGAGGAAATACGAAAGATAGATCTTAAAATGTAGGAATAGCTCACAATGATAAGAAAAAACTGAACAAGCCCCAATAAAGTTGTCGCTACAGAAACTTCTATTCTAACCTTTGATGCATCTGTGCAAGAAAGATCGAGAAGGGGGGCAAGGTCACAAAAATAGTGGTCAATGATGTGCCGATCACAGAAATGCAACTCAAGAATACTGATATGAATTATCAATGATAGTGAAAAACCAATCACCCAACACCAAACAGCCAAGTAGTAAGTAAACCTCATGGTCATAATGGATAAGTAATGAAGTGGCTTACAGATGGCCACATACCGATCATAGGACATCATTGTGAGAAGACAACACTCTAACATCGCAGAAACACTAAAGAAAAACAACTGAACAGTACAACTTCTAACAAATACACGACTCCCATTGTGCGCTAGAATGTGTATCATGTTAGGGGCTACATTTGTACTAATTAAAATGTCACATAAGGAAAGTTGGCCAAGAAAAAAGTTCATTGGGTTTCTGAGAGAATGTCTGGCTGACACCAATATTAGTATCATCAGATTTCCAACGATAGTACTAGCATAGATCAAAATGAGTAGCAATACAACGAAAATGCGGTAATGATGAAGATTCTGGAATCCAAGAAGAAGGAACTCATTTATTTGAGTTTTGTTGTTCATTTTTTTATGAAATATGACCATAATTGGAAATATGTAAAATGTGAGATCAGTAAAAAAATAAAAATTGAAATATGCATGCTAATGCTTGTACAATAATATTTTTTTTTTCTTTTTTGTAAAGCAGTTCTGGTAACACTATAACCACATATATTCTGTATTGGATAGTTCACAATTTGTTTGGAGATTCTCATTGTTCTATGCTTATATTTTAGAAGGATTTCCACACCTTCTATTTAAATACAAATATGAACAAAGACATCACACAATAAGTAACCTAGTGAGATTTGTTCATTGTAGATAACCTGTTAAACCTCAGGGGGTGCTTTAATTGGTATATACCCATTTGTGTTGTTTTTAGAATTCAGGAAACCTTTTTTGGACCAACACCAGCATATGACATGGCTGCCTATATCATCACAGACTATGGAACATTTTGTATTTAATTTTGAAATCAAGGTCCCAGAGTCTGGAGGAAGAGTGGAGAGGCACAGAATCCAAGTTGCATGAGGTCCAGTGTGAAGTTTCCACAGTCAGTGATGATTTGGGGAGCCATGTCATCTGCTGGTGTTGGTCCACTGTGTTTTATCAAGTCCAAAGCCAGAGCAGTCCTCTAGCAGGAAATTCTAGAGCACTTTTTGCTCTCCTCTGCTGACCAGCTTTATGGAGATGCTGCTTTCATTTTCAAGCAGGACTTGGCAACTGCTCACACTGCCAAAAACACCAATACCTGGTTTATTAATCATGGTATCACTGTGCTTGATTGGCCAGCAAACTCACCTGAGCTAAACCCCATAGAGAATCTGTGGGAAATTGTCTTTTTTTTTTGTGTTTACAAATTGTTTATTTTGGAAATATTGTAAAACAGGAAATATTACAATATATAAACATTTTAGTATTCAGCATACGATATGACTGTCTTTAGTATACCAAAATATCAGTCTGTGGTGTATTGTCAAGAGGAAGATGAGAGACACCAGACCCAACAATGCAGATGAGCTGAAAGCTGCTATCAAAAGCAACCTGGTCATCCGGCTGGCAAAAACCTTTAGAAATAATCCCGTCATTCCATTCTTTGCCAATGGGACACTGGAAATCATTTCAGCTCTTCTGCTTTCTCAGATCCCTTCCTGACCATACTAAATTCCGTAGACAGTTAACAAAGTTTGAAGACCTCTGTTTAGGCGAGGGAACGATCCAGAAATCACTTTCAATCTCCTACTCTATACTTCTATCAACGACCACCCAACATGACCCTTCGTTCCTCCTTAAGTGGGAAAGGGACCTAAACACTACGTTCACAACGGACCAAAAAAACAAGATACTTTTCTTTGCTCATAAATCTTCTCTATGTAGCAAATATCAGGAGACCTCATACAAGATTCTGACACGGTGGTATCGTACCCCAGTGGTGCTATCTGCCATCTTCCCAGGACACAACACTTCCTGTTGGCGCTGCGGTCTCCATGAGGGTACGCTTTTCCATATTTTTTGGGAATGCCCCAGGATTAGACCGTTCTGGCAACAGGTGCTACATATTGTGCATAAACTCACCGACTACTCTCTACTAGATGACCCTGCTGCTGTTCTCCTCAACTTGACACCTATGTCAAGCAAGCGGTACCACAAATCACTACTGAAACACTTGCTGAACGCGGCTAGGGCGTGTATACCTGGCATGTGGAAAAACAAACGCCACCCCCTATTTCTCACTGGTTTACCAGAGTGAATGATATATGGCACATGGAACAGCTTACAGCAACTCTAAGGGACAAGGTGGAGGAACACAAGACACGTTGGATTCACTGGGACCTTTTTCACTTGTCCGACGATTACCTATCCTACTCTTAACCGGCTTGCCGTGCCTGCGGGTGGGACGGAGCGGACCCCCACTTTTTGTTTTTCACTTTTCTGTCTACCCTTCCTTCCCTCCTCCCTCTCTCCTTCTTTTCCTTCCTTCCTCTCTTTTCTATCTCTTCCCTTTTCTCCCTGCCTTAGGGCATTATGTTTGCCCTTTCCATTCTAGTAAATTATAAAATGTCACTAGGTGTGCTCCGGACAAAAGGTGGTTGGTCCCGGGGTCTTCCCCGCTTCGGGGTGGAGTTTTGGTGGGCCCCCTTGCCGGCCAAGTGGTAGATGCCGGCGGGGATTCCTGTCCCCCTCCACTCGGGTGGGTGGCGCTGGACCGCCCTCCACACGCACTATTGTTTACGGCAATGCTGCATATGAATGCATAAAAATGGTCGAAAAGACAACATACGAACCCAGGTTACATTATTTGTTGTTGCTTCGTGATAGTATGTTTTACACAAGGTTGTTCCCTGTACTACGTAGACTGCATTTCTTTTACTATCATGCACTTGTTTGTAGTGTTGTTTTTCTTAATTTTTCATGGCATACCTCTAAATAAAGAATTAAAAAAAAAAAAAAGCAACCCGGGCTTCCATAACACCTCAGCAGTGCCACAGGCTGATCGCCTCCATGGCATGCCGCATTGATGCAGTAATTCATGCAAAAGGAGCCCCAAATAAGTATTGAGTGCATACTAAACTGTACATACTTTTCTGTAAGTCAACATTTCTGTATTAAAATCTTTTTTTTATTGGTCTTATGTAGTATTCTAATTTTCTGAGATTCTGAATCTTGGGGTGTCACTAGCTGTAAGCCATACTCATCAAAATTAAAAGAAATAAATGCTTGAAATATATTACTCTGTGTGTAATGGATTTATATAAAATATATGAGTTTTACGTTTTGAATTTAATTACTGAAATAAATTAACTTTTTGATGCTATTCTAATTGTATGAGATGCACCAGTACATAAAGAAACAAACATATATCAAACTATGGTGAGACTAGTATAAAAAGGGAGGCCTTAAAAGCTTTGATTAAACAAGATACTAAACAGGCATTTAATGGAACGGCAAAATGCTATTATGAGATGGGAAATAAATTTGGGAAACGGTTGGCGGGAACAATACGGCCAATAAATAAAGTGGGATATATACACTATATTACCATTATTGGGGATTCATTGGTCCACAGCCATTATCTTCCACCAGCTCCCCCACTGGGAGCTGCTGGTAGATTGGGCACCCATAGATGTGGGAGTTGTGACCAATGTCAAGGAGGGGTCTACCCTTCCCTTACCCAGAGGAGGACTGCTGAAGCCAAAGTTTTCCGCAAACTGCCAAACCGAAGGCATCATATACCTGGCCACATGCAGGTGCGGCGCCTTCTACATTGGTAAGACCAAAAGAAAATTCTGCAAAAGAATTAATGATCATTTATACTACTTAGAGGTAGGATTGATATATACTCAAATTTGTAAGCATATCAGACTTAATCATAGCTTTGACTCAAACATTATATCTTTCTCTGTATTAGAAGTGATCCCCAAAAATCCACGTGCTGGGGACATGGACAAATACATCTTACAAAAAGAGGCTAAGTGGATCTTTGATCACCAAGCAACTGTGTGGCCTGGCCTCAATACTGCTGTATCTTACAAATCATTTTTATGATTATAATTTAACCTTCCGATTAATATTTTCCTTTTTTGCCCTTTCTCCTTTTTTTTTTTTTTATTACTATATTATTCCCAGTATATACCTTCTTATTTGTTCATTTGTTAAACTTACAATAAAAATGGTAAAATATCCCTGATTATGATGATATTTTGTAATACTATTTCAGGACCTTTTTGTAATTGGCACGTGTGGCTTCTCCCATTTTAGCCCAATTTCCTGTTCATTCAAGCTCTCCACCTATTGTGGACTCGGGCGCCAAGCAGGAGTTTGGGATACCGCCTTGTCCCGAGTCTCCTTTCATCCCTTTCGAGGGATGGATGCGCTCTGTCACCCGCGGCGGTGCTTTGTTTACTTCCGTAGCCGGTCAGACATGCGCAGTATCGCCTGCGCCCGCACTGAAAGTGACGCTTGACGCTGTGCGGCGCTTCACTTCCGGTGGGACCAGCCCCATTTAAAGCCCCACGAGGCAAGGACGCCGCCATAGGCAATCCTCTTGCCATGACAGGTGGCGTCCAAGCCCTTCCATCTACACGCACAGGTAACTTGATCTTTGGATATCAAGTATTATCTTATCGCCTATCCACCTAATTTATATTATGGCATCAAATTTACAACTTCGGGGGAGCAAACAGAGCCTGCCAATCTAGGGGTGTTTCCATATTTATTTACTATACAGCGGCTTCTTTTTTATTATTCCTCTGGCAATTTACAAACATGATACCATGTATCCTCTATATTGCTACATAGCATCTGAGTAATGTTTATCTCCGTTGACCCCTAATTAGATCATTTGCTCACTGACTATATATTGCCCTTGAAAGTGTTATATATTTTTGGACCAGTCTTTGCCGGTCCATGGAGTAGCCTATTGATTAAATATCACCTTCAAGTCTGCTATACAGTGTTGGACCAGTCTCCTGCTGGTCCATGGAGTCTAAATGTGGAGGCACTGTCTGTTACCCCTAATTTGGTTTACTTTATGGTTAGGGTAGAATTTCCTTCCCCTTGAACCCCTCAGGATTTTTTTTTTGTATTCATTGTATATCCTGTCCCGTTTCAGATACACTGGTGGCTGATTTTGGCAACCATAGAGTGCAAGGGACGCCTCCTATTACTTCCCATGCGGAATATACCATCCTCTCTGTTGACACAATACCCTCCTGGCTCCTTTGATCCAGATTCAGGATAATCCTGGAGGCTTCTGTGTTCAAGCCATTTTGGGCTATTTGGAGCTACAAATGTCAAGCCAGACTGTTTTATGTTAAAAGGTGAGCACGGAACTATATGTGTAATTCATATTCAATATAATGTACTTGGATGTTTAATTGACTTTGTTTGTATAATTATTCTTACATGTTTGTATATGTTCTCTTTATAAGCTATAAAGGACACTAGTCAGTAATCAATCATAATGGTTCCTGAGGAAGCTACTTCTCATCTAGTCTGCGAAATGTGTCGAACCATATGAACTATATTGATTGTCCGTATTCATGTGCTTTGATTGACTTTTTCAAGTTCCAAGTCCTTTTGTATCTCGCTTGATATGTTTTTATATATTTAATCAATAAAATGTTGAATGTTTTACATGTATGCTCCCTGACTAGCTAGACCACACCCGTTAAAGTCCAACTCTAACAAATCCACTGTAAATTCCCCCTTTGGTCCTAATTACCCATTCAGTGTGATTTTTGTTGTTTTTTGCTCACTATATTACCAAAAGTATTTGAACGCCTGCCTTTACATGCACACAAAATTTAATCTCAAACACCTAAGGTCCAGCCATCACTCCGGTTTGCAGTGGTGGCTTTTGATGTGAGTCCTTTTTATTGTTTGATTTTATGGTTCATTTTTAATATATGTACACTGTATTGATTGTCAGTGTTACAAAATATATTTTTTATTAAACTTATACCACTTCATACTACACCATGAGCCTCTTCCTTTTGCATTTTAAACTCTCATGTGATGTGCTGAATTGATAAATTGATTGGAGGTTGTTCCCGGTGCCGGAGGTCGCTGATTGCCCAGACGTCCAAAGATCATGAAGCCTGTCGCATAATACCCTATTGCTGTCCTATAATATAGACAGCATTTGGCTCTGGTGAGTTTGAACTTCACTCATATGGTGGTGGACACAGCATCCTTTTTTTCATCATTTGCACCGGGATGTATTCATGAACTTTGTTACATCTTTTGAATGAACACTTATTATATGATACGTTTTATTCCCTCACTGGGATAATGTATACATTTGTTGCACTTTAATTGGTGTATTATTTATTTATCTTCAGCGCTGCAATTTCCTTTTTTACTCTTGCATTTTAGTGTATGTATATTTTACACTCCCTTGCTAGCTGCTCATCTTTCATATCATAAGCGCTGATTCATATTCTTTGTTTTTTATCTACACAAACTTTAATGGCATCCCAGTCTTAGTCCGTAGGGTTCAGTATTGAGTGGGCCCACCCTTTGCAGCTATAACAGCTTCAATTCTCCTGGGAGGGCTGCCCAGAATGTTTAGGAGTGTGTCTATGTTAATATTTGACCATTCTTCCAGAAGCGCATTTGTGAGGTCAGGCACTGATGTTAAACAAAAAAGGCCTGGCTCACAGTCTCCACTCTAATTCATCCCAAAGATATTCTATCGGGTTAAATTCAGAACTCTGTGCAGGCCAATCAAGTTCCTCACCCCAAACTTGCTCATCCATGTCTTTATGCTTCTGGAATAGTGGTCAAACATTCCCATAGACACACTCCTAAACCTTGTGGAAAGCCTTCCCAGAAGAGTTGAAGCTGTTATATCTACAAAGGGCGGGCCAACTCAATATTGAACCCTACAGACTAAGACTGGGATGTCATTAAAGTTCACGTGCGTGTAAAGGCAGGCGTCCCAATACTTTTGGTAATATAGTGTAGCCAAAATCAAGGATAAGAAAGGAAAGTTTAAATATCCTACAAGAGATATAATAATAATAAAAAAAAAAATAAGAATACTATCAACATTTATATAAAGTGATGAACACTCAAAATCTTAAAGAAATTCAATCTGGGAAGAATAAACTTGGTCAATATTTGAAAGAGGCAAAACTCCCAGTGTTATAAGAAGAAATGATAAGTAATTTAGATAGGGAAGTTTCTAAGGAAGAAATAGAAGCAGCAATGAAAAGTGCCAGAGTTGGTAAGGCCCAGATGGGTATACATCTTCACATCTGAAAACATTTTGAGGGATTCTAATACCTTATTTTTCAGGCATATATGAACTCTATTGGAGGAGGTACAGAAATGGGTTCGGAAACTTTAGTGGCCTACATATAAGTCCTCCTTAAGGAAGGGAAAGACCCAGCATCTTGCTTCAGACCATGCATTAATAAAAAAAAGACACTAAATTGTACGCAAAAATATTGGCCGAGAGGCTGAAGCATTATATGCCAGTTTGGATAGAGAAAGATCAAGTAGGCTTCATTCCTGGGAGGGAAACAAGGGATAATGTCCTAAGAACTATCCTTTTAATACATAGAGCTAAGAAAAGCAAAAAAAAAAGCAGTCCTCCTCCTGTCAATTGATTCTGAAAAGGCATTTGACAGGAGGGATTGGGATTTCATGCTTTCAACATTAAGACATCTAGGTTTAGGCCTGCACATAGGACCCTGGGCTCCTAGACCATTGTACTAATTTGAATGGAAACAGAAGGCATTGAGATACCTGGGCATAAATTGATCTCTTTTATTGAAGGATTTACATCAAGATAATTATATACCTCTTCCAAATAGAATTAAACAGGATTTAAATGGTTATCCTATCAGCAGGTTATCCTAGTTGGGTAAAATGAACGTGATTAAAATGGTGGCTCTTCCGAAGGCTTTCTATGTATTTCAGACTCTTTTTAAAAATATATCAGGGGGATTTTTTATAACTGTTAATTGGTTATTGGTAAGGAGATTTATTTGGAAACATTGAGGTCCCTTTGTTCCATATAAAGTCCTTTTTATACCTAAGTCAAATGGGGGACTATCCCTACCAGACTTTGAGACCTATCATAAGGCAGAAGTCCTGGCAAGAATAGATGACTAGTCTCATAGTTCGCCCTTGAAAATTTGGGTACAATTGGAATAAATTATAAGTGAAACACCTCTAAGCCAGATTATATGGTTACCAAGTCAGTCCAGAGGTCTGCCTAAAGACCCCACCTCTAATATAGTAGAAACTTTAAGAGTTTGGAATAATCTCCAGAAATGTGTGAATTGGCAGTACAATAGTCCCTTAATGCCACTTACAGGTAAAAATGATTTCCCGCCAGGGAAAAGAATAGGGCCTATTTAAATTGGACAACTTCATATTGTCTGAGATTAAAGGATGTTTATTGATTAGATGGTAATATGTTCCATCAAAATACTTAAGATAACTTCAAGGTTGTCATCAGAATGTTGGAGAACATGCTGGGAGAGGGAACACATGCCCACATTTGGTGGCATTGTTCAATTATACAGCTACATTGGGAAAAAGGTTTACATATTATTAAGATGATTAGTAACTCTGAAATTGGTCAAGACCCTTGGCGATGTTTATTTCATGCTACTAGTGAGTAAAGGAAAAAATATAAAACATACATCTTTACATTTTTGTTGAACTCAGCGAAGGTAGTAATCCTGAAATACTAGAAATCAAAGGGAATACCAACTATATTGTAATGATTTAGAGAAGTAGATTAACCAGATTAACAGAAGAGTTGATACATTTACAAAATATTTCCTATACAAAATTTTTTGGAACCTGGAGAGGTTGGTTTGAATTTTAACAAGTTTAAACAAGTTTTCTATCCTCTCAATGCTGAGGTCCCCCTCCCCCCATTATCTCCTTTGTGGTAAGGGGTAAAAGGGTGGGAGAATATGCAGCATCAAATTGGTCTACATGGTCTTCTGTCCCAGAAGGAAGCCTCTTCTAAAGATTATGCACAAGAAAGCCTACAAACAGTTCCAAAAGACAATATCTGGATATGATGCTGAGCATGTGCACTCAAATTCTTTGGCCAACCATGGCAAGGCCTGTTCTTAATGGAACCTGTCCTGTTAAACTGCTGTATGGTCTTAGTCACCATGCTGCAGCTCAGTTTAAGGGTCTTGGCAATCTTCTTATAGCCTAGGCTATCTTTTTGTAGAGCAACAATTCTTTTTTCAGATCCTCAGAGAGTTATTTGCCATGAGGTGCCATGTTGAACTTCTAATGACCAGTATGAGAGAGTGAGAGCGATAACACCAAATTTAACACACCTGCTCCCCATTCACACCTGAGACCTGGTAAGTTCCCTTTCACATATGCTGTCCGTTTGTCCATTTTTCATCCATCCGTTGACGGATGAAAAACAGACATCAATGTATCTCTATGTAAAAACGGATGACAACGGATAATCATCCGTTAACATCCGTTTTCATCCGCGTCCGTCAATGTCTGTTTTTTTGAACAGATGAATGCCCTATTTTTCATCTGTCAAAAAAACGGATCGAACAGAAAATGGATGACAACGGATGAAAACCAGAAACTCAAACACCTACGCAAAACCTCATATTCCTCCTGGGAAGGTCAGAAGATCCAAGCGCCCAATTGACAGATGAAAGGGCTTCTTTGTGTAATGGTATAAAGTGAACTCGCGTCTGCAGTAACCATTATAGTAGAAGAGGAGCAAGTAAGGGATTCTAATATTTGGATGAAATGTTTCGTGTCCTTGAGGTAAGCATCAGTTTTGACTACCAAGTGTTGTAGGAAAACATCTTATAGCTTTATAGGAAAATGAATGTGAGGTATCACCACAATCATTAGAGCCAGAGCAATAATTTGAGCCCTAGATCTCCTCTGTAACTCTAAACTGGTAGCCTGTAGAAATATTTAAATTGTCGCTTATGGGGATTTTTAAGTACCAATGTTTGTTGTCATTTTAAGATTAATTTTGAAGCATGACATGTTCGGTATCTATTTACTCGGCATAACATTATCTTTCACATTATAGAAAAAATTGGGCTAACTTTACTGTTTTCATATTTTTTAATTAAAAAAAGTGTATTTTTTCCCAAAAAATGTGCGTTTGTAAGACAGCTGCGCAAATACGGTGTGATAAAATATATTGCAACAATCTCCATTTTATTCTCTAGGGTCTACCATAAAAAAAAAAAAATATATAGGAGGAAAAACTAAATAAAAGAAACTGGTTTGGCTACTCTATATCACCCAATCCATACTCAATTAATATCAAAGACTCACTTGAATAAGATAATTATATTTTATTAAACTAGAATCAAATATTCAAACTCCAGAACATTTGAATTTTTGAATGTTTTGGTTGTTCTGGGGTTTTGAATATTTGATTCTAGATTAATAAAATATTATTCCAGTGAGTCTTTGATATTAATTGAGTATGGATTGGGTGATATAGAGTAACCAAACCAGTTTCTTTTATTGAGTTTTTCCTCCTGTATTGTTGTACTGGTATACTCCCCCCTCACCTTGATTACGGCGCTACATGACGCCTTGATATCAATTCATATATATATATATATATATATATATATATATATATATATATATATATATATATATATATATATATATATATATATATTTATGAGGTTTATGTCTTGGAGTGCCTATCATTTAGTTTTCAACTAATAAAAAAAATTGAATGTTTGGGGGTTCTAAGTAATGTTCTAGCAAAAAAAAAATGAATTTAACTTGTAAACAACGTGTCAGAAAAAGGTCCAGAAGTCAGGGAATGTGCTGTGAGTGAGTATCACACTCTTTGGGTTGTTAAAGGTGAGAGATTCAGAGATCAATTTGCAATGAATGTGGGGTTCACATCTGTGACGAGAGTCACTTTGGGCGCTGGGTGACCAGGAAACTGGGGGGCACTGGGGATATGGTTTGGATGGCTCCAAATGGGACAATGATATTCAGTAATGATGTCTCTCTTGAAATATGAAGATTTTATTACCTGTACATTGTGAGGTCCATGACCAGGAAGTACAACTCCTAATATGGGCATTCCAGGAAGTTCAATGTGGAGACGGACTGTCTATGGCTTAAAGCGGAGTTCCGGCCACAAAAAAATTCAATGAACATACCCCCGGGACAGTCAGGGCTAGTACATTTCACAATGGCTAGCCTCTGATCTGTCCCGGTTCGCACTTAACTGCAAGAAGAAATACTCACTTTTAAAATTTCTTCTCCAGCGTTGCCATCTCTGTTGTGGGCAGCTGAAGCCAGCGCGATCCTCTTCTGTGTCCTCTTCCGTGTCTTCTTCTCCCAGAAAGCGCCTGCACCGGCCCCTCTCGTCACTTCCGGTGCGGCGCCGCATTCCTCCACAGCTTCTGGAAGTGACGAGCGGGGCCGGTGTCGTCTCATTGATTCCTGGGAGCGATGACGTTCAGCTCCCAGGAATCATTGCAAACCGGAAGTGACGGCGCGGGCCGCGGCCGCCGAGGGAGGAAGTGGAAGAAAGGTGAGTATTTCTTTCTACAATATAAAGGTAAGTAAAAAAAAAAATCCTAACTATCCATTTCCTTTTCAGGTGAAGAAAAGCAAGCAGATGGCCACAAAATCGATTATGCTTTAACGATGTTGCTTTTGTCTGAATAAGTAAATTGTCATAATCTTGTCTTTTCATTAGCACACTATTGTTAAGTGTGATAATGAACTCACCTGTTGTCTGCTAAGGGATGTATTGACACTCAGAGTAATGTGTATTGGGGGCTCATTATGTAACCATTCTGTGATGTTGGGGGCTGGATTCGGGTCATTGTTCATGTAGTGACTGCATTACTTCTAACGTGTATATAAAGCGTGTATTCCTTTTCAATAAAGAGTCTGATTCCTGCTTTACCTTCAATACAGAGCCTCGTCTCGTGCTTGGGGGGGGGGGGGATTATTTGTATGGGTTTCTGAGTTGGTGTCCGGTAGCTGCCTTTGTGTTCTGTCCTAAATGACTGTAGCCCCTTTCATACCCGGGGTGTCGTCGTTACAACATCTACTACATAACGTTTAGTGTTTGCAGCTGGTATTTCCTTGCTTCTTCTTAGCTGTCCGCTCTTTCGTATGGTTTCGTCTGCAAACTGTTCTACTACATTATATTGTGCAATACAGTGCTATACTGCAATATATAATTCTATACATTACTATTGTATAGATTTCAGTGTGGTGATCTACATAGTTACATAGGTATTCTGGTGAATAATAAAAAAAGACAGAAGTCCATCCAGTTCAACCAACAGAGAAAAAAAAAATCAAAACACACATATAGAAAATTTACCATATACACTATCCAATACCCACAGTTGATCCAAAAGAAGGCCAAAAAAAAAATCCAATAAAGCATCACCCAATTTGCTCCAGCAGGGGAAAAAACTCCTTCCTTATCCCCAAAGAGGCAATTCAATCCTGGATACATTTTACCTATAAATATTAGTATCCAGTTATATTATGGGCATTTAGGAAAAAATCCACACCTTTTCAAAAGCAATCTACTGAGCTAGCCAGAACCAGCTCTTAAGGAAATCTATTCCACATTTTTTTTTACAGCTCTTACTGTCAAGAAGCCTTTTCTGTATTTGGAGATTAAATCTTTTTTCCTCCACATTTAAAGAGTGTCCCCTTGTCCTCTGTGATGACCTTAAAGTGAATAACTCAACACCAAGTTCTCTATATGGACCCCTTATGTATTTGTACATGGTGATCATATCCCCCCTTAATCTCCTCTTCTCAAGAGAGAATAAATTCAGTTCCTCTAATCTTTTCTCTTAGCTAAGCTCCTTCATGCCTCTTATCAGTTTGGTTGCCCTTCTCTGCACTTTCTCCACTTCCCCGATATCCTTTTTTGAGAACTGGTGCCCAAAACTGAACTGAATATTCCAGATGAGGTCTTACTAATGATTTGTACAGGGGCAAAATTACATCTCTCTCTGGAGTCCATGCCTCTGTTAATACAAGAAAGGACTTTGGAAACAGCAGCTTGGCATTGCATGCTACTGTTAAGCTTATGATCTACCAGAACAACTAGATCCTTCTCCGCTAAGGATTCCCCCAGTTCTACTCCCCCTAGTATGTATGATGCATTCATATTCTTAGCCCCCAAGTGCATAACTTTACATTTATCAACATCAAACCTCAATCTGTATTAACTACTTGACCTCTGGAAGATTTACCCCCCCATGACCAGGCCACCTTGTGCAATACGGCACTGCATTTTTTTAAACTGACAATTGTGCGGTCGTGCAACACTATACCCAAATAACATTTTTGTCCTTTTTTTCCCACAAATAGAGCTTTTTTTTGGTGGTATTAGATCATCTCTGCATTTTTTTTTTTTTTTTTGCGCTATAAACAAAAAAGACTGACAATTTTGAAAAAAAAAAACAAAAAAAAAAAAAACAATATTTTTTACTTTCTGCTATAAAATCTATCCAATACAAAAAATGTAAAAATGTAATTTCTACCCAATTTTAGGCCAATATGTCTACATGTTTTTGGCAAATGAAATGCCAATAACCATATTGATTGGTTTATGTGAACGTTATTGCCTTTATAAACTTGGGATATATTTATGGATTTGTTTTTATTCTTTTTTTATTTTTCTTATACTAGAAATGGAGGCGATCAGTGACTTATAGCGGGACTGCGATATTAAGGTGGACAATCGGACACTAACTGACACTTTGAGGGAACCAGTGACAGTAATACAGTGATTAGTGCTAATGACACTGGCTGAGAAGGAGATAAACATCTAGGGCGAGGGTGATCAAAGGATATCCTGTGTACCTGTGTATCCTGTGTTTGTGTGTACACAGTGTGCTGCTTTTACTAAGGGAAGAGATGGATTTGAGTCCCTGCTTTGCAAAGACACAGAATATGTCCCTTCCCCCCTTGTCAGAACGGGGATCTCAAACACATACTCACAAACGTAAGTTTTTGACAAAGGCACATTAATATTCATGTTGTACATCAAGATTGTCGCATCACAGATGTATGGTCCTATAGCGACTGGCTAACGCGTTTCGAGGCTTCGCCTCTTCCTCAGAGGCTCAGATGTTCCTCTTTTAATCTTCAACTATATGAATTACTAAATGTTGAACCTTCATTAACCACTTTAACACTGCTCACATTGCTGCTACTGCAGCAATGTGGCTCGTTATCGTCCAGCGACGTAGACCTATCACTGATTACTGGAGTAATGTCACTGGTACCCCCAAAAATGTCAGTCAAGGGTCCGATCTGTCCGCTGCAATGTCGCAGTCCCGCAAAAAAAATCGCAGATAGCCGCCATTACGCGTTAAAAAAAAAACACCAAAAATGACAGAAATCTTTCCCTTAGTAAACGCAATAACTTTTGCGTAAACCAATAAAAATACACTTATTGTGATTTTTTTTACCAAACATAGGTAGCAGAAAACAAATTGGCCAAAAATTTAAAAAAATTTAGATTTTTACATTTTTTTGGGGGGAATTTCATATAAAAAAATGTTAAAAATATTGTTATTATTTCAAAATAAACGCTCTTTTTTTGTTTATAGCGCAAAAAGTAAAAATCGCACAGGTGATCAAATACCACCAAAAGAATGCTCTGTTTGTGGGAAAAAAAGGACATAAATTTTGTTTGGATACGGCGTCGTACGACCGTGCAATTGTCAGTTAAAGTAGCACAGCGCCGAATCGCAAAAAGTGGCCTGGACGTAAGACAGCAAAATCCTCTGGTGGTAAAGTGGTTAAATGTAACCATATTACCACACTTAGAGGCGCCTCTCTTCTCTTTTATACTCTGTAGCTCTTGCTGGATTTTGCTTCTGATCCCCTTGTGGAGGCGCCATTTGTGGATGGACATTTTATGGTTACACAACCTATCACATTGCTATAATCTTTTATATGGACTATAAACTGAAGGACTTATGAATGGTTGTGGAACGAATCATCTGAGTTTCTATTATTTCTTATGGGGAAATTTGCTTTGTTAAACGAGTGCTTTGGATTACAAGCATGTTTCCAGAACGAATTATGCTCGCAATCCAAGGTTTTACTGTATTTCTGAAAGAATCAGTATTTTTTTAAACTAACGGAATAACAAAAGATATAACAAAACACCATGCTGCGCCATCGCTGTTTTTAACCACTATACAGAACCGAGTCTCATTCTGACTTGCACGATGGTCATCCCACATCAGTCACCAAGCCTCAATATGAGTACTGATTTCCATCCAGGTCCCAAGGTGGCTGTTCAACCAGCAGCTAAGCCTCAGTCTGGAAACGATACAAATACTTTAGTCAAATCCAAACCTTCGTAATAGTTGTAAATGAAAGGCATCTGAGGATAAACATTGAACCCCCTGGTGGACGATATGGGTGAGGCAGTCAAAAATGAAAGAAAAAGGCTACCAAGACAAGACATCTAGTGGACAAAAACTAGTAGTAGTACAATTTATGTAAAGGTAAACTGTTACTAAAAACTGATAATAACTGAAATATTAAAGATATTTTAAATACCAATAAATACCAATATGCCACTCAAGGTAGAGACCAGTCATGCAATCATAATGAGAAATCCTTGGTAATACTTCATAAAAAAAATAAAAATAATACATATATATATATATATATATATATATATATATATATATATATATATATATATATATATATATATATATATATATATATATATATATATATATAGACCAATTCATAAAACAACCTCTAAAATTGGAATCCCACCTGGTGTTGGAGGAACATAAACAACTTATTATTACAAGGAATTGGAGGAAGGGGACACATAAACTACTGTATATATAACACTATTCCATATACATACAAGGTAATATATGTCCTCATATCATGCATAATAATAGTGAAACCATAAGCAACATATTAGTTTGTGAAATTTAGAGAGGGGGGCAATTTTTTATTGATAAAAACTCATATTAATTGGATATAAATGGGGGAATTATTGATCTGTTGTGATCCTCCTTTTTTCAAGCATTTTAATAGAGACCTAATAATGTACTCATTTAACCAAATATGGGAAGGATATAGAACTAGAACAAATATATTTAGGAATTGTCAATAAAAGCATTCACATCCAGCATCCACATTTAGACCATGCAGAGTAAAGGACCAGATGTTATAAATCCATTTCATCTCCAATTTGGAGATTCCTCTTACTATCGAACTTCCTCTCCAATGTGGAGTAAATCTGTCTATAGCTAAAATGATGGTTTCCTGACAGACTCCATGGCAGCATACGTTCGGGTAGGCCCCGCCTCCTCTCCTACCTCATAGGACCCCACTCCCATAAATCTTTGCTCCCTTTCAGCATCAGTGTTCTTTTTTCGTCCTCCTCATTCATACATGTGATGTTCCTACTAGATACGGTCCTATATACACGGAAGCAGGATTGGGTCTTGGAGCCTCCGCTAAGCCCTGGCTATTAGCAGGGTATGGAGGGGGCAATAGAAGAGACCCTTTGCAGGGAGCTCTGTGGTCTGGCCGAGAGAGCCCTGCTGCGGTGGGTGGCCCATCATTGCCCGAAGTTTCAGCTGGTGGTGCGTCTCTGGACCCGTCTCTGCTCCGGGCAGGGTGGTAAGCCCTGTTATGGGACCATTTTCTATCTTTATTATGTGTTTTTACTGACCGTGTACTATTTGCTTTCCTTCCCCTGTCAGGCATTGTTTTGTTTCAGCCCATTTTGTAGGTGTGTTTTGTAGCTTTCTTCTCTTTTGTTTGGTCGCCGGGAGTATTCCGTTTTACCTTATCCCTCCGGTATCGGCAGCGGCCGCCATCCTGGCCGTCTCTTCCGGGTTGCGCCGTCGTCTGCGCATGCGCAGTAGCTGCCGGCGGGTTAGGACGGCGCGCGTGCGCGGGATGACGCGTGACGTCACTCGCGCATGCGCAGTGCCGCTCACGGACCGCAGAGCGGTCTATTTAAACAGCAGAAGTGTCAGAAACTGGTGGGACGGTCGGTTCGGTTGTTATAGCCTCCCCCAGTTTCTGGCTTTGTCATTTTAGGTGAGTTATCATGCATATAATGATTTTTTATTCATGTTGTCTGCTAGGATTCTATAGCCTATAGCCTGCCTTTCTTTTACATGCTAGCTGATAGAGCCCTGTCTGTTGAAGAGTATGGATTCTTCTCCGCCCCCTAGTGGCCAGCCCGCTCATACAAGGTATGTGCTGGGCAATTTTTGGGGGTAGGGAAACTGCAGGTTCCTTTAGCTGATGTCTTTCCCTGTCCTGTGTGTCTGTCTCCAGCTCTTCTAGGTCTGACCAGCAGCCTCATGCACGCACTGAAGACAGACATTCTAAGTCGCACCACCGGCGCTCCTCGTCTAGGTCCAGACGCAGCTCTCCCCACGATAAGGGACGCAGTGGTCAGTCATCTTCCAAACATCATGGCCACTCAGAGCGTCCACATGGGAAGAAGTGCTGGGGGTGTAGTACCCTAATAACAGATGGATCCTCGTTGTGTAAACCCTGCTATGCCCAAGCTACGGGTGAACGGGAAAAGTCGGACCAACATATCGAGGAAGTTGTGCGTAGAGTCCTGAAAGACTCTCTGGCTGAGCTACACAGACCAAGTACTGCTGCAGGGCCATCCCGCTCTCCTGAAAGGGATTTTTTATTGCAGGATCCGTCTGATTCTCCTCAACCCATCCATCCTTCCATTCTTCCTTCGGATTCTGAATCTGATTCGGATGACTCCGGTACTGGGTTTGAGTTCAACCTTGTCTCTCCTTTGGTCAAGGCAGTGAGAGAGGCCCTTGAATGGGAAGATCCGGCTGTTTCCTCCCCGAAGCAGAAAAAATTCTTTAAACAGTTGTGCAAAGAGCGTTTGAACTTTCCCTTTTTAGGGGAACTGGGAGATATAATTTCCGAAGAGTGGAGCAAGGTGGAGAAGAAAAATTCCTTGACCACGAAAATGGCAAAGCTGTATCCATTCAAACAGGAGGAGGTAAAACACCTCGAGTCCCCTCCTTTGGTGGACGCAGCGGTGATGCGACTAGTTAAGCATGTCACTCTCCCATTGGAGGATACGGTATCTTTTAGAGATCCTTTGGATAGAAGGATTGACGCCGATCTCAAACGGGCGTATCTTTCAGCTGGTATGGCCTGCAAACCAGCATTGGCTCTGGCTACAATTTCGAAGGCCATGGAAGTTTGGATCAACGCCCTGGATGACACTCTTAGAGGTATCTCGGAGGAAACTCTTCAACGTTCTCCGATACAGGAGTTGAAGATGGCTGCGGGCTTCTTGGGGGAGGCGTCTATAGACACCATTCGCCTCTTGGCCCGAGTTATGCTGTCTTCAGTTACGGCTAAACGAGCTCTTTGGCTTCGTTCTTGGGTAGCCGACGCTGCATCAAAACAGGCGTGGTGCCGGATTCCCTTTGAGGGTTCTTCCCTCTTTGGGAATAAATTGGATGCAGCTATAACTCGGGCCACGGGTGGAAAATCTGGGTTCCTCCCTCAGGATAAACGCCCAGGCGCTCAGAAGCGCTCTTTCCCGAGAAGACAAACTACCAATCGTGCCAGGGAAGCACGCAGCTACAGACCAGGAAAGTCCTACGGAAGAGGCTGGAAGTCAAGGCAGTCCACATTCCAGAAAGGCTCTAAGGGCTCTTCGTCTGGTGACCGGGAGGCCACCAAATCCTTTTGAGGTTGGGCCCGTCCAGGCCGTCCCGGTAGGGGCCAGGTTGCTCCAATTTCGGGAGGTCTGGGCGGCCTCGATCCAGGATCCCTGGGTGATAAACATCGTGTCCCAGGGACATTCGTGGGCGTTCGACAAGGTTCCCAAACCCAGGTTTGTCACAACATCACTTCCTCCTTCAGCAGAGAAAAAGGAGGTTCTTCTCGCCTATGTGGACACTCTACTGGCTCAGCGAGCTGTTGTGCCAGTTCCCGATGCAGAACGAGGTCTAGGAGTCTATTCACCTCTATTCCTCGTTCAGAAGAAAAACGGCACATGGCGCCCGGTAATAGACCTTACATATCTCAACAGGTCTATACATCAAGAGAGATTCAAAATGGAGTCCCTAGTCACAATACAACACTCAATTCTCCCAGGAGATTGGTTGGCATCGATCGATCTAAAAGACGCATACTTCCACGTTCCTGTGGCAAGAGAGTATCATCAGTTCCTCCGGTTTGCTGTAGGTCCTGCCCACATGCAATTTACGTGTCTTCCCTTCGGGCTCTCAACTTCGCCTCGCACGTTCTCCAAGACCTTGCTGGCAGTTGTAGCCTTCATCAGGACCAAAGGAGTCAGATTGCATCATTATCTGGACGATCTCCTCCTTCTGTCTCTAGACAGACGTCAGTTAATCTTGCATCTGGACCTAGTGATCTCTACACTTCAGGGATTCGGTTGGATTCTGAATCTAGAAAAGAGCCATCTGGTGCCTACACAGTCGCTGGTGTTTCTTGGGGCACTATTCAACACGGTGGAGTGCACCATTTCCCTGCCAGAAGAGAAAATTCCAGTAGTCCAGAGCAGGGTGGCTTGCGCTCTAGCTGCCTCTCGTCTCACTGCTCGCCAGTGTCTAAAGGTAGTAGGGACGCTTGTGGCTACCTCACCCATGGTGAAGTGGGCTATGTGGAAGCTGAGACCCTTCCAGAGGGGGTTTCTCCAACAGTGGACGACGGAGAATCTGTCTCAAGTTATTCACCTGACCCCGTTCATGAAGGGATGCCTTCCCTGGTGGTTACGCCGTACAAATCTGACCAACTGCCACTCAATCGCTCCGATTTCCTGGATAACGATAACCTCCGATGCCAGCAGTACCGGTTGGGGAGCCCACTGTCTGTCCGAAGTGGCACAAGGCAGATGGAACTTTCCCGGTCATGGAGTGGTGTCCAACATTCTAGAGCTTCGGGCTGCCTTCAAAGCCCTTCAGGCGTTTCACCATCTAACGCAAGGGGCTTCAGTCCTGCTAAGGATGGACAACACCACGGCAGTGGCTTATGTCAAGAGGCAAGGAGGAACACGCAGCATGTCTCTTCTCCAAGAAACAGAGCCGATCATGACATGGGCCCAACATCATCTGGCCAATCTTTCAGCGGTCTTTGTTCCGGGAGTGTTGAATGTGGAAGCAGACTTCCTATCCCGTTTCCAACTAGACAACAACGAGTGGTCCCTCCATCAGGAGGTGTTCGACTGGGTCCTGTCCCTGGGGATTTCGCCAGAGGTGGATCTGTTTGCGAGTCCACGCAACAAGAAACTTCGGAAGTACTACACGAGGTTCAGAGATCCTCGAGCCTTCGGAGTGGATGCCCTCACGGACAGATGGAACTTCCAGTCGGCTTATGCTTTTCCACCAGTACCAATAGTACTCCAATTCCTGCGGAGATTGAAGATGGAGGAAGTAGAGATTGTAGCAATAATCCCCTTCTGGCCCAACAGGCCATGGTTTCCCTTGCTGACCCTTCTCAGCTTCAGGGATCCAGTCCCTCTACCTCTCAGGCCGGACCTTCTATCTCAGGGTCCTACTCTGCACCCATGCCCTGCACGTCTGCACCTCAGGGCCTGGTTCTTGAGAGGGGGAGGTTGGAAGCTCTCGGATGTCCAGAAGAGGTGATTCCGACTCTCTTGAGTTCAAGAAGACCTAGCACCAACAGGGTATATGAGAGGATATGGGCCAGGTTCATGAGTCATCAGGCCCAGAGGTCAGGTCCAGTAGGTACGCCTACTATTCAGCAGATTCTAAGTTTTTTGCAATCTGGTCTGGATCTGCCCCTCTCAGTTAGTTCTCTCCGGGTGCAAGTTTCCGCCATTTCAGCCTTCACCGGAATTCAGTGGGCAAGCCATCATCTGATTCAGCAATTTTTTAAGGGCGCAGTCAGGCTCAGGCCTCAGAGAAAACCGAGATTCCCAAAATGGGATCTTCCATTAGTTTTGGACCTTTTTTCCTCAAAGGAAGTCGCCTCCATGTCAATCAAGGAGCTTACGATGAAGACAGCATTTTTGGTGGCCATTACCTCCGCTAAGAGGGTTTCTGAGATACACAATTTAGGTTACAAAGAGCCTTTTTTGACCTTCTTTCAAGACAGAGTAGTTCTAATCCCTATGCTGGGGTCAAATCCAAAAGTGACCTCTGTCTTCCATGAGAATGCTGAGATAGTTCTTCCCACCTTCAAAACTGATGAGGAATCTCCAGTCCATCCTCTAGACGTGGGCAACACTCTAAGTCAATATTTGGAGGCCACATCCTCCTTCCGCCAATCGGATTTCCTTTTTGTTCTTCTCCATGGCAAAAAGAAGGGTATGCGTGCATCTTCCAGAGCAGTGGCTGCGTGGATTGTCCAGGCTATCCAATGGGCGTATAGAGCAAAGGGCTTGGCTCCTCCAGAGGCGGTTACAGCTCACTCTACAAGAAGCGTCGCTACATCTTGGGCGGCTTCCAAACACGTCGCGCCCGACGTGATCTGCAAGGCAGCATCCTGGTCGTCTGTCAATACTTTCCTTTCCCATTATTGTATTGAGCCTGCTGCCTTATCTTCTGTTAATTTTGGCGTTCAAGTCTTGTCTGTTGACAATGCCAATTAAAGTTTTCTTTGTTCAGCATCTTCCCACCCGGGAGTGTATAGCGAGTTATTTCCCGAACGTATGCTGCCATGGAGTCTGTCAGGAAAATGGAAAATTGTTATCAAATACTTACCGTAATTTTCCTTTCCTGATGGACTCCATGGCAGCAGGAGTCCCCTCCCAATTCCTGAGTAGGCTAGTTACAGAACACTGATGCTGAAAGGGAGCAAAGATTTATGGGAGTGGGGTCCTATGAGGTAGGAGAGGAGGCGGGGCCTACCCGAACGTATGCTGCCATGGAGTCCATCAGGAAAGGAAAATTACGGTAAGTATTTGATAACAATTTTCCATTATTTACACTTTTTTGAGATTTACAATTTATTTCTATTTCAAATGTTTGTTTAGTAACTCATACTAATAATCAACAATAAGCCCCTGTGGCTTTGAGTACTTAATTTAAAAAATTCTGAATCCTCTACTTCAAAATTTCTGTAAAAAACACAAACTATAGCATAAACATTAACTAAATATTTTAGGTGGAAAAAGGACAAATGTTTGGGAAGTCACAAAAATAAATTGAAATTGAAAACTCTATTTCCTATTTTTATAACTTAATGGGGAGGTGTTCTGTAGTACACCGAAAAAACACTGGAATGGTTAACCACATAAGGACCAGGCCTATTTCTGACACATGTTGTTTACAAGTTAAAATCAGTATTTTTAGCTAGAAAATTACTTAGAAACCCCAAACATTATATATATATTGTTTTATCAAAGACCCTGGAGAATAAAATGGCAGTCATTGCAATATTTTTTTGTCACGCGGTGTTTGCGCAGCGGTCTTTTAAATGCAATTTCTTTGGGAAAAATTTATTTCACTGCATTTAAAAAAAATTAAACAGTAAAGTTAGCCCATTTTTTTTTAAAATAAAATGTGAAAGATGATGTCACACCGAGTAAATAGATACCTAACATGTTACGGTTTAAAATTGCACTCGTGGAATGGTGACAAACTACGAAACCTAAAAATCTCCATAGGCAACATTTTAACAATTTTTAACACTTACCAGTTTGGAGTTACAGAGGAGGTCTTTTTTTAGAATTATTGCTCTGGCTCGGCGATACATCACATGTGTGATTTGAACAATGTTTTCTTTTGCGGGCGCGACTTAGGCATGCGCTTGCTTTCGTGCACGAGTTCATGGCAACATATTTTATTGAATTTTTTATTTTTAGCACTTTAAAAAAAAAACAAAAAAAACTGATCACTTTTATTGCTGTCACAAGGAATGTAAACATCACTTATGACAGTATTAGGCAGTGACAGGTACTCTTTATGGAGGGATCGGGGTCTAAAAGACCCCAAACCAATCCACTGCACTTCAAAGTATTCAAAATGCCAAAATCATAATTTTTTAATACTGACAGTTTTTTAAATTTGGCACCGTTAGCTGCGGAGTAAACCAGAAGTGACGTCATGGTGTCGCTTCCGGGTTACTACATCAGAGGCCCAATCAAAGCCCAATGCGGCTTTGTTTGGGACTCCAACCAGTGCCAGCTGGTTGCTCGATTTTCCCGGTGGGACGGGAGACGCAGGCAGAGCCGCGGAAGGCGGCGGGAGGGGGGAGTGTTACCTCCTGCTTGCTGGGATAACAGTCGAAGGGCTCCTGAGCCGGCTCTAAAGGAGGGCACCAGGTTGATGCCTGCAGCTGCAGGCATTACCCTGATATAACCGCTTCTCAGAGCCGATGTACAGGTATGTCGATTTGCGGGAAAAAGATTTTCACTCTCCACTTCCATTTTTTTTTTTAAACCCCTCCTTACCGGGTGGTTTGTTCTGCACATTTCAGATACTCACCCACCCAGAAGATTCCAGTATTTTCCTGCTGAGATCCTCTTCTACTCTGCCACATCTCTGTTCTGCGCCACCATCTTTTTGTATGACATCATCTGGTGGCTGCCAGCCCTTTACTGAATGAAGGACTATGCCTCCTGGCATATATGATGTGTATATCCCAGGCACAGGGAGCAGAGTGAGCGCCAATCGCCTAAGCAAATGACGTGCATCAGTGGTAGCCCCGAAGACTTTTCTTTAAAAAAAAAAGTAAAAAAAATGCTATAGAGGAGGAGAAGAGGGGTCATGTAATGAGGAGGGGTGATTGTTTTGAAGCTGAAGATGCTTTACCAATATAGCTTAAGATTTCATATCAGTGCACAGGTAGTTACAAAGACACTGGATTTCTAGCAGGATCAACAAGTAATTTTGTGTAATTGAAGAAAATATACTTACCCTAAAAAAATAGAACATTTTTGATCATGGGTTCTATAAATGCATACAGTCAGATGAGCTTCACAATGTGCTCTTTTCCTAAAACAAATAGCTTGCTCAAGGCTTTTCTAATGTCTTTGCTCCTTAGGCTGTAAATGAGAGGGTTAAATAGTGGGGTGACCACCGTGTTAAAAAATGACAAAACCTTGTTAAGGTTTAGGTAGTTCCCCTTTGTTGGAGATAAATAAAGGATAATGAGGGATCCATAATATACCAAAACCACGATTAAATGGGAGCTGCAGGTTGAGAAGGCTTTTTGCCTTCCTAATGCGGAGGGAATACGGAAAATTGATTTTAAAATGTAGGAATAGCTCATAATGATAAGAAAAAACTGAACGAGTCCCAATAAAGCTGTTACTACAGAGACCTCTATTCTAACTTTTGTTGTATCTATGCAAGAAAGTTCGAGAAGGGGGGCAACGTCACAAAAAAAGTGGTCAATGATGTGCCGATCACAGAAATGCAACTCAAGGACACTGATATGAATTATCAATGATAGTGAAAAACCAATCACCCAACACCAAATAGCCAAGTAGTAAGTAAACCTCATGGTCATAATGGATAAGTAATGTAGTGGCTTACAGATGGCCACATACCGATCATAGGACATCATTGTGAGAAGACAACACTCTAACATTGCAGAAGCACCAAAGAAAAACAATTGAACAGCACAACTTCTAACAAATACACGACTCCCATTGTGGACTATAATATGGATCATATTGGGGGCCACATTTGTACTAATTAAAATGTCACATAAGGAAAGCTGACCAAGGAAAAAGTTCATTGGATTTCTGAGAGAGTGCCTGGTTGACACCAATATTAGTATCATCAGATTTCCAAATATAGTAGTACTATAGATCAAAATGAGTAGCAATAACATGAATATGCGGTGATGATGGAGGTTCTGAAATCCAAGAAGAAGGAACTCATTTATTTTAGTTTTGTTGTTCATTTTTGAGGGATATGGCCACAACTAGAAAGAGAACATTCTATAGAATATGCAATGTAAATTAAACTTAAGATCATTAAATAAAATAAAAAATAAGTATTCATTCTCAAACAATAATATTTTTTGTAAAGCAGTTGTGGTCACACCATATGTGTTACTCTGTTTTGGTTAGTTCAAAATTTGTCCCATTCTCATCGTCCCATTCTTCAGTCTGGGTGTTAGTTTCACATCTTGTCTTTAAATACAAATATAAGCAACACATTACAGGAGGTTACCTAGTGAGATTTGTTAATGGAACAAAGCTGATGAACATCAGGGATTGTGGTAATTAGTATATACCCAGTTGTATTTCTTTTTCATATTATTATTAAGCAAAGTTTTTTTTTTAAAGTATATCCAAAGGCAAAACTTTCTTAGCTTTAGATTAGAGTAGAAATGGGTTAGCGCTGAATTTTGGGATCTGCATAATAAATCTTCCCTCTCCCCATGCAATTCTAATGCTGCCCATACTCTGTAAGAATTTTGTCAGGTTCCTGAGAAACCGTCCAAAAATTGCTTAGTGGATGCCCTGTTGGCAACCTCCCACCATGGCCCACTTATTGTATAAGGGGTATAGCGCTTACCATATACCAAAAATTTTTGTCCAAAAAACATCCATCATGGGTGAGTCTAGGATGGAAAAGGACCTGGGGGTACTGGTAGACAACAGGCTTGGCAGTGGCATGCAATGCCAAGCCGCTACAAGCAAAGCCAACAGAATACTGGGATGTATAAAAAGAGGATTCACTCCAGAAATAAAGAGATTATTCTCCCACTCTACAAGACTCTGGTCCGGCCACATCTGGAGTATGCTGTCCAGTTCTGGGCACCGGTCCTCAGGAAGGATGTGCTGGAACTGGAGAGAGTCCCGAGAAGGGCAACAGAAATAATTAGGGGAATGGAGGACATCAGCTATGAGGAAAGACTACAAGCACTGAACTTATTCTCTCTGGAGAAGAGACGATTGAGGGGGGATATGATATCAATGTACAAATACTGTACTGACGACCCTAGCATAAGGAACAAACTATTCAGAGAAAGGGAATACAATAAGACACGTGGCCACTCACTAAAACTAGAGGAAAAACGGTTTAACATTAAAATACGTAAGGGGTTCTTCACTGTCAGAGCAGTAAGGATGTGGAATTCTCTTCCACAAGCAGTTGTATCAGCAGGGAGCATCGAAAGTTTCAAAAAACTATTAGATGGGCACCTTAAAGACCACAACATACAGGGGTATACAATGTAGGGTTAACAGCAAACACACACACATCATAGGTTGAACTGGATGGACGGATGTCTTTTTTCAACCTCATTAACTATGTAACTATGTAATAAAAGTTCATAAATCCTCAACATTCCATATTATGAAAGTGCTTAGTGTTCACTGCAATCTACATTAACTTCTTTGCTATAGAGGAAAGGTGCTAGTACTGGGATACATCAAAATGGGACTTTTTTCCAGGCAGAAAAAGACAGAGGATAACATACCACACTCACCGGATCTCATTGACCCCTTGTTTAACCAAATAAGTCAATACAATGCTTAGAGAGAGGAGGACGATGAGTGCTATGGGAATAGCCAGCCGATAAACAAAAAATAAAAAAAGAAGGAACAATAAATCTAAGTAAAAGTCAGTGAAACAATTTTAAAATAAAGTTCAAATGCAATGTGAAGACATAACCACAACTGTAATGGTCGCCCGGGAGCACGCATGCTCTGGACGCGCGCCAGGACATGCCCACCGCTGCCACTCAAGTCCAGATGACAGCTCTTCCTCCTCTACTACTCGCACCTGGAGTCTCAGACTCCACCGGAATGTCCAGAGTGCTGGGAGACACAGGACATCTGTTTGCTGCCAGGATTTCAACACCACAGCATGCCCCATGCCCTTCTTGCTTGCATCACAGTAGTGTTTTATTACAATAAATTGGGTTTTATATTGTTGCTGCACTAAGATTGGCACCACTCTCCCCCCCCCCCCGTCCAAACCAATGCGTTTCACCTCAAATCCTGGTATGTGCAGCTCTGCCCTCCTTTAAGTGGTCTCCTTGCCAGTCTACTGATGTTGCTTTGTGACTCAGGGGTGTTTGCAGTAGGTTTCATATATCAAAAGAGAGAGGGCTTCATGTAGTGAAGGCACTATATTATCAAGCAAATACAATTAAAACTATTGTTCTTACAATGCATACAAGCTACAGTATATATAGACTTTTACAGGTAAATTTGTCTCATCCAAGATGGCCGCTGTTGCTTTCCCAGGAATCAGATGTGACATCACTAAATGGTACATCCAACGAGTTTTGTCAAAATAATGCAACATCCTTGGGACATGTTTCCAACATATACATTTTTTTCAAGTGGAAACATTTGTTGCACAAACAAAGGACAGTTTTCTACAACACAATTCATGAATTATACAGATGGAGTGTTTCTAGTTAAGAACATCGTTAATGCTACAGTATACAAAACATTTTAGACAAATGTGCTCTTCCAACCTTGTGACAACAGTTTGGGGAAGGACCTTTTCTGATCCAGCATGATTGTGCCCCTGTGTACAAAGCCAGTTCCATAAAGACATGGTTTGACCAGTTTGGTGTGGGGGAGATCAAGTGTCCTTCACAGAGCTTTGACCTCAACCTTTCCGAACCCCTTTGAATTGGAATGCCAATTGTGAGCAACATCCTCTCATCTAACATCAGTACCTGGAGATGAAATTGATGAAACTAAGTCTGCACTATGGTAAAGATGAGTGCATAGCAGCAGCCTACATCTAACAATCTACCAAAAAGTAGAGTATAAAGTGAAATAAATGGATGGGGATGTGACACTACAAAATATTGTGTAACACCACACCCTCATCCATTTATTAGTACTTTGAGATTTTTGAAATGATAGGGTCTATTTAGAGATGCTTGGACAGCAACTATATAAAGTAACATTTTCATTTCATATCATTGTTTCAAGATTAGTTAGTCTGTGGCCTAGATCACTTAGTATTTTTCAGATCCTTCCTTACATGTCACATTTTGTGCATACAATTTTAGATTATGTATTCTAATAACTTGACAGTAACATTATACTTTTTCTTGAATTAACTTTTGAACTATAAGAGTATGTAAAATCAAAGCTTTTTTTCGGATTGGGTAGGCAAGGGTTAGACCCTCTGCCAAGTTGTTATTGCTCTCTGAGTCCCTACTGGGGAGATTCATCCCTCTATTACAGAAAAGACTTAGATAAAGTAAGGGAAATCCTACATTTTGGAGTTATCCTGAGAGTAATAGATTAGGAGGATTTTTTTATCCAATGAGGAATAATGTTTGGTGACAAATTTCTGATCCAAAATATAAAGGCAGGTGCAAGTGCAAGAATCTTCAGATTTGAAAACGAAGATTAGGTTATGTTGGTGATATCTAAAGGTACAGTGAGGGAAAAAAGTTTTTGATCCCCTGCTTGTTTTGTATGTTTGCTCACTGACAAAGAAATAATCAGTCTCTAATTTTTTTGGTAGGTTTACTTAACAGTGAAAGACAGAACAATAAACAATCCAGAAAAAAATGGATTTCAAAAAAGTTATAAACCGATTTGCACTTTAGTGAGTGAAATAAGTATTTGGCCCCTTCCTAAAACATTTCTTAGTACTTGGTGGCAAAACCCTTGTTGGCAATCACAGAGGTCAGATGTTTCTTGTAGTTGGCCACCAGGTTTAAACACATCTCAGAAGAGATTTTGCCCCACTCCTCTTTGCAGATCCTCTCCAAGCCATTAAGGTTTTGAGGCTGATGTTTGGTAACTCCAACCTTCAGCTACCTCAACATAATTTCTATGGGATGAGGGTCTAGAGACTGGCTAGGCCACTCTAGGACCTCAATGCGTTTCTTCTTGAGCCACTCCTTTGTTGCCTTGGCTGTGTGTTTTGGGTCATTGTCATGCTGGAATACCCATCCATGACCCTTTTTCAATGGCCTGGCTGAGGAAAGGAGACACCTTTGCTGCCATTGTGCAATGTGCTGGTTGTTCAGTGTTACCCTGTGCTTTATAGGGGGGGGGGGGGGTGGGCTCCCTCCAGTCACCTGTCCTCCATCTATCTCATCAGAATGCATGTGCTCCCACTGTGGAGACTCTTTAAGGGTAGAGTTAGAGTTTGCAGATATCAGGGTGCCTTTCCTTGGCATGCAGCTTATGCATGTATTTGCAAATGTGTGCAACTAAACCCCTGTTTTTAATGCATACCGTTAGACAGGTTAATTTGGTTGGTGGCTGGCTGCTTGGTAAGAAGTGACTGGAAATTCCTTGGCCTTTTTTCTATATGCGTTTGCCCTTCCAGTGCTCCGTGCTGTTAAGACTAGGGTTGAGCGGACACCTAGATGTCCGTGTTCGACGGGTTCGGCCGAACTTTAAAAAAAAGTCCGGGTCCGTGTCCCGGACTTTTACCGAACTTTTCCCGGACACCGAACCCCATTGAAGTCAATGGGGACCCGAACTTTCAGGCACTAAAATGGCTCTAAAACACCAAAGGAAAGGACTAGAGTGCAGCAAATGGCAGCAAAACGTAATTAAGAGCATGGCAAGTGCTCTGCAAACAAATGTGGATAGGGAAATAACTTAAAACAACAAAAAAAAACAGAAAAATAAAACAATGTTCTTCTTCATCTCTGAAGGACGAGGCCCATATGGAGTAGGAGGGAGGTTGAGGTGGTGGTGGATGTGGCGGTGACATAGGCGTGCGCACAGGGTGTGCCGGGTGTGCCTGGGCACACCTAATCACCTAGGGCACATAGCATTGCCAGTGAGGAGATGGGAAATATCTCCCTCGGACCTGCTCTGCTCTATTTCTCTTTGCCAGCAGGGAGAGTAATGTATCGGGGCCATGTACCTGTAGGCAAACACATGCATGTGTATTTCAACTTTGGGGTGCACACCTTAATGCAATAGGCTGCGCACACCTATGGGCGGTGTAGGTGGAAGCGGTGGTGGAGGAGGACCAGGGCCGGATTAAGAGCATCATGGGCTTGGTGCTGAGGATTTTGAAGGGCCTTAAGGGCCGTGCCTTGGCATGCACCCAGAGGAGGAAGGGTGCAGCCATGCATGCCTAATTCAACATGGGATGCTGTCTCTGAAGCCCATAAACACATCCATGCATCGGCAACTGTCCCTCCTTGTCCGGCCTTCGCGCTGTGTGGGGAGGTTCTGAGGGTGCTGCCTGGGGAAGCGAGCATAGAAGCCAGACTTCTCTGTTTACAAGTGACAGAAGAGCGGTAACAGTAAATATGGCCCACCCGGGGCCTATATAAAAGGTAGGGGCCTGGAGCTGCAGCTCCAATAGCCCCTACGTTAATCTGGCCCGGAGGAGGTGGACGAGGTAGCCAACACTGCTTCTTTTCACAAATTTTAAATGAGGGTACACCCCAAAAGAGTGAGAAAGAGCAAAAATGGAACAATGGGTGGGTAAGGTCGGTATCCATTGCTATTCTGCATAAGGTACGGAAAAGTCCCGTGGGATCCATGCCTGGTTCATTTTAATGAACGTGAGCTTGTCCACATTGTCTCTGGACAGGCGGCTGCGCTTGTCTGTTATAACGCCCCCAGCCGTGCTAAATACCTGTTCAGATAATACACTGGCTGCAGGGCATGCCAGCACCTCCAAGGCGTAAAGGGCAAGCTCAGGCCATGTGCCCAATTTGGAGACCCAGAAGTTGAAGGGGGCAGACCCGTCATTCACTACATGTAGGCGTGTGCACACATACTGCTCCACCATGTTGGTAAAATGCTGCCTCCTGCTAAGACGTTCCATCTGAGCTGCTGGTGCTGCTGTTTGTTGTGGCGTGCTGACAAAGCTTTTCCACATTTCGGCCATGCTAACCCTGCCTTCTGAGGTGCTGGCGGTGCCCTGGTTGCGTTGGCGACCTCCTCCTCCTCCTCCTCTGCCTTGTGCTTCCACAGTGGCCCCGCTATCAGATGGGAATGCCAGCAGCATGGCGTCTACCAGCGTGCGCTTGTACTCGCGCATCTTGCGATCGCGCTCCAGTGAGTGAATTAAGGACGGTACGTTGTCCTTGTAACGGGGATCCAGCAGCGTGGCCACCCAGTAGTCAGCACAAGTTAGAATGTGGGCAACTCGGCGGTCGTTGTGGAGACACTGCAGCATGTAATCGCTCATGTGTGCCAGGCTGCCCAGAGGCAACGAAAGGCTGTCCTCTGTGGGAGGTGTATCGTCCGTGTCCTCTGTATCCCCCCAGCCACGCACCAGTGATGGCCATGAGCTGGCCTGGGTGCCACCCTGCTGTGAACATGGTTCCATCTCCTCCTCCAGCTCCTCCTCCTCCTCATCCTCCTCATCCTCCAGAACTGTGCCCCTGCTGGACAATTGTGTCCCTGGCGTTTATGTGTGCAGGAACCCACCCTCGGAGCCCCTTGCGAATGACTGCCCTGAAAGCCTTGGAAATGTTACCTCTTCATCAACCTCCTCCTCCTCCTCCTCCTCCTCATCCTGTGCCACATCCTCTTCCATCATCGCCCAAATTGTTTTTTCAAGGAGGCATAGAAGTGGGATAGTTAAGCTGAGAACGGCGTCATCGCCACTGGCCATGTTGGTGGAGTACTCAAAACAGCGCAACAAGGCACACAGGTCTCGCATGGAGGCCCAGTTATTGGTGGTGAAGTGGTGCTGTTCCGCAGAGCGACTCACGCGTGCGTGCTGCAGCTGAAACTCCACTATGGCCTGCTGCTGCTCGCACAGTCTTTGCAGCATGTGCAAGGTGGAGTTCCACCTTGTGGGCACGTCACATATGAGGCGGTGAGCGGGAAGGTTCTGTCGCCTACTCACACTTGAGGAAGGTGTTTCACTTGTGCGTGTAGCTGGCAAAGATCGACCACGTCCTCTCCTTGCAACAGGAGCTCTACCAGCAGCACCATGACCTAGGCCACGGCCCTTATTTGACGGTCTCCTCATATTTCTGTAATTTAAGATCTTGCCCTAGAAAGGTTTTTATTGAATAGCGGAATAGGAAATATGATCCAAAAAAGTGTATGTATCTCACACGTACACAACCACACTAGGCCCCAATTACTATTGTTTCTACCCCTAAAAGGATGGATGAGGAGTAGGAGGAGTATGGAACAGACAGCACCCTCAAATCTTCAGAAGTATGAGATGAACCTCAAAAACTTGGAAAGGTGGATCTCACACGTACCGACACAGACTATCCCGCAATTCAATTGATCCTCAAAGGTTTTTATTGAATAGCGGAATAGGAAATATGATCAAAAAAAGTGTATGTATCTCGCACGTACACCACCACACTAGGCCCCAATTACTATTGTTTGTACCCCTAAAAGGATGGATGAGGAGTAGGAGGAGTATGGAACAGGCAGCACCCTCAAATCTTCAGAAGTATGAGATGAACCCCAAAAACTTGGAAAGGTGGATCTCACACGTACCGACACAGACTATCACACAATTTAATTGATCCCCAAAGGTTTTAATTGAATAGTGGAATAGAAAATACGATCAAAAAGAAAGTGTATTTATCTCACACGTACACCACCACACTAGGCCCCAATTACTATTGTTTGTACCCCTAAAAGGATGGATGAGGAGTAGGAGGAGGAGTATGGAACAGTCAGCACCCTCAAATCTTCAGAAGTATGAGATGAACCCCAAAAACTTGGAAAGGTGGATCTCACACTTACCGACACAGACTATCCCGCAATTCAATTGATTCTCAAAGGTTTTTATTGAATAGCGGAATAGAAAATATGATAAAAAAAAGTGTATGTATCTCACACGTACACCACCACACTAGGCCCCAATTACTATTGTTTGTACCCCTAAAAGGATGGATGAGGAGTAGGAGGAGTAGGAGGAGGAGTATGGAACAGGCAGCACCCTCAAATCTTCAGAAGTATGAGATTGTGTTCACTGTACCCCACAAAGATTGTGTTCACTGCACCCCACAAAGATTGTGTTCACTGTACCCCACAAAGATTGTGTTCACTGTACCCCACAAAGATTGTGTTCACTGCACCCTAAAAGGATTTTGTTCACTGCACCCCAAAAAGGATGTTGTTCACTGCACCCCAAAAAGGATTTTGTTCACTGCACCCCAAAAAGGATTTTGTTCACTGCACCCCCAAAAAAATGTGTTCACTGCACCCCAAAAATGATCTTGTTCACTGCACCCCAAAAAGATTGTGTTCACTGCACCCCACAAAGATTGTGTTCACTGCACCCTAAAAGGATTTTGTTCACTGCACCCCAAAAAGGATTTTGTTCACTGCACCTCAAAAAGATTGTGTTCACTGCACCCCACAAAGTATTTTGTTCACTGCACCCCAAAAAGATTGTGTTCACTGCACCCCAAAAAGGATTTTGTTCACTGCACCCCACAAAGATTGTGTTCACTGCACCCTAAAAGGATTTTGTTCACTGCACCCCAAAAAGATTGTGTTCACTGTACCCCCCAAAGATTGTGTTCACTGCACCCCACAAAGATTCTGTTCACTGTACCCCACAAAGATTGTGTTCACTGCACCCTAAAAGGATGTTGTTCACTGCACCCCACAAAGATTGTGTTCACTGCTCCCTAAAAGGATGTTGTTCACTGCACCCCACAAAGATTGTGTTCACTGCACCCTAAAATGATTTTGTTCACTGCACCCCAAAAAGGATTTTGTTCACTGCACCCCAAAAAGATTGTGTTCACTGCACCCCACAAAGGATTTTGTTCACTGCACCCCAAAAAGATTGTGTTCACTGCACCCCAAAAATGATTTTGTTCACTGCACCCCACAAAGATTGTGTTCACTGCACCCTAAAAGGATTTTGTTCACTGCACCCCAAAAAGATTGTGTTCACTGTACTCCCCAAAGATTGTGTTCACTGCACCCCACAAAGATTCTGTTCACTGTACCCCACAAAGATTGTGTTCACTGCACCCTAAAAGGATGTTGTTCACTGCACCCCACAAAGATTGTGTTCACTGCACCCTAAAATGATGTTGTTCACTGCACCCCAAAAAGGATGTTGTTCACTGCACCCCAAAAAGGATTTTGTTCACTGCACCCCACAAAGATTGTGTTCACTGCACCCCAAAAAGATTGTGTTCACTGCACCCCAAAAATGATGTTGTTCACTGCACCCCAAAAATGATTTTGTTCACTGCACCCCAAAAAGATTGTGTTCACTGCACCCCACAAAGATTGTGTTCACTGTACCCCCCAAAGATTGTGTTCACTGCACCCCAAAAAGATTGTATTCACTGCACCCCAAAAAGGATGTTGTTCACTGCACCCCACAAAGGATTTTGTTCACTGCACCCCAAAAAGATTGTGTTCACTGCAGCCCAAAAAGATTGTGTTCACTGCAGCCCACACACAGAAAAATGGATGTGGATCACTGACACCTGCCTATCTCCTATCCCACACCACACAGCAATATCGATTGTAGTTTGTAGAACACAGTTTCCCTAAAATTCAGCAGCAGCCTCTCCCTAACAGGATTGAGAAGAGATCGTAGATCGGGACTAAGTGCAGACCCCACACAGCAATATCAATTGTAGTTTGTAGAACACTCTGACCCTAAAATTCAGCAGCAGCCTCTCCCTAACAGGATTGAGAAGAGATTGTAGATCAGGATTAAGTGCAGACCCCACCCCACACAGCAATATCGATTGTAGTTTGTAGAACACACTGACCCTATAATTCAGCAGACTGTATCCCTGAAAATGCCTACAACTTGCCCTGCCTAAACACTCCGACCTGTCCCTCAATTCTATCCGGACACCAATTCGTTTTCCCTGCCTGTCTTTCCCTAATCAGCAGCCAGCACGTATGTGTGCTCTGTCCCTGATCTAAGCAGCAGAATGACGGATTTTTTAACCGAACATACAGTAAAGTGTCCGTGTCCGTGTTCGGGTAACAAAAATCCAATTATTCGGTACGAACCCGAATAATACAGTCCGTGTTCGCTCAACACTAGTTAAGACCAGTTATAGATGGGGGAGGTGATCACTTTTTGTATTGTTGTCTATATTGGTCAGGCAACGTACTGACACCTTTTCTGCCATTGTGCAATGTGCTGGTTGTTCAGTGTGACCCTGTGCCTTTAAGGAGGGATGGGCTCCCTCCAGTCACATGTCCTCCATCTATCCATTAGAATACATGTGCTCCCACTGTGGAAACTCTTTAAAGGTAGAGTTAGGGTCTGCAGATTACAGGGTGCCTTGCCGTGGCCTGCAGCTTACGCATGTATTTGCAAATGTGTGCAACTAAACCCCTGTTTTTAACGCATACTGTTAGACATGTTAAGTAGACTAGAGTGGTGTGAAGGCAAGGTGGGACTTTCATGGTACTACATAGAATGATTAGCAGACAGTGTATATAAAAATATAAAGTTTATTAAATACACATAAAAACTACACATACAATTTGTGCTCAAATGAAAAGCAACATAAAACAAATGTAGAAATAGTCAAAGACAAAGAACTATACATCTTGAAAAAAACTGTAAATGGTTCAGATGTGTTTATTGAATCACATATACCCTACTGCTCCTCTCAGTTGAACAGTTGAACAACAGTCACCACTGGAGGTATAGGGACCCACGCCATGGTTAGTGGTATCTACTACAACAACCCGACATGTTTCGTGGGAATACTTCTTCAGGGGTTAAACAAGGAGGGTATATATATATGGATTTCTGTAGATGACAAAATAATATACAGTCAAACATCAGTTTTATATACTGTGCATATATATATATATATATATATATATATATATATATATATTTTCAAATTTTTTACACATATTGAATATGCAGAGAATGGTGGAATGCAGATTCATATACAAATGGAAGAAAAAACCAAAGACATCCTGAACAAACTCTTCCAAGGCACACCGGTACTTGATGGAACACCTCCCAGGCAAGTATGGGGTGTGAAAGAATATTAGGTGAACACGTAGCGCACCAGCAGGTGCGCCCATGTGCATCATCACCCAAAAGTAGATACAATATAAAAGGGGCAAAAAAATATAAATTCATATATATATATATATATATATATATATATAAAACCAGAATCATCCACTAGAAGGAGCAGCCACTCAATGAGAGAAGAGTGGAAGATGAGAAAGAGTGGATATGTACTACTCAGAAGGTGAAGAAGATGTTTCCAGAGCACATAAGGAGGACATTAGTATCCAATATCATACTGCTATAGTATAAATGAGTAAGGATCATAAAATGATAAAGGATCAATGAATCATAAACTAAGAGTTAAAGAGATCCATAAACAGCCTATTAAAACAATATATATATATATATATATATATATATATATATATACAGTGGGTACGGAAAGTATTCAGACCCCCTTAAATTTTTCACTCTTTGTTATATTGCAGCCATTTTCTAAAATCATTTAAGTTCATTCTTCTTCCTGGTGAATGTACACACAGCTCTCCATATTGACGGAAAAACACAGAATTATTGACATTGTTGCAGATTTATTAAAAAAGAAAAACTGAAATATCACATGGTCCTAAGTATTCAGACCCTTTGCTGTGACACTCATATATTTAACTCAGGTGCTTTCCATTTCTTCTGATCATCCTTGAGATGGTTCTACACCTTCATTTGAGTCCAGCTGTGTTTGATTATACTGATTGGACTTGATTAGGAAAGCCACACACCTGTCTATATAAGACCTTCCAGATCACAATGCATGTCAGAGCAAATGAGAATCATGAGGTCAAAGGAACTGCCTGAAGAGCTCAGAGACAGAATTGTGGCAAGGCACAGATCTGGCCAAGGTTACAAAAAGATTTCTGCTGCACTTAAGGTTCCTAAGAGCACAGTGGCCTCCATAATCCTCAAATGGAAGACGTTTGGGACGACCAGAACCCTTCCTAGAGCTGGCCGTCCGGCCAAACTGAGCTATCGGGGGAGAAGAGCCTTGGTGAGAGAGGTAAAGAAGAACCCAAAGATCACTGTGGCTGAGCTCCAGAGATGCAGTCAGGAGATGGGAGAAAGTTGTAGAAAGTCAACCATCACTGCAGCCCTCCACCAGTAGGGGCTTTATGGCAGAGTGGCCCGACGGAAGCCTCTCCTCAGTGTAAGACACATGAAAGCCCGCATGGAGTTTGCTAAAAAACACCTGAAGGACTCCAAGATGGTGAGAAATAAGATTCTCTGGTCTGATGAGACCAAAATAGAACTTTTTGGCCTTAATTCTAAGCGGTATGTGTGGAGAAAACCAGGCACTGCTCATCACCTGTCCAATACAGTCCCAACAGTGAAGCATGGTGGTGGCAGCATCATGCTGTGGGGGTGTTTTTCAGCTGCAGGGACAGGACGACTGGTTGCAATCGAGGGAAAGATGAATGCGGCTAAGTACAGGGATATCCTGGACAAAAACCTTCTCCAGAGTGCTCTGGACCTCAGACTGGGCCGAAGGTTTACCTTCCAACAAGACAATGACCCTAAGCACACAGCTAAAATAACGAAGGAGTGGCTTCACAACAACTCCGTGACTGTTCTTGAATGGCCCAGCCAGAGCCCTGACTTAAACCCAATTGAGCATCTCTGAAGAGACCAAAAAATGGCTGTCCACCAACGTTTACCATCCAACCTGACAGAACTGGAGAGGATCTGCAAGGAGGAATGGCAGAGGATCCCCAAATCCAGGTGTGAAAGACTTGTTGCATCTTTCCCAAAAAGACTCCTGGCTGTTTTAGATCAAAAGGGGGCTTCTACTAAATACTGAGCAAAGGGTCTGAATACTTAGGACCATGTGATATTTCAGTTTTTCTTTTTTAATAAATCTGCAACAACGTCAACAATTCTGTGTTTTTCTGTCAGTATGGGGTGCTATGCGTACATTCATGAGGAAGAAGAATGAACCTAAATGATTATAGCAAATGGCTGCAATATAACAAAGAGTGAAAAATTTAAGGGGGTCTGAATACTTTCCGTACCCACTGTATATATATATATGTATATATATATATATATATATATATATATATATATATATATATATATATATATATATATATATATAGTACAGACCAAAAGTTTGGACACACCTTCTCATTCAAAGAGTTTCTTTATTTTCATGGCTAGTCACACTTCAAGAGGTAGTCACCTGAAATGGTCTTCCAACAGTCTTGAAGGAGTTCCCAGAGATGCTTAGCACTTGTTGGCCCTTTTGCCTTCACTCTGCGGTCCAGCTCACCCCAAACCATCTCGATTGGGTTCAGGTCCGGTGACTGTGGAGGCCAGGTCATCTGGCGCAGCACCCCATCACTCTCCTTCTTGGTCAAATAGCCCTTAGACAGCCTGGAGGTGTGTTTGGGGTCATTGTCCTGTTGAAAAGTAAATGATGGTCCAACTAAAAGCAAACCGGATGGAATAGCATGCTGCTGCAAGAGGCTGTGGTAGCCATGCTGGTTCAGTATACCTTCAAATTTGGATAAATCCCCAACAGTGTCACCAGCAAAGCACCCCCACACCATCACACCTCCTCCTCCATGCTTCACGGTGGGAACCAGGCATGTAGAGTCCATCCGTTCACCTTTTCTGGGTCGCACAAAGACACGGTGGTTGGAACGAAATATCTCAAATTTGGACTCATCAGACCAAAGCACAGATTTCCACTGGTCTAATGTCCATTCCTTGTGTTCTTTAGCCCAAACAGGTCTCTTCTGCTTGTTGCCTTTCTTTAGCAGTGGTTTCCTAGCAGATATTCTACCATGAAGGTCTGATTCACACAGTCTCCTCTAAGGGGGACATAGTGACACAATGGGCATTTTCAAAAGGAATAGCAAAGCCAATAAGGCTGTTTCTATAAAAAAAAAAGGTTTATATGTATTGAACTCATTAATGCCTGGAGGAATGGCGGCAGATAGTTTTTCAATCCAGAGTTTCAGCACGTAGGATTCGGTTATCCCAGTCGCCGCCCCTAGGATTGGGGGGGGGGGGACTTCAAGTACAAAAAATGAGAATATAGTGTTGTCAAATTTGTGATGTAGACCAATGTGTCTGGTCACTGGAGTGATAACTTTGCAGTTTCCAGAAAAACAGACATGGTCCCGGATCCGTTGGACAAACTCTCTGATCAGATTTTTATGCTCTCTGATCGTTTTGCCCACAAAAAACTGTCATTTACAGGACATGAAATAAATAATGCCCTGAGTTTTACAGTTGGCATGGCTATGTGAATGGTGCCAAACACCATTTGGTAGGCGAATACCTTTACCTTCAGTAACCCAAGGACATCTAGGGCAAAAGTCACATCTGTAAGTGCCATTGGGTTCTGGGGTATGGTCAGAAGGTATCTGATAATGACTAGCTGTCAATGAGTCCCTCAATGAGACTGCTCTTCTAAAAACTAGTTCAGGACTAGAGCGTACATACTTGGATATGGTATGTTCCCCAGTTAGTAAGTGCCAATGGCGTGAAATTAATGATCTTAAGGTGGATTCATGGTCTGAATAGCGAGTAATGAATTTAACACTATTGGACTGGGATTTGGGAGTACTGCCATAGAGAACATCTGTCCTAGGTCGTGCTTTGGCTCTGTTGAAGGCTTTTTTAACATGGTTTTGGAGTATCCACGTGCAGTCAATCTTGTAAATACTCAGATTGCTGAAAAAAGTCCTCCTCGGAGAAGCAATTCCTGCGCACTCGCAAATATTTTGCGTAGGGTATGCTCCTAATGATTGGTGCTGGATGTGCACTAGTGGCATGCAGGATGGTGTTTCCTGCACCGGGCTTCCGATATAGATCTGTTGTAATATACCCTTAATCTCCAATGGACAGGGTAAGATCTAAAAATTGGATACTTTGGGCATTGTATATATATATATACATATGTAAATGTCAAGTTGAAATTACTAACATTTAGGAACTCAAGAAAATGAACAAGTTCGACTTGTGGACCTGTCCAGATGATCAGTAGGTCATCAATATATCTGAACCAATATAAGATATTGGTAAGCCACTTTTAATACCTATTATTGGAAAACACAAATCTCTCCCACCACCTAAATAGAGGTTTGCGTATGCAGGGGCACAATAGTTGCCCATTGCAATGCCTTGTGTTTGAAGGTAAATTTGATCTGCAAAGGAAAAATAATTGTGGGTCAGAATGAATCTTAACAGGTCCAAAATGAACCCATTTAAAGGCCAAATACTCCTGTCTAGTTCCATGAGAAATGACCCCACCACCCGAATGCCCCGCTTGTGTGGGATGCTAGGGTACAGGGCCCCTATGTCCACAGCGACAAGCAGGGCGTCTGGGGGGACATGGGTCCCCTCCACATGTCTCAACAGGTCGGACGTGTCCTTGATATAGGAGGGCAAGCCTAAAACATGTAGCATGAGATGGTAATCCAAAAGACGGCTTTCCCTCTCAGTCAAGGACTCATTTCAAGAAATTATAGGTCGGCCAGGAGGATTGGCCATATCCTTATGAATCTTTGGTAAAGCATAAAAGGTTGCTGTATGTGGAAATCTAATAATTAAATATTCAAAAGTAGTTTTGTCAATGAGCCCATTTTGAAAGGCACTTGTACATAGAGAACAAAATTCCTCAATGAAACAAGAAATCAAATCATTACTAACTGGGCAATACCAGTGTTTGTTATTTAGAATGATAAGACACATAGTACGGTACTGAACATGTGACATAATGACAATATTCCTGCCTTTGTCAGACGGTTTAATTACTAGATCTTTCCTAATCTGTAAAGATTTTAGAGCAACCTGTTGTTCATAGGTTAGATTCAACTCAATATATGATATTTTAATTCTCTAATGGTTTCTTGAAGAAAAGCTCAAATATTTGGGCAGGTTAGGAGGTCAGAAAAAAAATGTCACTCAAATTGATCTGTTTTTTGGCTTTTTGGAGAGCAATTGTTGGGTCTGAAAAGTCCCCCTAAGGGGTGGGTATATTGGGTATGGCTCCCCCAGGGTTCTGAAGGCCCTTAGATAGAATGTTTTGTAAAACTGGGATAAGATTAGATACTACATTACATTCTCAAGGCTGAGACGATGCCCCGGACCGTTTCTTACTTTTAAGATCAGAAGGTGATTGCCCACCACCATACCGTGTACGTTTGGGAGGAAGTGATGCTTGAAATCTAGGTGGACAATTGTTTCTGTGAAAAAGAAACAGTAGAGTTAGAGGAATCAGATTCAGTATTAATTTCCTCCAATAATAATTGTGATTGTCCAGTATTCCTTTTATAGTGACCTCTACCACCATTTTTATTCCATCTATATGCATAACCTTGCATAAAAGCAAGCTTATCTAGATTGAATTTCTTTTGTTTTTTAGTAATGATGTCTCTATTCAAAATTTCCAGGTGTTTTTTTGACTCCCTTACACTTAGCATTAAAAGTGGGGAGTCCAAAGACCTTTTTAAGACTGGCTGTTTAAAGATTCAATTTCTTTGTCCAGGGATTGCATGTCACCTCTGTATTGGATAACCAGAAGCAAAATCAATCGCCTAGTGCTGTTAGTAAGAATCTGTTCCCAAGATTTCCTGAACTCCTCCATTGGGTTCCTTATTGTGGGGAAAGTGGTAAGGTCAAGGCCTTGTGGATTGATATTATGTTCAATATATTTTTGAAAGTATTCAGTATGCCAGTGTAAGTGAGATTTGCGTTTGAGGAGATTCTGTATTTTACCAATGTAAACAATCATATCAACTTCGCCTTTATTACTGGATTCACAATTGGTTTGAATATCTGCCATAAAGCCAGTCCATGTTGCACTGTGAAGGTCCATTGTGAGAAAATCCCAATCCTTCAAACACCTAGTTAATGCTGTGGGAACGAAAAAAAAAAGGGGGGGATTTATACTCACAAGAGTAAACTTAACAAAATAAAGTATTTCATGAAACAGAGTAGTGGCAAGGAAGTTTTTTTGAAAAAGAGCCCCCGGGTATATTATCCACCCTAATCATAATCACATAAGATATGCTACAAAAATATCACGAATATAAAAAGTACCTACACCCCGAACAATCAAGTGGGCTAGAGTGGTGTGGAGGCAAAGTGGGACTTTCACGGTACTACATAGAATGCTTGTCAGACAGTGTATATAAAAATATAAAGTTTGTTAAATACACATAAAAACTACACATACAATTTGTGCTCAAATGGAAAGCAAAATACAACAAATGTAAAAATAGTCAAAGACAATAGTGCCTTGCGAAAGTATTCGGCCCCCTTGAACTTTGGGACCTTTTGCCACATTTCAGGCTTCAAACATAAAGATATAAAACTGTAATTTTTTGTGAAGAATCAACAACAATGGGACACAATCATGAAGTGGAACAAAATTTATTGGATATTTCAAACTTTGTTAACAAATAAAAAACTGAAAATTGGAAAAAAAAAAAAAAACTGAAAATTGGGCGTGCAAAATTATTCAGCCCCTTTACTTTCAGTGCAGCAAGCTCTCTCCAGAAGTTCAGTGAGGATCTCTGAATGATCCAATGTTGACCTAAATGACTAATGATGATAAATAGAATCCACCTGTGTGTAATCAAGTCTCTGTATAAATGCACCTGTACTGTGATAGTCTCAGAGGTCCGTTTAAAGCACAGAGAGCATCATGAAGAACAAGGAACACACCAGGCAGGTCCGAGATACTGTTGTGGAGAAGTTTAAAGCTGGATTTAGATACAAAAAGATTTCCCAAGCTTTAAACATCCCAAGGAGCACTGTGCAAGCGATAATATTGAAATGGAAGGAGTATCAGACCACTGCAAATCTACGAAGACCTGGCCGTCCCTCTAAACTTTCAGCTCATACAAGGAAAAGACTGATCAGAGATGCAGCCAAGAGGCCCATGATAACTCTGGGTGAACTGCAGAGATCTACAGCTGAGGTGGGAGACTCTGTCCATAGGACAACAATCAGTCGTATACTGCACAAATATGGCCTTTATGGAAAAGTGGCAAGAAGAAAGCCATTTCTTAAAGATATGCATAAAAAGTGTAGTTTAAAGTTTGCCACAAGCCACCTGGGAGACACACCAAACATGTGGAAGAAGGTGCTCTGGTCAGATGAAACCAAAATAGAACTTTTTGGCAACAATGCAAAACGTTATGTTTGGCGTAAAAGAAACACAGCTCATCACCGTGAACACACCATCCCCACTGTCAAACAGGGTGGTGGCAGCATCATGGTTTGGGCCTGCTTTTCTTCAGCAGGGACAGGGAAGATGGTTAAACTTGATGGGAAGATGGATGGAGCAAAATACAGGACCATTCTGGAAGAAAACCTGATGGAGTCTGCAAAAGACCTGAGACTGGAACGGAGATTTGTCTTCCAACAAGACAATGATCCAAAACATAAAGCAAAATCTACAATGGAATGCTTCACAAATAAACATATCCAGGTGTTAGAATGGCCAAGTCAAAGTCCAGACCTGAATCCAATCGAGAATCTGTGGAAAGAACTGAAAACTGCTGTTCACAATCACTCTCCATCCAACCTCACTGAGCTCAAGCTGTTTTGCAAGGACCAATGGGCAAAAATTTCAGTCTCTTGATGTGCAAAACTGATAGAGACATACCCCAAGCAACTTACAGCTGTAATCGCAGCAAAAGGTGGCGCTACAAAGTATTAACTTAAGGGGGCTGAATAATTTTGCACGCCCAATTTTTCAGTTTTTTATTTGTTAAAAGAGTTTGAAATATCCAATAAATTTCGTTCTTCATGATTGTGTCCCACTTGTTGTTGATTCTTCACAAAAAATTACAGTTTTATATTGTTCTGTTTGAAGCCTGAAATGTGGCAAAAGGTCAAAAAGTTAAAGGGGGCCGAATATTTCTGTAGATGACAAAATAATATACAATCAAACATCAGTTATATATATATATACTTACACACAAAAGTGTATTTTAGTAACAATACTGTCAATCACTGTCAATCAGTTAGACAGGTTAATTTAGTTGGTGGCTGACTAGTTGGTAAGTAGTGACTGGAAATTCCTTGGCCTTTTTTTTACCCTTTTTCAATGCCCTGGCTGAGGGAAGGAGGTTCTCACACAAGATTTGACAGTACATGGCCCGTCCATCACCCCTTTAATGCAGTGAAGTTGTCCTGTCCCCCAAGCAGAAAAACACCCCCAAAGCATAATGTTTCCACCTACATGTTTGACAGTGGGGATAGTGTTCTTGGGGTCATAGGCAGCATTCCTCCTCCTTCAAACACAGTTACATAGTTACATAGTTACATAGTAGGCGAGGTTGAATAAAGACAATAGTCCATCCAGTTCAACCTGTGTAGGTGTGTGTGACTGTAATCATCTAACATAGCCCTCAATCTCCTGATCCTTGAGATGTAAGTCTAAGAGTCTTTTGAAAGTCACCATACTACCCGCAGAAACCACCTCTTGTGGTAGACAATTCCACAATCTTGTAGCCCTAACAGTAAAGAACCCCCCACGTTGCCTGAGGTTAAAACGCTTCTCCTCTAATCGCATTGTATGTCCTCGAGTCCTCATGCAATTCCTTCGAATGAACAGCTTTTCTTCTAAGCTGAGATCCCCATTAAGATATTTATAAATTGCTATCATGTCCCCTCTCAGACGTCTTTTCTCCAGGGAAAATAAATCGAGCGATTGCAGCCGCTCTTCATAGGTAAGGTCCTCCAACCCCCTAATCAGTTTAGTTGCCCTTCTCTGGACTTTCTCCAGCTCCAACACATCCCTCCTGAGGACTGGCGACCAGAACTGGACAGAATACTCCAGATGCGGTCGGACCAGAGTTTTATAAAGTGGAAGGATTATAGTCTTATCTCTGGAATACATCCCTTTCTTTATGCATGCTAATATTCTGTTGGCTTTGGAAGCTGCCGCTTGGCATTGCATGCTGTTGCCTAATCTATCATCAACTAAGACTCCCAAATCTTTCTCCATTTTTGATTCCCCCAAGGGTTCCCCTCCTAACGTGTATTGTGTTTTTATGTTTTTGGTCCCCAAGTGCAAAACCTTACACTTCTCCACATTAAACCTCATTTGCCATGTCGTTGCCCACTCCGTAATTTTGTCCAGGTCATTCTGTAGGATATCTGCTTCATGCTGTGCAGTTATTGCCCTGGCCAATTTTGTGTCATCTGCAAAAACTGATAACGAACTACTGATCCCTTCCTCAATGCTGTTTATGAATAAATTGAACAAGGTTGGTCCCAGGACTGAGCCCTGGGGCACCCCGCTTACTACCTCAGACCAGTCTGAGTATGCGCTGTTTATTACTACCCTTTGGACACGGCCTTTTAGCCAATTCCGTATCCAAGAGCAAACCCTGCTGTCGATACCTGCAGACCTTATTTTATAAATTAAGCGCTTGTGGGGAACTGTATCAAACGCCTTAGCGAAATCCAAGTACACCACATCCACTGGTCTCCCCCTATCTAGCTCACAGCTCACTTCCTCGTAGAATGCTAAGAGATTGGTTTGACAAGAACGCCCATTTGTAAACCCGTGCTGGTTACTACTGATGATGTTGTTGTCTTTAGCATACTCTACGATATAGTCCCTTATCATCCCCTCCAAAAGTTTACATATTATTGATGTCAGACTGACAGGCCTATAATTTCCCGGGATATGTCTCTGGCCCTTTTTGAATATCGGAATCACGTTAGCCTTCCTCCAATCCCCTGGTACAACTCCTGTCCTAATACTGTCAGCAAAGATCAGGAACAGTGGTCTAGATATAACCATACTGAGTTCCTTGAGCACTCTCGGATGTACGCCATCCGGGCCTGGTGATTTGTTTGTGTTAAGTTTATCCAGTCTTTCCCTGATTTCCCCCTCTGTTAGCCATAGTGGCAAGTCCTGTGTATTACTACTAACCATACAGTCATGGTCAGTGTACCCTTCCTTTTCCTGCGTAAAGACTGACGAGAAAAAAGAATTCAGCACGGTTGCTTTTTCAGTGTCCTCTGTAACCATCCTCCCATCATCGTTAATTATGTGTGCAATATGCTCTGCCCTAGTTTTTTTGCTGTTGATATATTTAAAGAATTTCTTTGGGTTTTTTTTACTATCCTCCGCTATTTGTCTCTCAAAGTTGATTTTAGCCATCTTGATTTCGTGTTTACACTTCTTATTTTCCTCCTTGTATTGCTGGAAGGCCGATACTGTGCCCTCTGATTTATATTTCTTGAAGGCCAATTTTTTTCCCCTAATAAGTTTTTTAACGCTACGGTTTAGCCAGCCAGGTTTGGCTTTGTCTCTTCTAAATTTATTCCCCATAGGAATGCACTGCAAGATGCCTTTGCTTAATATTGTTCTAAAGCATTCCCATTTTTCCTCTGTGGTCAGTGATCCCAGGGTTTGGTCCCAGTTTACCCTTTCCATCAATGAGTACAATTTTGGAAAGTCTGCCCTTCTGAAGTTTAGGGTTCTTATGTTCCCCACTTGCCTTTTTATATTGTTATTTATACTAAATGTGATCATCCTGTGATCGCTAGAGCCCAGGTTGTCCTGGACTCCTACCTCCGAGATTATGTCTGGGTCATTAGTGATCAATAGATCCAGGATAGCATTCTCTCTAGTAGGGGAATCCACCAACTGCGACATGTAGTTATCCTGTAAGGTTTCCGTGAATAGCCGGGCCTTATGCGAGTGTGCAGTCCCCTCTTCCCAGTCAATGTCGGGATAATTGAAGTCCCCCAATATGATGACTGATCCTAGTTTTGCCGCTTTACCTATTAGTGCTAAAAATTCCAGCTCTACCTCCTCCCCTTGGTTAGGTGGCCTATAGCAAACCCCCACAACTACTTTTCCCTTATCTTCTTCCCTATCGAGTTCAACCCACACAGATTCTAAATCCATGCTCATCCCATCCGTAATGTCACTCCTTTCTAGCACCTTTATATTGTTCTTGACATAGAGACATACCCCTCCCCCTCTTTTACCAACCCTGTCCTTCCGGTACACCGAATACCCTTGGATATTGGCCAGCCAGTCATGTGAGGGGTCGAACCAAGTCTCCGCTATTCCCACAAGGTCTATGTCTTCCTCATGTACTAACATTTCCAACTCATCCATCTTATTAGCTAGGCTCCTGGCATTAGCATATACCCCTCTTAGTTTTACGGAAGTTAAACGTGATTGGCGGTTTTGTTTATTTCTGTTTGGTCTGCTGTTCTCCCGCCCAGACCCGCCAATTGATGTTGACCTACTGTCGCTGCTGACCCTACAACTGCCTTCAGTCCTCTGCTCCCTCCTGACTGATTCTACTTCTGAGCCCTCCCCCCCGTCTCCTAGTTTAAAAGCCCCTCCAACTCGGTGGCCATCTTTCTCCCCAAAAGAGCTGTACCGTCCCCATTAAGGTGCAGCCCATCCTTACTAAAGAGCCGGTAGCCGACTGAGAAGTCAGCCCAGTTCTCCAGGAACCCAAACCCCTCCTTCCTACACCAATTCCTCAGCCACTTGTTAACTTCCCTAAGCTCCTTCTGCCTCTCCTGTGTGGCTCGAGGTACAGGCAGTATTTCAGAGAAAACCACCTTGGAGGTCCTTTTCCTCAATCTATTACCTAAGTCCCTGAAATCGTTCTTAAGGATCCTCCACCTACCTTTAACTTTGTCATTAGTGCCCACATGCACCATGACCGCTGGGTCATCCCCAGCCCCGCCCAACAATCTGTCTGCCAGATCTGCGATGTGCCGAACTCGGGCGCCCGGTAAACAACAAACTGTTCGGTTCACGAGATCTTTTTTACAGATTTCCCTCTCTGTCCTCTTGATAATTGAGTCCCCAACTACCACAACCTGTCTAACCTTTCCTGCGTTACGGCCCCCCTTCTTCCTGGAGCCGTCCCTCCCCTGGCAGCTGGGGGAGGGCGCATGCTCCAGCTCTGCCACCCCTGAGTTGATATCCCCCTCAACCTGCAACTCAGCAAACATGTTAGGGTGTACCAACTCAGGACTGGCCTCCCTGACTCTCCTCCCCCTAACATTCCTAACAGTCACCCAGCTGCGTACCTCTGCTGCTTGCGTCTCCTCTATTCCTTCCTCCTCTATGCTGACCCCTGCCAGCGCCTGCTGGGTAATGTCCAAGCTCCTTTTCAGGTTGTAGATGCCACGCAGTCTTGTCACTGTGTTCTCTAGATCCACGATGTGGGCTTCCAGAGCAACAAGTCGCTCACATCTTGCACAGCAGTATTCGTCCTCGATTGTTTCATCAAGGAACGCATACATGCCGCAAGAAGTGCACTGAGTGGCATCCCCAATCCTGTCGGACATTATTACCCACTACTCTATGGGGATAATATTAACGACCTGCTCTTCCTTACCTACACTACCTCTAACTTCCCTGGTACAAAACCTGGGGTACCCACCAGTCGCTAATACCCTCACCAGTCACTAGATACTCACCAGTCGCAAGGATCCTCACCAGTCGCAAGGATCCTCACCAGTCGCAAGGATCCTCACCAGTCGCAAGATACTCACCAGTCGCAAGATACTCACCAGTCGCAAGATACTCACCAGTCGCAAGATACTCACCAGTCGCAAGGATACTCACCAGTCGCAAAGATACTCACCAGTCGCAAAGATACTCACCAGTCGCAAAGATACTCACCAGTCGCAAGCTACTTCACCAGTCGCAAGGGTACTCACCAGTGCAAGGATACTCACCAGTGCAAGGATACTCACCAGTCGCAAGGATACTCACCAGTCGCAAGGATACTCACCAGTCGCAAGGATACTCACCCGTCGCAAGATACTCACCAGTCGCAAAGATACTCACCAGTCGCAAAGATACTCACCAGTCGCAAAGATACTCACCAGTCGCAAAGATACTCACCAGTCGCAAGGACACTCACCAGTCGCAAAGATACTTCCAGTCGCAAAGCTACTCACCAGTCGCAATGATACTCACCAGTCGCAAAGATACTCACCAGTCGCAAAGATACTCACCAGTCGCAAGGATACTCACCAGTCGCAAGGATACTCACCAGTCGCAAGGATACTCACCAGTCGCAAGGACACTCACCAGTCGCAAAGATACTCACCAGTCGCAAGATACTCACCAGTCGCAAGTTACTTCACCAGTCGCAAGGATACTCACCAGTGCAAGGATATTCACCAGTTGCAAGGATACTCACCAGTTGCAAGGATACTCACCCGTCACAAGGTACTCACCAGTCGCAAGGATACTCACCAGTCGCAAGGATACTCACCAGTCGCAAGGATACTCACCAGTCGCAAGGATACTCACCAGTCGCAATGATACTCACCAGTCGCAAAGATACTCACCAGTCGCAAAGATACTCACCAGTCGCAAGGACACTCACCAGTCGCAAAGATACTCACCAGTCGCAAAGATACTCACCAGTCGCAATGATACTCACCAGTCGCAAAGATACTCACCAGTCGCAGGGATACTCACCAGTCGCAAGGATACTCACCAGTCGCAAGGACACTCACCAGTCGCAAAGATACTCACCAGTCGCAAAGATACTCACCAGTCGCAAAGATACTCACCAGTCGCAAAGATACTCACCAGTCGCAAGGACACTCACCAGTCGCAAAGATACTCACCAGTCGCAAAGATACTCACCAGTCGCAATGATACTCACCAGTCGCAAAGATACTCACCAGTCGCAGGGATACTCACCAGTCGCAAGGATACTCACCAGTCGCAAAGATACTCACCAGTCGCAGGGATACTCACCAGTCGCAAGGATACTCACCAGTCGCAAGGACACTCACCAGTCGCAAAGATACTCACCAGTCGCAATGATACTCACCAGTCGCAAAGATACTCACCAGTCGCAAGGACACTCACCAGTCGCAAAGATACTCACCAGTCGCAAAGATACTCACCAGTCGCAATGATACTCACCAGTCGCAAAGATACTCACCAGTCGCAGGGATACTCACCAGTCGCAAGGATACTCACCAGTCGCAAGGACACTCACCAGTCGCAAAGATACTCACCAGTCGCAAAGATACTCACCAGTCGCAAAGATACTCACCAGTCGCAAGGATACTCACTAGTCGCAAGGACACTCACCAGTCGCAAAGATACTCACCAGTCGCAAGGACACTCACCAGTCGCAAAGATACTCACCAGTTGCAAGGACACTCACCAGTCGCAAGGATACTCACCAGTCGCAAGGATACTCACCAGTCGCAAGGACACTCACCAGTCGCAAGATACTCACCAGTCGCAAGGATACTCACCAGTCGCAAGGACACTCACCAGTCGCAAGATACTCACCAGTCGCAAGGATACTCACCAGTCGCAAGGATACTCACCAGTCGCAAGGACACTCACCAGTCGCAAGGATACTCACCAGTCGCAAGGATACTCACCAGTCGCAAGGACACTCACCAGTCGCAAGGACACTCACCAGTCGCAAAGATACTCACCAGTCGCAAGGATACTTACCAGTCGCAAGGATACTTACCAGGTACTCAGTTGCAGAGACAGTCACACAGCAGTCAGTCGCAGTACAGACAAACAGCTATTGATTTCTTACAGAGTACAGTCACACAGCTTTCCCCCTGTTTGCAGCTGCTGCTCTACTCACAGCTGCTGACACACACACACACACACACACACTGGGACGGATGTCTCCTCCTCCTCACTGGGCACGGACGGTCCTCCTCCTCTTCTTCCAGGCACTAAGGAAGGCGGGTTCTGACCTCCGCCGCCGCCGCTCTCTGCCTCGGCTCCCGTCCTCCACCTCCGCTCAGTTGCTGGTCCCTGCACGGTGCACCCGCACCCCTTGTGCGGCTTCCCCCGCACGTGTCCCCGCAGCTCCTCTTCCTTCCTCCTCTCTCCCTTGCCGCACGAACCGCACGAACCCTCACTTCCGGTTCCGGTTCAGGTCCGGTTCAGGTCCCTAATTGCATTTAGCTATTGTGTTTGGATGACTAAATGACAGTGAGTTGAGTTGATGCCAAACAGCTCGATTTTGGTCTTATCTGACCACAACACTTTCACCCAGTTCTCCTCTGAATCATTCTGATGTTCATTAGCAAACTTTAGACTGGCCTGTACATGTGCTTTCTGGAGCAGGGGGACCTTGCTGGTGCTGCAGGATTTCAGTTTCTCACGGTGTAGTGTGTTACTAATTGTTTTCTTGGTGACTATGGTCCCAGCTGCCTTGAAATCAATGACAAGATTCCCCCTTGTATTTCTGGGCTGATTCCTCACTGTTCTCATAATCATTGAAACTCCATGAGGGGAGATCTTACATGGTGCCCCAGGTCAAGGGAGATGGACAGTTATTTTGTGTTTCTTTCATTTGCAAATAATTGCACCAGCTGTTGTCAACCTCTCACCAAGCTGCTTGTAGCCCATTCCAGCCTTGTGTAGGTCTACAATCTTGTCCCTGACATCCTTGGAAGGCTCTTTGGTCGTGACCATAGTAAAGAGATTTGAATCTGATTGGTTGATTGTTTCTGTGGACAGGTGTCTTTTATACAGGTAAAAAGCTCAAGATTAGGAGCACTCCTTTTAAGAGAGTGCTCCTAATTTCAGCTTGTTTCCTGTACAGAAGACACCTGGGAGCCATAAATCTTGCTGATTGATAGGGTAACAAATTTGTATTTCACTTATTAAACTGCAAATCAATGTGTAACTTTTTTGAAATGCGTTTTTTTCTGGATATTTTTGTTGTTATTCTGTCTCTCAATGTTAGAAAAAACCTACCATTAAAATTATAGACAGATTGTTTCTTTGTCAGTGGACAAACTTACAAAGTCAGCAGGGGATCAAATACATTTTTCCATTACCGTAATTATTAATCAAGGAGGTTATACTAATTTTAATATCATTGAGCTACAGCTAAACAAGTGATATCCTGTTAGTTCACTCAGAGGGGAAGACATACTTTTAAACCACCCTCCATAGACACGGTGAGGAGGTGAACTATGTCAGCACCTAGTGCAGCCTGTTCAATGGCAAGTGGGAAATCAATGCTCACAAGGGTCAACAAATGGTCCAAATACAGAACATTTCAACATGACCTGACAGTAATGCACAAAAGAAGGAGAATAAAAGTAAAAGAGAAAAAAAGAGGCAAGGAAGGTGTAAAAAAGAAAGTTCAGATAGGGGATTGTAAATATCTGATCCAGGAGTCTCAGACTTTTTCAAACCTGGCTTGCTTGTTCCATAAAATATGGATCACCTTTTCATGGAGCATTAGCCAAGAAATGTTATGTTGTTCCTGATTGCGACAATGTAAAACTTGGTTTGATAGCTCACATGACTGGCTGGCAGCTATCCAGGGGTATTCCCTGTATCAGGGAGACAGGGAGGGTAGAAGAGGGGGAGAGGTGTGCCTGCATATCGGAAATGATTTGCTAGTTAACGTGAGGGACAACATTGCAAATGGGGAAGAGGGAAGGTAGAATCCCTGTGGGTGGAATTTCAAAGGGAAGAAACAAGTGGGAAATGAATAGTTGAGCGTATGCTACAGGTCCCCTAACCTGAAGGATGAGGAGGAATTGGATCTCCTATCACAGTTAGAAATGGTAGCGAGGCAGGGCAATGTCATCATAATGGGGGAGTTCAACTATCCAGATATTGACTTGGCAGAAAGAACAGCTCACTCATTTAAGGCTTGTCACTTCTTAAATGTCTTATAGGACAACTTCATGTGCCAATTGGTGGATGCCCCAACTATAAATAATGCATTGCTAGATCTATTAAATACAAATAACATAGATCTGGCCGCAGATGTAGAAATACGGGACAACTAGGGAACTAGCGATCACAGGATAATTACATTCAATATAAATCTTAGGAAAAGGAGAAACAAGGGTAGTACAAGAACACTACATTTCAAAAGAGCAAACTTTTCTAAACAGCACTCAATACTACAAGATATTAAGTGGGACCAAATCCTAGAAACATTGAACACTGAGGAAAAATGGGAGTACTTTAGGAACATATTAAATAAGAGTATCATTCAGTGTATTCCAATAGGCAATAAATATAAAAGAGCTCAAACTTTGCAAACAAACTATCATGACAGCTCCCCAGGCTTTACATGATGGCCGTGGCACCCTGCATTATCATCCTGAGCTTATTACTTAGATTTTCCGCAAATACTATCATCTTTATAATAACCTGGCTATTCCACACTTACCTACCGAGGAGGGTTCTTGTGCCCGTGTATGCGCTTACATTTCTCGCAGTGGTGTATCTATGCTCTCTGCATTTGCCTTACAGTTCCTTAATGCCCTGATTAATGAGAGTGAGGTGATGGAGACCATTAAATACTTGCCGAATTGTAAAGCTCTGGGGCCAAATGGCCTCCATTATGAATCTTATAAGGCTTTTCTACCCATTCTCCTCCCATACATGACTCAAGTATTTAACAGATTTTTGCGGAAGGGGGAAATCCCGAGAGATATGCAAGCCTCATACCTCACCCTAATAACTAAGCCAGACAAACACCACACCTTCTATGTGAATTATAGGCCCAAAGACTTATTGAATTCATATTTGAAAGTTTAACAAAATCACTTTCTTTGAGGCTTAATGAGGTCCTTCTCTCTTTATTTTCATAAGAATCAGGTGAGCTTTGTTCTTTGGAGACAAGCAGGAGATAACACCAGGAGGGGGTTTTAACTTAGCAGACATTGTTAACAGACAAAAGACAAAGGCACTCTTACACAGTCTGGGGGCTGAGAAGGCCTTTGATAGGCTTAGCTGGCCATTTCTGTTTACAATCCTTCAGTATCTAGGCTTTCGGGGGGTCTTTATTAGTGATCAAGCACCTGTACAAGGCTCCTTCAGCCTCCATCAAAACTCCATTCGCCACTTCTTCTCCCTGTACTATTTCTAATGGGATGAGGCAGGGCTGTCTGCTTCCCCCTTGCTATTTGCTCTGTGCATTGAACCTCTTGAAGTTACTTAAAGTTACAATTTTGCCTAAGATTCTGTATTGTTTCCTGACCCTAGTGATACCTATCTTCTGACAAATTTAGAGTCTCCAGGCGGACCTCTTGAAATGTACGTGGAACCATAAATAGCATAGGATAGCTCAATCGGTTCTCTTTGCCTTTAAGAATGATGGGGGCCTGGCCTTCCCCAATCTCATACGTTATTATTATGCTGCACAATCGAGGGCCGTGGCCTCATGATTTACCCTGCCGGGGTACAAATGCTGGACTGAGACAGACCAATTGTTGTTGACCCACCCGAATAATTTATATATATATATATACACACAGTATCTCATAATATATCACAATATATCACATTATATATATATTCAGTATCTCATAAAATATATATATATATATATATATATATATATATATATATATATATATATATATATATATATATATATATATATATATATATACTATATATGTATATATATATATATATATATATATATATATATATCCCTCAGATTTTTGTAAATATCTTATTATATCTTTTCATGTGACAACACTGACGAAATTACACTTTGCTACAATGTAAAGTAGTGAGTGTACAGCTTGTATAACAGTGTAAATGTGCTGTCCCCTCAAAATAATTCAACACACAGCCAACACACAGCCGCTTCAATATACATTTACAGATTTCCCAATTCCAATTTTTACGTATATTCAATGATTTGAACAATGTGATCAATATAGTCTGCAATATATATTTCTGCAGCCTCTTAACGAATACAATATTCTATATACCAGCATTCTCTATATCTTCCGCTGTCTAGGCTTTTCTGCCTTTTGGTCATCCTTGCCCGCCCGGGGGACAGTATTTGACGACCGACGCCTATGCTCCATTTGCTATGAACCATCAGTCCCACCACTGGGAGTATCATATATATGCCTTGGCCTACATGCCAGTGTAGATTATCCTTCCTGTATACTCATGTAAGTAAGATGTCTACTATGTGATCGAATAAATGACGTACTTGTGTCAGAAGTTGGAGGGGCTTATCGCCAATTGCTCCATACTTGACACACACTGATATTCGAAACAGCAAAACGAACATGTATATGTATAAATGTTTGTCTACAATAATGTATGATAACTGTGTATCTATCTTTGTCATTTTTTTAGTGGCTTTTTACCAAGTTCCACCCCTTGTACCCCTGAAGAAGCGGTATATACCGCAAAACATGTCGGGTAGTGGAAATCGGACCGAATAGAGGGACACACTCCAGTCCTGGCACCTCCAGACTGACCGTGACCTCTGACTAGTCCTGTCCACAATTTCAAGGAAATTATCTCTGATGATATTTTATCAATTATGTTGTTACCATGATGATGTTTCATATTATCTTGTAACAGTAATGTCTCTGTATTTGTACCCTTATTCTTTTTGACTCTATGTGATTAATAAAATTATACACTTTTTAGATGTTTTGTAGATACATCTCTCTTATTGGTTATATAACGGTACCCTAAAAATCCCAACCTTTGCCCCACATCTTGCTATCTTTTTGAATTTGACTAGGGATGAGGTACCTCAATACCTTATATTAAATCTAATGGGCTAATTTTCGCTACACAGCCATCAATGTATAAACTGCTGGCAACAGAAATGAGTACACCCCTAAGTGAAAGTGTCCACATTGGGCCCAATTAGCAATTTTCCCTCCCTGCTGTCATGTGACTCACTTGTTAGTGTTACAAGGTCTCAGGTGTGAATGGGGAGCAGGTGTGTTAAATTTAGTGTTATTGTTCTCACTCTCTCATACTGGTCACTGGAAGTTCAGCATGCTTCCTCATGGCAAAGAACTCCCTGAGGATCTGAAAAAAAAATTTTTTGCCCTACATAAAGATGGCCTAGGCTTTAAGAAGATTGCCAAGACCCTGAAACTGAGCTGCAGCACGGTGGCCAAGACCTTACAGTGGTTTAAAAGGACAGGTTCCACTCAGAACAGGCCTCGCCATGGTTGACCAAATGAGTGCACATGCTCAGCGTCATATCCAGAGGGCGTCTTTGGGAAATAGATGTATGAGTGCTGTCAGCATTGCTGCAGAGGTTGAAGGGGTGGGGGGGTCAGCCTTTCAGTTCTTAGACCATAGGCCTTGCACTGCATCAAATTGGTCTGCATAGCTGTGGTCCTAGAAGGAAACCTCTTCTAAAGATGATGCACAAGAAATCCCGCGACCAGTTTTCTGAAGACAAGCAGACTAAGAACATGGAATACTGGAACCATGTCCTGGGGTCTGATGAGACCAAGATAAATGTATTTGGTTCAGATGGTGTCAATTGTGTGTGGCAGCAACCAGGTGAGGACTGAGGAGTACAAAGACAAGTGTGTCTTCTACAGTCAAGCATGGTGTTGGGAGTGTCATGGTCTGGGGCTGCATGAGTTCTTCCGGCATTGGGGAGCTACAGTTCATGAATGCCAGCATGTACTGTGACATACTGAAGCAGAGCATGATCCCCTCCCATCAGAGACTGAGCTGCACGGCGGTATTCCAACATGATAACGTCCCCAAACACACCTCCAAGACAACCACTGCCTTGCTAAAGAAGCTGAGGGTAAAGGTGATGGACTGACCAAGCATGTCTCCAGACCTAAACCCTATTGAGCATCTGTGGGGCATCCTCAAATGGAAGGTGGAGGAGCGCAAGGTCTCTAACATCCACCAGCTCCGTGATGTTGTCATGGAGGAGTGGAAGAGGACTCCAGTGGCAACCTGTGAAGCTCTGGTGAACTCCATGCCCAAGAAGGTTAAGGCAGTTCTGGAAAATAATGGTGGCCACACAAAATATTCACACTTTGGGCTCAATTTGGACATTTTAACTTAGGGGTGTACTCACTTTTGTTGCCAGCAGTTTAGATATTAATTGCTGTGTGTTGAGTTATTTTGAGGGGAAAGCAAATTTACACTGTTATACAAGCTGTACACTCACTACATTTTAGCAAAGTGTCATTTCTTCAGTGTTGTCACATGAAAAAATATAATAAAAGATTTACAAAAATGTGAGGGGTGTACTCACTTTTGTGAGATACTGTGTGTGTATATATATATATATATATATATATATATATATATATATATATATATATATATATATATATATATATATATACACAGTATATACAGTATATATATATATATATATATATATATATATATATATATATATATATATATATATATATATACACAGTATATACAGTATATATATACATATATATATATATATATATATATATATATATATATATATATATATATCAAAGTAATCCTAAATTCTATGGAAAAAAGCAATAACTTTAAATAACCTCCAAAACCTGACAACCAACCCTACTTTTGAATAGCTACAATTTTCTTGCCATGGCCTGCCTTCCAGTAGGCAATTTTGCTGGTTTTCCTTTATTTATGGTAGGATTTATAATATAATTTTGGCAGCTTCTTTAATATCTTTATTTCTTAGACTGTATATGATGGGGTTGAGCATTGGTGTCACCACAGTGTACAACAGGGAAATCACTTTAGTTATTTTTAAAGATGAACTGTTTTTTGGAAGCATGTAAATGCCAATAAGAGTTCCATAAAACATGCAAACCACAGTCAGATGGGAACTGCAAGTTGAGAAGGACTTCTGTCTGCCAACATTGGAGGAAATTTTGAGGATAGCTTGAACAATGCATCCATATGATGTTAGAGTTATCATTAGAGGGAGTACCATTACAGGGACACTTAGTAAGAGGGCCACCAAGCGAACAGTGTATGTTTCTGAACAAGATAGTTCCAGAATGGGCTCCATATCACAGAAGAAATGATCGATGACTTGAGGCCCACAGAAGTCCAAAGTATACATCATTATAGTGGTTACTAATATAAAAGAAAATCCCAAAAGCCAAGAAAGAAGGATCAAGTTTAGAAACAATGGATAGTTCATTATTGAGGAATATCTGAGAGGATTACAGATAGCCAGGTACCGGTCATAAGCCATCACAGTTAATATAAAGCATTCTAAGGATTCAGAAGCACCAAAAATATAAAACTGAGTGATACAACCAACAAGGGACATAACAATACCTCCATTTATTACATTGGCAAGTGTGTTGGGGACAACATCGGTTGTCAGCAGTATGTCCGATATGGACAGCTGGGTGAGGAAGAAGTACATGGGAGACTGGAGCTTTTTTGTGTTTGCTACCAATGTGATAATCAAGAGATTTCCTTTAATTGTCACAAAATAAATAATAAGGAGCAGAACAAATACAAGACTGTTGAACTTGTGGAGATTTGGGAATCCGAGGAGAATTATCTCAGAGACTGGCGTTTGGTTTCTGTCATGCATTATCAGTTTTTTAAAAGAAAAAAATATTTAAAAAAATATTTCCCTTTACTACTTTGCCTCTGAAGCATTTATTTTTAAATTTGTTTGCACACATGTTAAAATATGTATTTTTGTTTTTGGAAAGAAATGTACTTAAAGCCCCACAAAAGTATTTATTTTCTGAATGCTGAGGCCCTGTAGAATAAAAGAGGGTAGTTGCATTATTATTAACCGACTGTATATTTTAGGGGAAAAGTACAATAAAACTATTTTTTGTGCACAGAAACACCATTTAATCCCATTTTTTTGGTACAAAATAAAAGATTAGACTGCTTCTAGTAAAGAGATGCCAAACACTTGCAAATCTAAAACTTCAAAAAATGATGGCACATATAAAAAAATGGCCAGGATTATGGATGACTGTAAATGGTCTAGGATGGTAATCAAATTAACCAATATTTTTCAAAGTTGCAGTTTTTTTTTTAACCAACAGGGGCCCCTTAAAAGCTATATATATATATATATATATATATTTTTTTTTTTAATCATAAATATGACCATTAAGAGTCAAAAAATATATATTTTTTGTGATCTCATTAGGGGGGTTTTCTCCTGTGAAATTAAAGATGCAGTTGACTAAGTAGAATGCAGGATTCTGTGGGTAAATCCATCAGATGTTAATCATACTGATTTCTTTGGTAATTAGAAGTGTGATATAATGGTGATTTAAGTGTAAATTGATTTGTTTTTGTCTTGTAAACAACTAACAATATTATTCGTTTGTTGTCAGTTAATTGTGAATGATATCCAGAAAAAATCTCCTGAAGAAGCTATGACATTCTAGCGAAACATGTTGAGAAAAGTTTGGTATATGAATATCTGCACAATATTGATTTTATAATGATTTTTATATGTTGATTCACTAATAAAAATGTTTGAATTTTAATCAAACTGGTCAAGTAATTTGTAATGACACCTTAAAAACCCAAATTTTACTTGCTTCTTTGTATTCAATTAAGGGTGTGGTGCATGTAATCAAATGGGCTATTCATTCATTTGGAAAATAGTCAAAAATATGAGTTGCACTGTAAGCAAAATAAATTTCAGAGACCAATAATTACCAACAAAGTCTGATCTACCTACTGTGTTGCTTTTCATCATTTATCTGGTAAACCAAATTTGAAGACATCATTTGACTTTTGAAATTCACTGGCTTCAATGTTCGAGTCATTAAGTCAATTCAGAAATCGTTTTAAGCTTTTATAGAACATTTTGTAGATTATGGGAATACTCGTGTGTATGAACAGAACTGGTCATCAGGGACAAAACAGGCTCTTGGTAACAATTGTGATTGCTCTCCCACTAGATGTGGTTATTTTGTACAGTGTTATTAAGTTATCTTACAAATTTAGTTATTTTTAAAATCTACCATTATTTGAAGTTGCACCGAAGGCCATTTACAAGTGGATGAGCTTTTACCATAATGTATGTACAACAAACCTACAATTTATGACACACCTACTTACCAAGGGAGTCCCTTGTGTGCTATGATGACCATAATCTTTCTAGTCCCTCTGTCACCACTGACATGTTTGTCTGGTCTTCTTCTAGGTTCAGTAATCTTGAATGGCCAGCCTAGGATGGCATAACTCCCTGTTATTTGCAATGGATTTATTTCACCCCAGCACCATGGCATGTTGAGATAAGGGATGAGTCAAACTGCCCATGGTTCAGTTCAAACATGATTCAGCAAACTTCAAACAAGTTGGGGACCCTATTGAAGTCAATGGGAACTAAATCTGTCATATTAAAGTGCCAATTTTCTGGGCTAATGGTAATGTCACATACCTGAAGGGAGACTGAAATGACAAGATCGGTCACTCTTGTATCTCCAAGCCAGGACACACTGAGTGATATTTAGTGGGATTGTGCTATAACAACCATATAAGAGTACCTTCATCCCAGATAGCATAATACAATTTAAAGAACTGCTGGGTCCAAAAAAGGGGATAGAATCAAGACCACCAATGGGGGGTATTGAAAGAAAAAGTGGGACCAGTTAAATCGGGTCACGGCCTAAAGGTCAGAATGTGGGAAAGGGGGAAGAGAGAAGAAAAGAACAGGAAAGAAAAACAGAGAAATATGAGGGCTTGGGGGGGGGGGGGGACTTTACTGGTATCTAGTCGCTCATACGACAAAGGGGTATAATGTAAACTTTTATCCATATAGATTATAAAATCAAGATACAAAGACAAGACATGTATAAATATACAAACATTGCATATAAAAAAGGATCTCTCAAATTGACATCTTTAATTGGTAGTTCAATGAAGGCTATACCCAACAAGTAGTGCCCGGACATGTTTCATTATCGCTTCTTCAGGGGAATGTGGCTATAATGAGATGATCTCAAATTCTCTATATTGGAATATAAGCATAATGTCAATAAACATATCAACATTCTGCAGAGTGGATGACCAGCACCAGTGACATACTCGCCCACCCAGAACCAACACCAGTGGACAGATGGAAAAACCCTGGAGGGCATGCACCACAGACCCCGCTCTTTTCCTCCTGTTTTCCCCTACCCCACTTCTTTCTTTCCTATCCCCTCTCCCCCTTGGTCTTCTCTCTCCCGGCTGCTGCCCCTGGTACACCTGGATATTAGCAACAACCAAGAACCTACGCAAAAATATACTCCACCTTGTCCTCTGTTCCCTATTTCTCAGCACTAGTGATAGACGAACATCAACCGGGGCGGTTCGCGAATGTTAGCCGCAAATTTTTTCAAATGTCCGTGAACCGCAAGTTTGCGGCGGGCCCCATTGACTTTAATGGGAAGTGAACTTTAAAAACCTTTAGGTCATATTTGCAGCCACAAAAGACTTACTAGCTGTGCACAAATAGTCCCACCACATGGACAATGTCATAACAGAAGTATTGCAATTGGAAAAGTTGCCCTAAATTTTTTTTTTTTAACAGCATTTTTTTTTCCTAAATCAGCCATAACTGACAGCAGCCGGTAAATACATGTCAAATACATATAGAGTCCATTCACACATCTGTAAAATGGGTCCGCATCCATTCCACAATTTGGCGTAACGTTTACAGACCCATTGATCTTCAATTCCAGTCTGAAAAATTAGGCATTCACAGGATAAAGAAGTAAGTGTCGGCCATTCCAGGCCCCAAAAATTAGCCAACATGCATTTACCTGACAGCTAAGAAGGTTGTATTCTGTGGCTGAAGGTAAATTAGGCATTCACAGGATAAATAAGTAAGTGTGGGCCATGAAAGGCCCCAAAAATTAGACCACATGGGTTTACCTGACAGCTAAGAATGTTGTATTCTGTGGCTGAAGGTACATTAGGAATTCACAGGATACAGAAGTAAGTGTCGGCCATAAAAGGCCCCAAAAATTAGCCAACATGGGTTTACCTGACAGCTAAGAAGGTTGTATTCTGTGGCTGAAGGTGCATTAGGCATTCACAGGATACAGAAGTAAGTGTCGGCCATAAAAGGCCCCAAAAATTAGCCCACATGGGTTTACCTGACATCGAAGAATGTTGTATTCTGTGGCTGGAGGAACATTAGGCATTGACAGGATAAATAAGTAAATGTCGGCCATAAAAGGTCCCAAAAATTAGGCATTCAATGGACATGAAATGCCTTTTCTGCCGCTGTATTTACCGTAGACAAGGACCATGAATTGTTGTGGGTGGATGGCGGTCTGGTGGATATTTGTGGCCTGTCATGAAGAATTTAAATGAAACATGGTTTACTGGTCACATGTGTTGAATTACTTAGAGATCCATGCCTCATTCATTTTTATAAATATGAGGTAGTCAACAGACAGATACAGGACACTGGACGGGGGGGGGGGGGGCAAGCCAACAGTTCCATTGCAAATTGTGCAAGCTCTGGCCAGAAGTCAAGTCTGCCCACCCAGTAGTCCAGGGGTTCATCACTCCTCAGAGCATCCACATCGGCCGTTAACCTGATGTAGCCGGACACCTGTCGGTCTAGGCATTCCCTGATGCTGGATCCAGAGTACAGCTGTCGATGGGTCGGCTGAAAGAAGGATCTCATATCTGAAGTGACCAAGACATCTTCAAATCGCCCTCTTCTTGCAGGCGCTGTTGGATTGCTACCCGCAACTGTCTCTCTGTGACTGGAAATTCCTCTGCCAGCGCACGCAAAAGCAGAATGCCGCAGCAAGGCCTGGAAGTGCTGCATTCTGACCACCCTCTGTGATGGTGGTAACATTTCCACCATTTTTTGTTTGTACTGGGGGTCTAAGTACGTTGCCACTCAATACTGGTCCTTGCCCTTTATGCTTTTTATACGGGAGTCCCCCTTAAAACACTGGGGCATGAAGGCCCCCATTCGCACTAAACTGGACGCGGTGTAGTGGCCTGGCTCCAGCTCGTCATCCAGGATAATGTTGTCCTCTTTCTCCTCCCCCCATCCATGGACAACACCAGGGATCCCAGACAGGTTTAAAGCATGCTCTTCTTGCTCCTCCTAATCCGCCCCGACACCATCCTCCTCTGACTCCTCTTCAAACTCCTGTTGTTGTTGACTTGCCTCAGATGGAGTAGCACCCCCTGGGAATTCATCCAACATTGCGACTTCCTCATCTTCCTGCTCCTCCATGCTCCAGAAAGAAAGCGTAAGGTACGATGTCACTGATGGCGCCCTGGCCGTGACTGACGAGTTTGGTGATCTCATCAAATGGCTGCAGAAGTCTGCATGCGTCGCTTATGAGCAGCCACTGGCGAGGTGAAAAAAACCCAAGCTTCCCAGAACCTGTCCTGCTGCAGAGTTTGTACAGGTAGTCGTTAACTGCACGTTTCTGCTGGAGCAGCCTATCAAGCATATGCAACGTTGAGTTCCAACGCGTCGGACAGTCACAAATAAGACGTCTGACAGGCAGGTTGTGTCGCCGATGAATGTCAGCAAGGCGAGCCATAGATGTGTAAGATCTTCTGAAATGGCCCGAGATTTTCCTGGTCTGCTGCAAGACATCCTGGACCCCAGGGTATTTGGCAACGAATTGCTGCACGACCAAGTTCAGGACGTGTGCCATGCATGGCACATGTGTTATTATGCCCTGTTTCAGCGCACTCAGCAGATTAGCACTGTTGTCGCACACCACTTTACCAACTGTCAAATTGTGTGGTGTCAGCTACTGATCTGCCTATGAACGCAAAGCTGAAAGGAGTGCAGGACCAGTGTGGCTTCCAGGCACAACAGATGCAGCACAGCATGGCAACGTCTCACCTGCCATGTGGAATAGGTTCTGGGTATCTTGGGCAGTGCAGCGGAAGAGATGGTAGCAGCGGAAAAGGAGGAGTCAGCCGAGGAGGAGAGGGAGGATGGAGTAGGAGGAGGAGAAGAAGAGGCAAGCCTGCAGGCAATCCGTGGCGGTAAAACCAAATCTACACTGGTGCCGCAGTTTACATGCTTGACGGCCATCAGAAGGTTCACCCAGTGGGCAGTAAAAGTGATATACCTACTCTGCCCGTGTTTGCTAGACCATGTGTCTGTGGTCAGATGTATCTTGGCACCGACACTGTGTGCCAGAGATACATTCACTTGCAACTGAACATGGCCATACAGCTCTGGAAGGCCCTTCTGCAAGAAATATTTCCTGCCTTGGATCTTCCATTGTGGTGTTCCAATGGGCAAAAAATTCTGAAAGACCTCCGAGTCCACCAGTTGATATGGCAGTAGTTGGTGGGCTATCAGTTCCGATAAGCCAGCAGTCAAATGTTGGGCAAGAGGGTTATCCAGCGTCATCATTTTTTGCGCTCCAACATTTGGGCCACGGAAGCCTGCCTTTTTCCAGAACAATGTGAAGACGGCATGATGGAAGGTGGAGTGGAGGACAATTGTGAGGAGAGAGGAGAAGGAGAAGAGGCTGGATGGTGAGAGCCTGGAGTGTGGCTTTGTGGGTTCTGATGGCGTTGCTCCCAGTGGGCTCGGTGATGGGAGTTCAGGTGCCGTCTTAAGGCGGTCATCCCTAGGTCAGTGTTGGGCTTACCGCGACTTATGCATTGACTGCAAAGGCTGCAGATGGCAACACTGTTGTGAGCAGCGGACACATTAAAAAAAGCCCACACTGCGGAGTCATGTGCTGGCGTCCTAGGAGTGCCAGATGTGACTGTACATGGTTGCTCCTGATACATTTGCAGCCTGCTTTTTCCCTCCTGTACAATGCAAGTTCCACCTGCTTCTCCTCCCTATCTGCTGGTCCGTCTCTCCCTCTGAACTCCCCTCCTCTTCCTCTCTTGTGGCCACCCATGTGATGTCCATAGACAGGTCATCATCGACGTCACCTTCCCCACCACTAACGTTCAAGATCTCAGAGTAGGCAGCAACAGCAGAGACCAACCTCCTTGGGCTGATCTGGGTACTGTCGTCAGACTGCTGAGTGGCGGCTGTTGCTACCTCCTCTTCCTGATCCGATGTCAACAATGGCTGCACATTGCAAATGTCTTGTGATGGATCGCAAAATAATTCCAGTGACTCAAACGGAGGGTATATAGTGGTGGTGGTGTCTTTGAGGGTGCACACAGCAGAGAGTGAAGAGGGTGCACATAGAGAGGATGAGGAGGGTGCAGAGGAGGAAGGCTGAGTGAGCTACTCAACCAAGTCTGGTGCATCCTTTGACGTAATCGAACACACCTTCTAAAACTTCACACTTTGGCACCGGCCTACTGCTCCTGCCTTACCCCTACCACCCCTGTGTAAGGGCCTACCTCTTCCTCTGCGTGTCATTTTTAAAATGACCCTGTGACAAAAGTCTCTAGAGACGCACAGTATATGTGGAACAAGGTATATAACACCCCACTTCAATCTGTGGTATTGGGGGCCACTGGTCTATCACACCATTTGTACAAAAAATTGGCCAGTAAGGCTGGCACTGTGTGTAGCAGAGTTAACACAGCAAAAGAGGCAATATTGTTGCAGGACACAAATACACTTAGAAAAGTATACTCAGATAACACCCCACTTCAATATGTGGTATTTGGGGGCCACTGGTCTATCACACCAGTTGTACAAAAAATTGGCCAGTAAGTCTGGCACTGTGTGTAGCAGAGTTAACACACCAAAAGAGGCAATATTGTTGCAGGACACAAATACACTTAGAAAAGTATACTCAGATAACACCCCACTTCAATATGTGGTATTGGGGGGCCACTGGTCTATCACACCAGTTGTACAAAAAATTGGCCAGTAAGTCTGGCACTGTGTGTAGCAGAGTTAACACAGCAAAAGAGGTAATATTGTTGCAGGACACAAATACACTTAGAAAAGTATACTCAGATAACACCCCACTTCAATATGTGGTATTGGGGGGCCACTGGTCTATCACACCAGTTGTACAAAAAATTGGCCAGTAAGTTTGGCACTGTGTGTAGCAGAGTTAACGCAACAAAAGAGGCAATATTGTTGCAGGACACAAATACACTTATAAAAGTATACTCAGATAACACCCCACTTTAATATGTGGTATTGGGGGGGCCACTGGTTTATCACACCAGTTGTACAAAACATGGCCAGTGAGTTTGGCACTGTGTATAGCAGAGTTAAAGCTGCAAAAGAGGCAATATTATTGCAGACACAAATACACTTATAAAAGTATACTTAGATAACACCCCACTTCAATATGTGGTATTGGGGGGCCACTGGTCTATCACACCAGTTGTACAACAAATTGGCCAGTGAGTTTGGCACTGTGTGTAGCAGAGTTAACGCAGCAAAAGAGGCAATATTGTTGCAGGACTCAAATACACTTATACAAGTATACTCAGATAACACCCTACTTCAATATGTGGTACTGGGGGCCACGGTCTATCACACCAGTTGTACAAAAAAATTGGCCAGTGAGTTCGGCACTGTGTGTAGCAGAGTTAACGCAGCAAAAGAGGCAATATTGTTGCAGGACACAAATACACTTATAAAAGTATACTCAGATAACACCCCACTTCAATATGTGGTATTGGGGGACCACTGGTCTATCACACCAGTTGTACAAAAAATAGGCCAGTAAGTTTGGCACTGTGTGTAGCAGAGTTAACGCAGCAAAAGAGGCAATATTTTTGCAGGACACGAATACACTTACAAAAGTATACTCAGATAACATCCCACTTCAATGTGTGGTATTGGGGGGCCACTGGTCTATCACACCAGTTATAATACTTTAAAAGTGCTTTTGTCACTGTTTGTAGTATTGCTGCAGAAACGCTCAGTCACCACACCAGTCACAATGCTGCACAGTGCACAATACAAATCCACTATAATATGCTTTCTATATTAGAAAGTATATTATAAGTGGATTACACCCCTATGTAGTGCACTGCACACCTATAACAAATGCCAGTCCTTAAAATTACTTTTGTGGACCTTAACAGAGCGATTTGTGTCACTGACGATCTGTTCCTGGTGCACACAGCAAACCTCTCCCTACACTGACAAAAGAGATAGTACACCTATAACAAATACCAGCCCTTAAAAGGACTTTTGTGGACCTTAACAGAGTGATTTGTGTCAATGACAGTCTGTCCCTGCTGCACACAGCCACCCTATCCCTACACTGACAAAAAGCAGAATGTGAAATGGCCACCAGCTCAGGTCTATATATAAGGTAGGGGGTATGTCCATGTGCTGAAATGTTTCAATTAGCTGTCCCGTTCCACCTGATGGCTGTGTCATGGGTCAACGTTCTCCCCAATGTAAACTAATATGGCCATCGCGAACAACGCCATATGTTCGCAAAATCGGCAGGCTGCGAACAAGCAAAGTTCGCCGCGAACCGACCGATGGGCGAATCGCAAGGCCATCCCTACTCAGCACCAACAAAAGTCGATCTAAGATAATGCCACACACATCTCCTTCCCCTAATGTTTCCACGCTTAAAGTTATATCGTTAAACATAAAGGGCTTAAACATACCGGAAAAAAGAAACCAGTAGGGATGTTCGAACGGTTCGGGTCGACCATTGGTTCGACCCGAACATTGGCTGTTCGAGGTTCGGCTGAATTTAGAACTTTTTTGCTGAAAAAGTTCGGAATTCGGCAACCAGAACCGACCAAAATGGAATGGGCCAGGAAATGGGCTTTAAAAGCCTGTGATTGGACCAGAACCATTAGTAAAAGCCAATTGAGGGGGCAGGAGAATGCTAGGAATGTGATTGGAGTGACTAGGGGGTACAGCGGCCAATCATTAGTGAATACGCCCCCCAGTATATAAGATAGCCCCCACCAAATTCCTAGCATTGTAATACAGGAACATGGAAGAGAGTGGAAGCAGTTCTGTTACTTCTGCTTCAAAGTGTCATTTAGCAATTATTAGTGTGAGGAAAGGGATATCTAGTTATTGTGCTATTTTCCATTTTAGTTAGCTTCAAAAATCAAGTTTCTGTAGGGAAAGTGTTAAGTGCCAGGGTGACCGTAGTGTAGTGTTGGGTGAACTGACACTGACTGCTATGGCAGGGTGACCAAACCCTTCCATTTCAGGGTGACCGCTATAGAGAAAAGATCGTTTTCTCTTAAGTGACTTTTAGAGCAGCGATATGGCTTCTCGCCGGTCAGCCTGCTTTTTGCTGCAGGCGTCTATTGGGCTTTTTTGAGGACAAGTTTGGAGTCAGGCATGACATCTGAACTTGTGTAAAGGGGTATATATACACACACATGTATGTATATATACACCTACACACATATAGGTGTGAAAAGAGCAGAACATTATGCTTGCGCTAATGAAATTATTAACAGGCATATGGCTCCGCTCCTTTCAAACCTATATGTGTGTATGTGTATAATACATATAAGTGTGTGTGTATATATACCCCTATACACAAGTTCAGATGTTTTGCCTGACTCCAAAGACCCCAAAAAAAATGCCCAAAAAAAGCCTGCAATAAAACACCTGGGCGTTTTTTTTTTTTTTTTTTGGCGCAGGCGTTTTTTTGGGCATTTTTTGGGGGTCTTTGGAGGGAGGAAAAACATCTGAACTTGTGTATAGGGGTGTATATATATATATATATATATACACACACACTTATATGTATTATACACATACATACATATAGGTGTGAAAGAAGCGGAGCCATATTGGTGTTAATTATTTTATTAGCGCAAGTATAGTGTTCTGCTACTTTCACACCTATATATGTTTATGTGTATATATACATATAAGTGTGTGTGTATATATACCCCTATACAGAAGTTCTGATGTTATGCCTGCCTCCAATAAACCCCAAAAAATGCCCAAAAAAATGCTTGCTACAAAACCGGCAAGGTGTGAAAATAGTGAAGCCATATCCCTGTTCTATAAGTGACCTAATAGAAACAATCTTTTTTTTTTCTGGTTCTGGACATGCTACAGAGCTGAAACTTCACAGGTACACCTTTTAGACCCCCCAGACACTAAATCCAAAGTCAAAATCCAAAAAATCTCATTTTTTTTCAATAATTTTTTCAATAATTGGCTCTCTATCAAAAATGACAATTTTTAAGAACTTTATTTTGTGTGATTAATAGTCTCTGGGGCATGACCCAGAACCCTAGGCACTTTTTAGGGGCATTTATTAGGTTTTAGGGCTTCAAAATGGGGTTTTTTGATTACCGAAGTTCGGGTCCCATTGATTTCAATGGGGTTCTGAAATCCGGGCCGAAATTTTGGGAGGTTCGGGTGTTCTGGTCGAACCGAACTTTTCAAAAGTTCGATCATCCCTAGAAATCAGGTACTTACTCTAATGGACACAATGAAAGCTGATATAGTTTATCTTCAGGAAACACACTTTAGATCTCGCGACACGCCTAAACTAACAAATCATATGTTTCTCACCTCATATAATGCAACAAACCCTTTAGCAAAAACAAAAGGCACTACAATTCTGTTATCCAAACGGGTTAAATGGCAGCTTTTAGACTCAATCCTTGATTCAGATGGTAGATACTTCATCCTAAAAGGGCTGATATCAGGTAAACCGGTAACATTAGTGAATGTCTACAGCCCGAACACATCGCAGGCTACATTTTTCAGATCTTTAGCACATTTACTTGCTGGATTCCAATCAGGAATAACTATTATGGGTGGAGATTTTAATGTTGCACTCTCCCCTCTCTACTCGAGACTTCGTCTGGCACCTCCTCCCTCCCATACAGAGCTCTCAAACAAATTAAATTGCAACTATCGGACCTTCTCCTCCATGATGCCTGGCGAACTATCCACCCTACCACTAAGGATTTCACTTATCCCCCCCCACACACAACCGATATTTGAGAATCAATTATCTGTTTCTCTCCAAGAAGGATCTGCCCCTTTTGACACAGGCCTCCATTGAACCAATGGTGATTTCAGACCACCACCCTATCTCAATCACTCTATCCATACCATATGCAGGCACCCATACCAAATTTGGGAGACTAGACACGTCCTTACTTATCTCGGAAGCGGACATCGCACATATTCATAATGAAATCCGTGAGCTCTGCGACCAAAACGACACGCCGGACAGCTCGCACATTATTCTTTGGGAAACGCATAAATATGTTTTGCGTGGCAAACTCCTCTCTCTCAAGGCTAACAAAAGGAAAACATGACAGGCCAAAATTCAAGAACTTCTTAGTAAAATTTCAACCCTTGAACTCAAACATAAACGCACATGCATGCAGCAGACCCTAGATGAACTAACTCACCTCAGGGATCTTCTTCGAGACAAACTTAATATTAAAATGAGACGCAAATATATCCTTCAACAGAAACTATTCTACGAATTCGGAAACAAAAGTGGAAAATACATAGCTAGAGCCATCCAAACTAAAAGAGCCAATTAGACCATACATGCCATCGCCGACCCGCAAGGGAAATCTTTAGTTTCCACCCCTGACATAGCAGTCCAGTTTGAAAAATACTTTACCGGACTTTACAATCTTACCTCCGCCGAACCAACTAATGGATGAGACGAAAATAGAAATAGGCTCATACAGGACTTTTTACAGAAACACAGCCCTCCCCCTATCACCCCGGAACAAGCACGCTTTCTAAAAAACCCTCTATCCCTGAACTAACTTATAGAAGCAGTTAAACACCTAAAACCCAGAAAAAACCCAGGACCTGATGGTTTCACAGCCCCATACTATAAATCATTTCTTAACATACTTTCGGAACCCCTACTCAAAACTTTCAATTCCCTGTCCTCCCCCTCAACTCCCTTCCACAGACTACTGGAGGCCCAAATTACTGTCATTCCAAAGGAAGGCAGACACTTCATCCATTTCAAATTACAGACCCATATCTCTACTGAATGTAGACATCAAACTGTTTGCGAAAATTCTAGCTAACCGTTTACTCCCCCTTCTACCTTCCATAGTTAACAAGGACCAAGTGGGATTTGTCCCAGGCCGGGAGGCCAGGGACAACACAATAAAGGCACTCAACATACACAACAGGATGACATCAAATACGCACAAAGGTTTCATGCTATCTTTCGACACAAAGAAGGTGTTTGACAGGCTGGACTGGACATATATGGCTATGGTCCTAAGACACCTCGGCCTTCGAGAGCATATGTTCCACTCTATCATGTCTCTATATTCTACACCTTCTGCATGTGTTAGAGTCAATGGCCAGCTGTCAAACGCCTTCTCAATAAGTAATGGGACAAGACAAGGGTGCCAGTTCTCTCCCATCTTGTCCGCTTTAACCCTCGAACCATTTCTACGGTCCATCAAATCGAATGATAATATCAAAGGAATAACCATTTTTGTCCCGGTCTTACAAACTAGCGGCATTTGCTGACAATGTACTGCTGTTCCTTAGTGACCCATTAACAACTATCCCGTCCTTACTACGTGAATTCAACCATTCCCAACACGTATCCAATTTTAAAATAAACTTTTCAAAATCACATGCACTTAACATTAGTGTTGAGCGAACACGGACTGTATTATTCGTGTTCGTACCGAATAATTGGATTTTTTTTACCCGAACACGGACATGGACACTTTACTGTATATTCGGGTAAAAATCCGTGTTCGGTCGTTTTATTTACGGGTTTTGCATGCTTTGGCGCTCTTTTCATGGCGGGCTTTCAACAGCCAATCAACAAGCGTTTAACTGGTGTGCCTTAAGCCATCCCAGCCATGCCTGCAAATGTATCAGTAGCTGTGATTGGCCGCCTGAAGCATGTGACCAAGTCTTTATAAGTTCGAGGCAGCGCCGCAGCGGCGTCATTCTGCTGCTTAGATCAGGGAGAGAGCACACATCAACGTGCTGGCTGCTGATTAGGGAAAGACAGGCAGGAAAAAAACATTTGTGTCCGGATAGAATTGAGGGACAGGTCGGAGTGTTTTAGGCAGGGCGAGTTGTAGGCATTTTAGGGATAGAGTCTGCTGAATTTTAGGGAAAGTGTGTTCTACAAACTACAATCGATATTGCTGTGTGGGGTGGGGTCTGCACTTAGTCCTGATCTACGATCTCTTCTCAATCCTGTTAGGGATAGAGTCTGCTGAATTTTAGGGAAAGTGTGTTCTACAAACTACAATTGATATTGCTGTGTGGGGTCTGCACTTAGTCCTGATCTACGATCTCTTCTCAATCCTGCTAGGGATAGAGTCTGCTGAATTTTAGGGAAAGTGTGTTCTACAAACTGCAATCGATATTGCTGTGTGGTGTGGGATAGGAGATAGGCAGGTGTCAGTGATCCACATCCATTTTGCTGTGTGTGGGCTGCAGTGAACACAATCTTTTTGGGGTGCAGTGAACACAATCTTGGTGCAGTGAACACAATCTTTTTGGGGTGCAGTGAACGAAATCCTTTTGGGGTGCAGTGAATACAATCTTTGTGGGGTGCGGTGAACACAATCTTTTTGGGGTACAGTGAACAAAATCCTTTTGGGGTGCAGTGAACACAATCTTTGTGGGGTGCAGTGAACACAATCTTTTTGGGGTGCAGTGAACACAATCTTTGTGGCGTGCAGTGAACAAAATCCTTTTGGGGTGCAGTGAACACAATCTTTGTGGGGTGCAGTGAACACCATCTTTGTCGGGTGCAGTGAACAAAATCCTTTTGGGGTGCAGTGAACACAATCTTTGTGGGGTGCAGTGAACAAAATCATTTTGGGGTGCAGTGAACACAATCTTTGTGGGGTACAGTGAACACAATCTTTGTGGGGTGCAGTGAACAAAATCATTTTGGGGTGCAGTGAACACAATCTTTGTGGGGTGCAGTGAACAAAATCCTTTTGGGGTGCAGTGAACACAATCTTTGTGGGGTGCAGTGAACACAATCTTTGTGGGGTACAGTGAACACAATCTTTGTGGGGTGCAGTGAACAAAATCCTTTTGGGGTGCAGTGAACACAATCTTTGTGGGGTGCAGTGAACACAATCTTTGTGGGGTACAGTGAACACAATCTTTTTGGGGTGCAGTGAACAAAATCATTTTAGGGTGCAGTGAACACAATCTTTGTGGGGTACAGTGAACACAATATTTGTGGGGTGCAGTGAACACAATCTTTGTGGGGTGCAGTGAACAAAATCATTTTGGGGTGCAGTGAACACAATCTTTGTGGGGTACAGTGAACACAATCTTTTTGGGGTGCAGTGAACAAAATCCTTTTGGGGTGCAGTGAACACAATCTTTGTGGGGTGCAGTGAACAAAATCCTTTTGGGGTGCAGTGAACACAATCTTTTTGGGGTGCAGTGAACACAATCTTTGTGGGGTACAGTGAACACAATCTTTGTGGTGTGCAGTGAACAAAATCCTTTTGGGGTGCAGTGAACACAATCTTTGTGGGGTGCAGTGAACACCATCTTTGTCGGGTGCAGTGAACACAATCCTTTTGGGGTGCAGTGAACACAATCTTTGTGGGGTGCAGTGAACAAAATCCTTTTGGGGTGCAGTGAACACAATCTTTGTGGGGTGCAGTGAACACAATCTTTTTAGGGTGCAGTGAACAAAATCCTTTGTGGGGTGCAGTGAACAAAATCATTTGTGGGGTGCAGTGAACACAATCTTTGTGGGGTGAAGTGAACACAATCTTTGTGGGGTGCAGTGAACAAAATCCTTTTGGGGTGCAGTGAACACAATCTTTGTGGGGTGCAGTGAACACAATCTTTTTGGGGTGCAGTGAACAAAATCCTTTTAGGGTGCAGTGAACACAATCTTTGTGGGGTACAGTGAACACAATATTTGTGGGGTGCAGTGAACAAAATCATTTTGGGGTGCAGTGAACACAATCTTTGTGGGGTGCAGTGAACAAAATCCTTTTGGGGTGCAGTGAACACAATCTTTGTGGGGTGCAGTGAACACAATCTTTGTGGGGTACAGTGAACACAATCTTTGTGGGGTGCAGTGAACAAAATCCTTTTGGGGTGCAGTGAACACAATCTTTGTGGGGTGCAGTGAACACAATCTTTGTGGGGTACAGTGAACACAATCATTTTGGGGTGCAGTGAACAAAATCATTTTAGGGTGCAGTGAACACAATCTTTGTGGGGTACAGTGAACACAATCTTTGTGGGGTGCAGTGAACACAATCTTTGTGGGGTGCAGTGAACAAAATCATTTTGGGGTGCAGTGAACACAATCTTTGTGGGGTTTAGTGAACACAATCTTTTTGGGGTGCAGTGAACAAAATCCTTTTGGGGTGCAGTGAACACAATCTTTGTGGGGTGCAGTGAACAAAATCCTTTTGGGGTGCAGTGAACACAATCTTTGTGGGGTGCAGTGAACACAATCTTTGTGGGGTACAGTGAACACAATCTTTGTGGGGTGCAGTGAACAAAATCATTTTGGGGTGCAGTGAACACACTCTTTGTGGGGTGCAGTGAACACAATCTTTTTGGGGTGCAGTGAACAAAATCCTTTTAGGGTGCAGTGAACACAATCTTTGTGGGGTACAGTGAACACAATCTTTTTGGGGTGCAGTGAACAAAATCCTTTTGGGGTGCAGTGAACACAATCTTTGTGGGGTACAGTGAACACAATCTCATACTTCTGAAGATTTGAGGGTGCTGCCTGTTCCATACTCCTCCTACTCCTCATCCATCCTTTTAGGGGTACAAACAATAGTAATTGGGGCCTAGTGTGGTTGTGTACGTGTGAGATACATACACTTTTTTTGATATTTCCTATTACGCTATTCAATAAAAACCTTTGGGGATCAATTAAATTGCGGGATAGTCTGTGTCGGTACGTGTGAGATCCACCTTTCCAAGTTTTTGAGGTTCATCTCATACTTCTGAAGATTTGAGGGTGCTGCCTGTTCCATACTCCTCCTACTCCTCATCCATCCTTTTAAAGGTACAAACAATATTAATTGGGGCCTAGTGTGGTTGTGTACGTGTGAGATACATACACTTTTTTGATCATATTTCCTATTCCGCTATTCAATAAAAACCTTTGGGGATCAATTAAATTGCGGGATAGTCTGTGTCGGTACGTGTGAGATCAACCTTTCCAAGTTTTTGGGGTTCATCTCATACTTCTAAAGATTTGAGGGTGCTGCCTGTTCCATACTCCTCCTACTCCTCATCCATCCTTTTAGGGGTAGAAACAATAGTAATTGGGGCCTAGTGTGGTTGTGTACGTGAGAGATACATACACTTTTTTTGATCATATTTCCTATTCCGCTATTCAATAAAAACCTTTGGGGATCAATTAAATTGCGGGATAGTCTGTGTCGGTATGTGTGAGATCCACCTTTCCAAGTTTTTGAGGTTCATCTCATACTTCTGAAGATTTGAGGGTGCTGCCTGTTCCATACTCCTCCTACTCCTCATCCATCCTTTTAGGGGTACAAACAATAGTAATTGGGGCCTAGTGTGGTTGTGTACGTGTGAGATACATACACTTTTTTTGATCATATTTCCTATTCCGCTATTCAATAAAAACCTTTGAGGATCAATTAAATTGCGGGATAGTCTGTGTGGTACGTGTGAGATCAACCTTTCCAAGTTTTTGAGATTCATCTCATACTTCTGAAGATTTGAGGGTGCTGCCTGTTCCATACTCCTCCAACTCCTCATCCATCCTTTTAGGGGTGCAAACAATAGTAATTGGGGCCTAGTGTGGTTGTGTACGTGTGAGATACATACACTTTTTTTGATCATATTTCCTATTCCGCTATTCAATAAAAACCTTTGGGGATCAATTAAATTGCGGGATAGTCTGTGTCGGTACGTGTGAGATCCACCTTTCCAAGTTTTTGGGGTTCATCTCATACTTCTGAAGATTTGAGGGTGCTGCCTGTTCCATACTCCTCCTACTCCTCATCCATCCTTTTAGGGGTACAAACAATAGTAATTGGGGCCTAGTGTGGTTGTGTACGTGTGAGATACATACACTTTTTTGATCATATTTCCTATTCCGCTATTCAATAAAAACCTTTGGGGATCAAATAAATTGCGGGATAGTCTGTGTCGGTACGTGTGAGATCACCTTTCCAAGTTTTTGGGGTTCATCTCATACTTCTAAAGATTTGAGGGTGCTGTCTGTTCCATACTCCTCCTACTCCTCATCCATCCTTTTAGGGGTAGAAACAATAGTAATTGGGGCCTAGTGTGGTTGTGTACGTGAGAGATACATACACTTTTTTTGATCATATTTCCTATTCCGCTATTCAATAAAAACCTTTGGGGATCAATTAAATTGCGGGATAGTCTGTGTTGGTATGTGTGAGATCCACCTTTCCAAGTTTTTGAGGTTCATCTCATACTTCTGAAGATTTGAGGGTGCTGCCTGTTCCATACTCCTCCTACTCCTCATCCATCCTTTTAGGGGTACAAACAATAGTAATTGGGGCCTAGTGTGGTTGTGTACGTGTGAGATACATACACTTTTTTTGATCATATTTCCTATTCCGCTATTCAATAAAAACCTTTGAGGATCAATTAAATTGCGGGATAGTCTGTGTCGGTACGTGTGAGATCAACCTTTCCAAGTTTTTGAGATTCATCTCATACTTCTGAAGATTTGAGGGTGCTGCCTTTCCATACTCCTCCTACTCCTCATCCATCCTTTTAGGGGTACAAACAATAGTAATTGGGGCCTAGTGTGGTTGTGTACGTGTGAGATACATACACTTTTTTTGATCATATTTCCTATTCCGCTATTCAATAAAAACCTTTGGGGATCAATTAAATTGCGGGATAGTCTGTGTCGGTACGTGTGAGATCCACCTTTCCAAGTTTTTGGGGTTCATCTCATACTTCTGAAGATTTGAGGGTGCTGCCTGTTCCATACTCCTCCTACTCCTCATCCATCCTTTTAGGGGTACAAACAATAGTAATTGGGGCCTAGTGTGGTTGTGTACGTGTGAGATACATACACTTTTTTTGATCATATTTCCTATTCCGCTATTCAATAAAAACCTTTGGGGATCAATTAAATTGCGGGATAGTCTGTGTCGGGAAGTGTGAGATCCACCTTTCCAAGTTTTTGAGGTTCATCTCATACTTCTGAAGATTTGAGGGTGCTGCCTGTTCCATACTCCTCCTACTCCTCATCCATCCTTTTAGGGGTACAAACAATAGTAATTGGGGCCTAGTGTGGTTGTGTACGTGTGAGATACATACACTTTTTTTGATCATATTTCCTATTCCGCTATTCAATAAAAACCTTTGGGGATCAATTAAATTGCGGGATAATCTGTGTCGGTACGTGTGAGATCAACCTTTCCAAGTTTTTGAGGTTCATCTCATACTTCTGAAGATTTGAGGGTGCTGCCTGTTCCATACTCCTCCTACTCCTCATCCATCCTTTTAGGGGTACAAACAATAGTAATTGGGGCCTAGTGTGGTTGTGTACGTGTGAGATACATACACTTTTTTTTTGATCATATTTTCTATTCCGCTATTTAATTAAAACCTTTGGGTATAAACAATTAAATTGCGTGATAGTCTGTGTCGGTACGTGTGAGATACACCTTTCCAATTTTTGGGGCACATCTCATACTGCCGAGGTTTTGAGGGTGCTTCAGTCTGCCTCCTGCCTGCTCCTCCTACTCCTCTTCCTCATCCTGCCTTTAGGGTACAAAAAATTGTAATCGGCGGGGCCTAGTCTGTGTTTGTACGTGTGAGATACACCGTATTATAAAATTTTTCCTATTCCGCTATTCAATAGACACCCTTTTGGAGTGTAAAAAATTAAATTACGGCATAGTCTGTATCGGTACGTGTGAGATACACCTTTTAAATTTGTTTGGCGCATCTCCTTCCCCCGCCAAGGATTGCAGGGCGCTTCAGTTTGCCTCCTGTTCCCAACTCCTCCTACTCCTCTTCCTCATCCTGCCTTTAAGGTACAAAAAATTGTAATCGGGGCCTAGTCTGTGTTTGTACGTGAGATACACCGTATTATAAAATTTTTCCTATTCCGCTATTCAATATACACCCTTTTGGAGTATAAAAAATTAAATTACGGCATAGTCTGTATCGGTACGTGTGAGATACATCTTTTAAATGAGTTTGGCGCATCTCCTTCCCCCGCCAAGGATTGCAGGGCGCTTCAGTTTGCCTCCTGTTCCCAACTCCTCCTACTCCTCTTCCTCATCCTCCCTTTAGGGTAGAAAAAAATTTAATCGGGCCTAGTCTGTGTTTGTACGTGTGAGATACACAGTTTTTTATCCTATTCCGCTATTCAACATAGACCCTTTTGGTGTAAAAAACATTAAATTGCGGCATAGTTTGCATATTTGACTGTGAGATACACCCGTGCGATACTGTTGTTGTTTTGTTCCGCTATTCAATAAACACCTTTCTAGGGCAAGATCTTAAATTACAGAAATATGAGGAGACTGTCAAATAAGGGCCGTGGCCTGGGTCGTGGTGCTGCTGGTAGAGCTCCTGTTGCAAGGAGAGGACGTGGTCGATCTGTGCCAGCTACACGCACAAGTGAAACACCTTCCTCAAGTGTGAGTAGGCGACAGAACCTGCATCAGTATTTGGTAGGGCATCATACGCCTCTAGAAGTGATGAGGCCAGAACAAGTGGAGGCGATAGTAGATTGGTTTGCTGCTAACAGTGCCTCCAGTTCCTTCACATTGTCTACTGCAGAAAGGTCAGAGTTGGCACCTGCAGCCAATGTCCAACCGTCTTTCACCTCACCCCCTTGCAAATCAGGCAAGCAGTCTGAGCCCCAAGCCATACAGCAGTCTCTTATTATTTTTGAAGACTCTGTAAGCAGGGTTTCCCAGGGCCATCCACCTAGCCCTGCCCCAGAAGTGGAAGAGATTGAGTGCAGCGATGCCCAACCACTTATTTCTCAAGATGAGTACATGGAAGGACCATCACAGCACGTCTCCGATGATGACGAAACGCAGGTGCCAACTGCTGCGGCGTTCAGCATTGTGGAGACCGACAAGGAGGGCAGGGGTGAAGACTGGGTGGAAGATGATGTGGAGGACGATGAGGTCCTCGACCCCACATGGAATGAACGTCATGCAGGTGACCTGAGTAGTTTGGAGGAAGAGGCGGTGGTCGCACAGAGCCACCAGCACAGCAGAAGAGGGAGCAGGGTGCAGAAGCGGAGCGGCCATGCCCTAGACACTACGCCTGCTACTGCCCAACGCAGCAAGGGAACGAGCGCACCAAAGTCAGCTCAAAGGAGTTCTCTAGCGTAGAAGTTCTTTAGAAAATGTGCTGATGACAGGACACTAGTGGTTTGCACCCTGTGCAATCAGAGCCTGAAGCGAGGCATAAACCTGAGCACAACCTGCATGATCAGGCATCTAAGTGCAAAGCACAAGCTGCAGTGGAGTACACACCTTCAAAACCAAGAAACGTCTCTGGCTCATCCTGCTTCCTCTTCTGCTGCAGTCTCGGCCGCTCCAGCCACATCTGTAGTCATACCGGCACCTGCCACCCCGCAAACAGATGATCTGTCAGCAACACCACCACCTGGGTCACCAACAACCATCTCCACAATGTCCCGTGGAAGCGTTCAGCTTTCCATCTCCCAAACACTTGAGAGGAAGAGGAAGTACCCCCCTACCCACCCACGATCCCTGGCCCTGAATGCCAGCATTTCACAATGATTGGCCTTTGAAATGCTGTCATTCCGTCTGGTGGAGACGCACAGTTTTAAAAAGCTTATGTCGGTGGCTGTCCCACAGTACGTCTTGCCCAGCCGCCACTACTTTTCCAGGCAAGCCATCCCTTCCCTGCACAACCAAGTGGGGGAAAAAAATCAGGTGTGTACTGCGCAATGCCATCTGTGCCAAGGTCCACCTAACTACCGATACGTGGACCAGTAAGCACGGTCAGGGGCAATATATTTCCCTAACGGCACACTGGGTAAATGCAGTGGCTGATGGGCCTGAGGCGGATAGCAATTTGGCGCACGTCCTTCCACCACCGAGGATTGCAGGGCGCTTCAGTTTTCCTCCTGTTCCTAACTCATCCTACTCCGCTTCCTCATCCTCTACCGCCTCCTCATCCGGACAGCGTAACACCTTCACCACCAACTTCAGCACGGCCAGGGGTAAACGACAGCAGGCAGTTTTACAACTTGCCTGTTTGGGGGACAAACCACACACCGCGCAGGAGTTGTGGAGGAGCATGGAACAGCAGACGAATGAGTGGTTGCTGCCAGCGAGCCTCAAGCCCGGCCTGGTGGTGTGCGATAACGGGCGAAATCTCATAGCAGCTCTGGGCCTAGCCGGTTTGACGCACATCCCTTGCCTGGCGCATGTGCTGAATTTGGTGGTGCAGAGGTTCCTTAAAAACTACCCCGATATGTCAGAGCTGCTGCAGAAAGGGCGGGCCGTCTGTGCGCACTTTCGGCGTTCTCACCCTGCTGCTGCTCGCCTGGCAGCGCTGCAGCGTAACTTCGGCCTTCCCGCTCACCGCCTCATATGTGACGTGCCCACAAGGTGGAACTCCACCTTGCACATGCTGCAAAGACTGTGCGAGCAGCAGCAGGCCATAGTGGAGCTTCAGCTGCAGCACGCACGCGTGAGTCACTCTGTGGAACAGCACCACTTCACCACCAATAACTGGGCCTCCATGCAAGACCTGTGTGCCTTGTTGCGCTGTTTTGAGTACTCCACCAACATGGCCAGTGGCGATGACGCCGTTCTCAGCTTAACTATCCCACTTCTATGCCTCCTTGAAAAAACAATTCGGGCGATGATGGAAGAGGATGTGGCACAGGATGAGGAGGAGGAGGAGGAGGATGAAGAGGTAACATTTCCAAGGCTTTCAGGGCAGTCATTCGCAAGGGGCTACGAGGGTGGGTTCCTGCACACACAAACGCCAGGGACACAATTGTCCAGCAGGGGCACAGTTCTGGAGGATGAGGAGGATGAGCTGGAGGAGGAGATGGAACCATGTTCACAGCAGGGTGGCACCCAGGCCAGCTCATGGCCATCACTGGTGCGTGGCTGGGGGGATACAGAGGACACGGACGATACACCTCCCACAGAGGACAGCCTTTTGTTGCCTCTGGGCAGCCTGGCACACATGAGCGATTACATGCTGCAGTGTCTCCACAACGACTGCCGAGTTGCCCACATTCTAACTTGTGCTGATTACTGGGTGGCCACGCTGCTGGATCCCCGTTACAAGGACAACGTACCATCCTTAATTCACTCACTGGAGCGCGATCGCAAGATGCGTGAGTACAAGCGCACGCTGGTAGACGCCATGCTGCTGGCATTCCCATCTGACAGCGGGGCCACAGTGGAAGCACAAGGCAGAGGAGGAGGTCGCCAACGCAACCAGGGCACCGCCAGCACCTCAGAAGGCAGGGTTAGCATGGCCGAAATGTGGAAAAGCTTTGTCAGCACGCCACAACAAACAGCAGCACCAGCAGCTCAGATGGAACGTCTTAGCAGGAGGCAGCATTTTACCAACATGGTGGAGCAGTATGTGTGCACACGCCTACATGTAGTGAATGAGGAGTCTGCCCCCTTCAACTTCTGGGTCTCCAAATTGGGCACATGGCCTGAGCTTGCCCTTTACACCTTGGAGGTGCTGGCGTGCCCTGCAGCCAGTGTATTATCTGAACGGGTATTTAGCACGGCTGGGGGTGTTATAACAGACAAGTGCAGCCGCCTGTCCAGAGACAATGTGGACAAGCTCACGTTCATTAAAATGAACCAGGCATGGATCCCACGGGACTTTTCGTACCTTATGCAGAATAGCAATGGATACCGACCTTACCCACCCATTGTTCCATTTTTGCTCTTTCTCACTCTTTTGGGGTGTACCCTCATTTAAAATTTGTGAAAAGAAGCAGTGTTGGCTACCTCGTCCTCCTCCTCAGGGCCAGATTAACGTAGGGGCTATTGGAGCTGCAGCTCCAGGCCCCTACCTTTTATATAGGCCCCGGGTTGGCCATATTCACTGTTACCGCTCTTCTGTCATTTGTAAACACAGAAGTCTGGCTTCTATGCTCGCTTCCCCAGGCAGCACCCTCAGAACCTCCCCACACAGCGCGAAGGCCGGACAAGGAGGGACAGTTGCCGATGCATGGATGTGTTTATGGGCTTCAGAGACAGAATCCCATGTTGAATTAGGCATGCATGGCTGCACCCTTCCTCCTTTGGGTGCATGCCAAGGCACGGCCCTTAAGACGGCCCTTAAGGCCCTTCAAAATCCTCAGCACCAAGCCCATGATGCTCTTAAACCGGCCCTGGTCCTCCTCCACCGCCGCTTCCACCTACACCGCCCATAGGTGTGCGCAGCCTATTGCATAAAGGTGTGCACCCCAAAGTTGAAATACACATGCATGTGTTTGCCTACATGTACATGGCCCCGATACATTACTCTCCCTGCTGGCAAAGAGAAATAGAGCAGAGCAGGTCCGAGGGAGATCTTTCCCATCTCCTCACTGGCAAACAGAGCGATAATGCTATGTGCCCTAGGTGATTAGGGTGTGCCCAGGTACACCCGGCACACCCTGTGCGCACGCCTATGACACCGCCACATCCACCACCACCTCAACCTCCCTCCTACTCCATATGGGCCTCGTCCTTCAGAGATGAAGAACATTGTTTTATTTTTCTGTTTTTTTTTTGTTGTTTTAAGTTATTTCCATATCCACATTTGTTTGCAGAGCACTTGCCATGCTCTTAACTACGTTTTGCTGCCATTTGCAGCACTCTAGCCCTTTCCATTGGTGTTTTAGAGCCATTTTAGTGCCTTAAAGTTTGGGTCCCCATTGACTTCAATGGGGTTCGGTGTCCGGGAAAAGTTCGGTAAAAGTCCGGGACACGGACCCGGACTTTTTTTTAAAGTTCGTCCGAACCCGTCGAACACGGACATCTAGGTGTCCGCTCAACCCGACTTAACATCTCTCTCCCCCCAAAACTTGGTGACACAATGCATTAACAACTTTCCCTTCCAATGGAAAACTGATTCCATCAAATATCTGGGTATTTTTCTTCCAATTAACCTTGCTGACCTCTTTGCAAAGAATTTCCTACCCACTCTTAAAGCCATTGCCGAAGACCTGAAAAAATGGAACAGACCCAACTTTTCATGGTTTGGCAGGGCAGCCATTCTTAAAATGAATGTCCTCCCACGCCTCCTTTATCTTTTCCAAACAATCCCTATCAAAATCTCCTCTTCCTTCTTCCAAATGTTTAAACAAATATTTTTTGGGTGTAAGTATAGAGGAGACATTGCTGGAATTGGCAGCAGAAGAGTCTAAAGGAGCCGTTATCAGCCCATAGGACCACAAAGGGGAAACCTATTTAGCCCAGGGGGCTATTAAGCTCGAATGGTTCTAATGCCATATGGCATATAGGACCCACTAGATCCGGTAAGTGATACAATTTGTTTACTCACACGTGGCAAGAAATCGATGATACGGCCAATCAAGCTTGAGCACTTGCACCTTCGAATTTTGAAGACTCACTTTCACTGAGGATTTTGCTATTTTTGAGTCACCATTTATTCTGGACTATTCAACACTCATTGATATTTTAATACTGTTGATTGCATTAGTTTTTACCAATTTTATAGTTATAATTTTATATATCATTCACCAAGTCACATATGCACATTATGGCACCTATTTAATTATTTATTGGGAGTTTTTGATGATCTATATGTACATTTATTTACTTGATACTTTTAATTTATATTTATAACATATTTATTTGATTGAATATTTACACTCACCACAGAGATTGGCATGGATATTGCTATCCAATAGTGACTTATTAGCAAGCGCTGTATTTGGCCTTTCCATAAGACCATTCATTTTTCAGTTTAAACAAATATGTCTGAAATTCCTTTGGAACCACAAACGCCATAGACTCCCTTCCAATCTCTTAACCAGACCCAAAGGCAATGGTGGCATTGGTCTACCTGATCTGAGAAAATACCACTGCCATTTAACTAGATTAATAGATTGGTCTATCCACAAACAGAATAAAGACTGGGCTGACCTGGAAAATGTTTTTTTCTAATCTGCCCATACACACAACACCTTGGATAGCGTACTCACACCTCTCACGATCCCTTCAAGATCATCCCTTAATAGGTGCAACTCTTTCTTGCTTCAAAGAAGCCTGCAGACATACCCCAATCTCATCCAATCCAGGACCCCTCATCCCAGTTAAACTGAATCCAGCTTTTAGCTCTGGTATTTCCTCCTCTTTCTTGGAAAACCTTTGGTGAGATCCATCGCCTAAAGCCTTCCAATCCTTTAAAATTAATGTCTTCCTTGACCGTACGTCTCTTAAGACTACTCCTGAAGACATCCCTATCCCTTCCTGGTATTACTTACAACTACGCCACTATTTAAACGCTTTAAATCGGGATGGCTCGGTCTCTAGAGAACTTACACCTCTTGAACAAATCTGTATTAATGCCAAAGCGCAACATCATCTAATATCGGTCACATATAATATGCTTTCTGCCAAATTCTCAATAAGCGATACCAAAGCTTTCAAAAAATGGTCATCGGATCTCGACTTAGATATTTCAGATACCTATTGGGAACGGATTTGTACCATAGCACACAAAAGCTCCCTGAACGTATCCACTCAGGAAAATAACTATAAAATCCTGACCCGATGGTACAAAACCCCCTCCTTACTTCATAAAATAATTCCATCCTGCAATCATATCCAGCCCTTCTGGGCCCAAATCCGAGCCCTAATCTTATCCATTATGGACTTCTCTCTAGATTTCACCCCAGCACAATTCCTGCTGCATCATTCGGATATCCCTAGCAACAGATATTGTAAAACTCTGCTACCTCACCTCCTTAATGCTGCTAAAGCATGCATTCCCATGCACTGGAAATCATTGAACTCCCCTGCGTCTCGAGAATGGATACACAGAAATGACAAGATAGCAAAAATGGAGGAACTAATCTCTATAGCACAAGATACGCCAGAAAAATTTGCCCATATCTGGGATCCTTGGACACATTTTCAGACTTCCACCACGTATAAGAATTACACAACGCAGCTCCCCTCCCATAGTACTCACACACCTTTGACCTCACTTACTCGCTTTTTAACTTTTCTTATTTTTATTGAACTCACATTGGAGCTTAACAATTTGTTCGCTACAACTCAGGGCGGGGCAACCGCTTTTCATCTCCCTTCCCCCTACGCTAGAATGACATCCTTTACATACCCCTGATTCTCAGAAACTTGGAATGTTTTTCTTGTCTGTCCCTGGTTTGCCTGTGGCAGGGGCAGGGATGGGGGGGCAATTCCCTTCCCCCCATTCATACTTCCTATCTTTCCTCTTTCTCCCCTTCTCTCCTTACCCCCCCCCTTTTTCACCTGGTTTTGCCTTTCTTCTTTCCCTCCCCCATCACATCTGTATACTTAGTACATCTCACATGGGTTGGGGGGCTGTGTTGGACAACCACGGGGTGTCCGCCGCATCCCTCTAGCCCAGCACCCAAACACTACGGATGCTATGATCACACTAATCTCTCTAGCGAGAACACGACAACATTCTAAAAGCCCCTCACTGCCCTCCTCATTTTCTATACATGTGCGGGCTCACTCAATACCTCTGAGTTTATTGAACTGAACTCCCACCATAACCAGTTCCCTTATATTAGTAGATTACAAGTAGCATCACAAATGATACTGTTTACAATGCATATATGCTTTACTATTGTGATCTGATTTAATTATCAGCTTCCTGGCCAACATCACTTTATATAGTAGTTGAATTCTGTAGTAGCAAATTTTGTTCTCGCTGTTGAATTGTACTGTTAATTGATGTTTGATTTGTGCTTTTTGTTACACTTGATTTTATTCAATTAAAATATTTTGGAATAAAAAAAAAGAAACATCTTGGGGACGCCTTGAAGAAAAATTTGTGTAACACCTTTCCAGACACTGGAAGGTTAACGTTCTCTGGACGTGTTTCTAAAGCATCGTTCAGCCAAAGGAGGAGAGGTGGAGAAGGCGGCGGGCTGATGTACTGTGTTACTGTGTCACAAGAATGGACCACTGAACATTGAGCCAGAACTTGCTCAATATGCAATGGAGCTACTGGCCTTTCCTGCTTACAGCGTGCTTTCCAAACGGACATTCAGTGCTGCTGGAAGTTTTGTGACAGACAAAAGAGTGCGTCTGTCCACAGACTTCATTGACCAGCTGACTTTTATTAAAATGAATCAGTCCTGGATCAACAGCAGCTATCAGGACCCTGATGCTGATGTAACTAATTGAATTTGCTAGGGGTCTGTCATCCCTTCAATATTGAATATGCTGCCTATCCTACTCCACAATCTTCCTAATGCTAGCTTTCAACAATGTTTTTGGTTTAGGGCACCACAACACTTCACTTGTATGACAGGTGCATGCAATTTCGTATCAAATTTTATACAGCAGGGCCCGTTCCTGAGCCCAGCAAGAATAACTGCGAGGGGGTGCGGTGTTCAGGCACCACCAACACCAAATGCCCAAATTTTCTGCACCTCTATTACAAGTACATGCAATTTCAAATCTAGTTTTTAACAGCAGGGCCTGTTCCTGCGCCCAGCAAGAGTAACTACGAGGGGTTGCAGTTTTCAGGCACCACCAACACCCAAGGCCCAATTTTTCTGCACCTGTATGACAAGTACATGCAATTTCAAATCCGTATCAAAATTTTAACAGCAGGGCTCGTTCCTGTGTCCTGCACGTTTTTTATTTTTACATTTTGGCTTACCAGATCCAAATCCATACCAGGCCCGAAGGGACTGGGGGGGACCTTACGCCGTTTTTTTATTTTTTTAATCTGCATTGCGGGGAGCCGACAATACATTACAGTCACGAGCAAGTTTAAATGACATTTTTTCCTTTAGAAATGTCAGTATTGCTGTAGCAAGATCTATACATCGCACAAATGTGCCACTTTGCAGGCACATTAAGGGTACCCCCCCCCTCCAGGCATGATATTTAAAAAAAAAATTCATTTTTATTGTTGCACTTTAAACATCATTAAAATCACTGCTCCTTTAAAAACTATAATTTAAAAAAAATTGCGTTGGTACATGTTCCCCAGGTCAGTACCCGGTCCCCCATACACTTTTTTGGGCAATAACTTGCATTTAAGCCTTTAAAATTAAGACTTTTGATTTTTCAGGTTCGAGTCCCATAGACCTTATTGGAGTTCGAATGTTCGAACAAACTTTTCCCCCGTTTGCGGTGTTCTAGTGCGAACCGAACAGGGGGGTGTTCGGCCCATCCCTATTGTTGTTCATAGTTTTTTTTTCTTCTTTTCCTAACAAATGCTGTTCTAACTGATTCTTACAGAGTAATGTTTGCTATTCCATGAGGTTACATGTGTTTATCATTTACAGTTACATATCTGTTATATGTTTTTTTTTAACGTTACATTTATTATTTAGGAGACTATAGAGTTCTAATTATCTATGTTCGTTCTTAATCATACTAAACTATTATGCAAGTCTAGTTGTACTTGGCACATTGGCCTACTGGTCTGTGCTCATGAGCAATCAAGCTCTTGGGTCATGAGTTCAAACCCCAACCATGCTAACACCCTGTGTGTTCACTAGTGTTTGATTTTTTTTTTCTTTCTACACACTAATATTTTAACGAAATAACATACCATTCCATGCAATTGAGCATGCAAATTATTGAAACAATGATGCTGATGTGGCAGTGGTAATTAGGTGTTCGCCTGTTTTCAGCATACTCTGCTATTTAACCTTCCTAGCGGTATTCTCGAGTGTGACTCGAGGTAAGATTTTAGAGCCAAAAGCGGTAACCCCGAGTCACACTCGGGTAGCGCTAGGAAGATCGCTGGATGCTGGAAGAGGTTTTACTTACCTTTTCTCCGGGATCCAGCGAAGAATGTGGGCGGTGTGCGGCGGCGGAGCTTCCTCCCGATCGTCTGCGAGCCCCGACTTCCGTCTCCGGCGACGTGACGTCTGCCGAGGGGTGGAACCGGCGGCAAATTCGAATGTAAAACACACCAAACACACTGGTACCGTTCAAAATAAAAAAAAAATCACATTACATTGCCCCCCAGTGCCCTTTCCTGCAGTTTTACTGTACTTTTTATGTAAATAAATGTGTATATATATATATATATATATATATATATATATATATATATATATATATATATATATATGTATATATATATATATATATATATATATATATATATATATACACATATACATATATATATATATATATATATATATATATACATATATATATATATATATATATATATATATATATATATATATATATATATATATATATATATACATAATTCATGTGAATGAGCAGCCCAAACCAACTGTATACATATTATGATATATATATAATAAATGTATACAGTTGGTTTGGGCTGCTCATTCACAAGAATTACATGCAAAATAATGGTACCGCTTTCAGCACCTAAAATCCAAAAGAATCATACCGCCAGGGAGGTTAAAGTTTAAGCAGGTGGTAACATGCTAAGGATTTGAACCCCCGGTCTGAGTCTTTCTGCGTAAAAGTGCTACCCACTAAGCCATTAAGGTAAGCACAGCTATGTGTAGAATATACAGTACATGATTAACGAAAGAACATAGATCAAGAGAATCTATATTCCCCTAAAATATAAATGCAAGATCATTGCTAAATCATCATAAATTAGTAGATGTGACTTGTTTTCCTTCATTTGCTGATATTTATATTATTATCTTGGATGTAAGAGTTATATCTCTATTCTACATATGTCAAACTTTTTTTATGTCTAATTCGTATTTTCTGAAAATGTAGAGTTCTATTTATAAATGTTTATTCTGTAATCATGGTACTTCTTTAAATTCTAGGTATAATTTACTCAGCACATTGGCTTCGTCTTTAGCACTCTTAGCTAGCAGCACTTAGGTCCTGAGTTCAAATCCCACCTATGCTACCATCCCATTAGAATTGCAATGGCAAATGCATATGTGCTTTGGCAAACAAATAAGTGTCATGAGCGATAGATAAATCGTATCACGCTGATTGCAACACATATATCCATTAAAACTTTAGGGAGGTGATAGGACGCATAGGTGGGATTTGAACGCATTACCTGCCTGCTGCTAGATCAGAGCACTAACCACTAAGCCACTGTTTGATCAGGTTTGTACTTAGAATATATAGTAGTCAGGGTGCCATTGTCTAGCCTGTAGAGGTATGTGCGTCCCTCCATGGATATGCCTCTCCAGACCATCACTGACCCACCACCAAACCGGTCATGCTGAGCAATGTTACAGGCAGCATAAAGTTCTCCATGACTTCTCCAGACCCTTTCACATCTGTCACATGTGCTCAGGGTGAATCTGCTCTAATCTGTGAAAAGCACAGGGCCCCAGTGTCAGACCTGCCAATTCTGGTGTTCAATTGCAAACGCCAATTGAGCTCCACAGGGCTGGTTCCTCAGGCTACTCTCATGAAGTCTGTTTCTGATTGTTTGGTCAGAGACATTCACACCAGTGGCCTGCTGGAGGTCATTTTGTAGGGCTCTGGCAGTGCTCATCCTGTTCCTCCTTGCATAAAGGAACAGCAACCGGTCCTGCTAATCGTTTAAGGACCTTCTACAGCCCTGTCCAGCTCTCCTAGAGTACCAGCCTGTCTCCTGGAATCTCCTCCATGCTCTTTAGACTGTGCTGGTAGACACAGCAAACCTACTGGCCATGGCATGCATTGATGTGCCATCCCGGAGGAGTTGGACTGCCTGTGCAACCTCAATAGGGTCCAGGTATCGCCCCATGCTACCAGTAGTGACACTGACCCTAGCCAAATGCAAAAGTAATGAAAAAAAGTCAGAAAAGAATAGTAGGGGAAAAAAATGTAAGTGACCTCCACCTGTAGAACCATTCCTGTTTTGGAGGTTGTCTCATTGTTGCCCATCTAGAGCACCTGTTAATTTCATTAACACCAAAGCGGAAATGGATTAACAACCCCCTCTGTTACTTAACTGACCAGATCAACATCCCAGGAGTTTAATTGACTTGATGCTATACTCTGATTAAAAAGTGTTCCTTTAATTTTTTTTTTTTTTTTGAGCAGTTACATAGTTACATAGTTAGTCAAGTTGAAAAAAGACACAAGTCCATCAGGTTCAACCAAAAAAACAGTATTGAAAACCCAACCATACAATCCCATATACACAATCCTATACCCGTTTTGATCCAGAGGAAGGCAAAAATAAACCCCAGTAAAGCATGAAAAAATTCCTTCCTGATCCCCCAAGAGGCAATTGGATATTCCCTGGATCAACTTTACCTAAAAAAAAATGTATTACCCATTTATATTATGTACACCTAGGAAAGAATCCAGACCTTTTTTAAAGCAATCTAGTGAGCTAGCCAGAACCACCTCTGGAGGGAGTCTATTCCACATTTTCACAGCTCTTAAGGTGAAGAAACCTTTCTGTAGCAGCAGTATATATCTATATCTATAGATATATTTATATACTGTATATATACATATATATATATATATATATATATATATATATATATATATATATATATATATATATGTATCTAAAATGAGAAGGAATAAAGAAGGAATCTAAAATAAGGAATAAGAAGCAACATAAAAACCCAGCAAAGGACAATTTATTTTAGGAATTGAAAAGTTAATCTCAAAATTAAAGTTCCGGACTCAAAAACAACTTTGGCCCATCTGTTTGCTGAAAATCACCTAAAAAAGAATTGGATAATCCCGATTTTTTTTTCATTTACTTACCTTGTTTTTGAAGAAAATATACTTACCTTCCTTACACTTGCCCAGAAGCTGTGAAGGGATGACATTCCTGCCCCGGAAGTGACGAGCGGGGCCGGTGCAGGAAATTCTGGGACCGAAGAGGACGCCCTGGCTTCAGCTGCCCACACCTGAGATGGCAGCGCTGGACAAGAAATTTTCAAGGTAAGTATTTCTTCTAAAAGGTAAATGAAACCTGGGACAGTTCAGAGGCTATCATTGCTGCAATGCACTAGCCCTGACTGTCCCGGGGGTATTTTCATCTAAAAAATGTTTTTGAGGCCGGAACTCCGCTTTAAAATGTATGTTTTTGTGGAAGTAACAGTTATACAATGAGAATCAATGGTTGACACTTGCATTTATATATAAATAATGCATAGTTTGCTATCTCTCACAAATTCATGCTTGTTAGGCATTCACACATTTCGAAATTCACTATAGCACGGGGCTAAAACGAAATGAAAGTAGGTTTGTGACTAGTTTTCTAGTCTGGGCATGCTCAGTTGTGTCAGTACAGAGTTATAAAAACAGGGTGAATTTATCTCTTCTCAGGCTTTCACAACGATATTTAAAGAAATTTAAAGCAGATCATCTCCAAACAATATACCACATGTTTAGGAAATGTTTAATCTATGAGATTAAGCTCTAAACATTATTTCCATGTGCAATTCACCTGCTTCTAGCATGACTACTGATTTAGACGGTCACTGATTTATGTGACCTATAGTGAATTTGATTTTGTGAGTAAATATTCACCACATGCTATAGTAAATACCGTTTCTGACTAGTTTTAGTAGTTTGTGACCATTTGTTAACCCATTTGCCGACTAGGTGCTATAGTGAATTAGGCCCTATGTGTTAGAAATATCTTATACATGGACAACTTTATGTAAAACAACAAAAACAAAGTGTTTTCATTTTCTTTCCACATTTTTCAAAAAACTAATATACGTTGGGGTGTTTGCTTTTCAAAATGGGGTCATTTTGTGGGCATTTCCATTGTTCTGGTGCTCCAGGGCCTTCAAAAGTGTAATAGGTAGTCCTTGAATGTTAGGCCTTTGTATATGGCCAGACTGTGAAAAAGTCTCACACATGTGGTATCGCCATACTCAGGAGTAGCAGAATGTGTTTTATGGTGTAGTTGCAAGTATGCATATGTCATGTGAGAAGAAAAAAACCTGTTAATATGGCAATTTTGTGGGAAAAAAAACGTAATTTTGCAAAGAATTGTGGGAAAAAATTACAACTTCAAACAACTCACTATGGGGGTTGTTTACTAACACTGGAGAGTGCAAAATTTGGTGCAACTGCGCATAGAAACCAATCAACTTTCAGCTTTTTTTGCAAAAATGTAATGTAATTAGAGAAGCTAAGGTTAGAAGTTTATTGGCTACCATAAAAAAGCTGCACCAATTTCTGAGTGCACCAGTTTTAGCAAATCAACCCCTATGCCTCTTACTAAATACCTTGGAACGTCTACTTTCTAAAAAGGGGTCATTTAGGGGGGTATTTGTATTGTCCTGGCTTGTTAGTGTCTCAAGAAATGAGAGAGGTTGTCAGCACATAAGGTGTGATCAGGTGTGATCAATTTTGATGATTGGCACAATAGCTTGTGGACTCTATAACTTTCACAAAGACCAAATAATATACACTGATTTACTAATTTGTAAAATTGTAAAACAGAAACAAAGAAAAATGCAATTTTTTATAGTTAAAAAAAAAATAAAAAACCTGGTGGTGATTAAGTACCACCAAGAGAAAGCTCTCTTTGTGTAAAAAAAAAAAGAACAACAAATGCATATGGGTACAGTGTTGCATGACTGAGTAATTGTCATTCAAAGTGTGAGAGCGCTGAAAGCAGAAAATTGGCTTGTCAGGAAGGAGGTATAAGTGCCCTGTAGGCAAGTGGTTAAGTCAAACATGAAAGTCCGAAACAGTCCATATGTGAATAAATCTCTCCTGTGACCTTGATCAAATATAAATCTGCAGATGCGATCACCTCTTGAGTCTTTAATTCTAAATTCTACGGGAAAAAAATAACCTCTAAAACTTGACAACCAACCCTACTTTTGAGAAGCTACAATTTCCTGCCAAGGCCTTGCTTCCAGTAGGCAATTTTGCTGCGCTTTATTTATGGTAGGATTTATTGGTCAATAATATAATTTTGGCAGCTTCTTTAATATCTTTATTTCTTAGACTGTATATGATAGGGTTGAGCATTGGCATCACCACAATGTAAAACAGGGAAATCACTTTAGATATATTTAAAGATGAACTGTTTTTTGGAAGCATGTAAATGCCAATAAGAGTTCCATAAAACATGCAAACCACAGTCAGATGGGAACTGCAAGTTGAGAAGGACTTCTGTCTGCCAATATTGGAGGAAATTTTAAGGATAGCTTGAACAATGCATCCATATGACGTTAGAGTTATCATTAGAGGGAGTACCATTACAGGGACACTTAGTAAGAGGGCCACCAAGCGAACAGTGTATGTTTCTGAACAAGATAGTTCCAGAATGGGCTCCATATCACAGAAGAAATGATCGATGACGTGAGGCCCACAGAAGTCCAAAGTACAGATTGATATAGTGGCTATTATTAAAAAGGAAAATGCCAACAGCCAAGAAAGAAGGATCAAGTTTAGAAACAATGGATAGTTCATTATTGAGGAATATCTGAGAGGATTACAGATAGCCAGGTACCGGTCATAAGCCATCACAGTTAATATAAAGCATTCTAAGGATTCAGAAGCACCAAAAATATAAAACTGAGTGATACAACCAACAAGGGACATAACAACGCTTCCATTTATTACATTGGCAAGTGTGTTGGGGGTAACATCGGTTGTCAGCAGTATGTCCGATATGGATAGCTGGGTGAGGAAGAAGTACATGGGAGACTGGAGCTTTTTTGTGTTTGCAACCAATGTGATAATCAAGAGATTTGCATTAATTGTCACAAAATAAATTAGAAGGAGCAGAACAAATAAAATACTGTTGAATTTGTAGAGATTCGGGAATCCAAGGAGAATTATCTCAGAGACTGGCGTTTGGTTTCTGTCATACATTATCATTAGTTTGAAAGAAAACAGATTTAAGAAATATTTCACTTAACTGCTGCACCTCTGGAGCTTATATTTTTCACACATGTTAAAATATAATTTTTTTTGGATAGAAATTTACTTAATACCCCCAAAACATGATCTATTTTCTGAACGCAGAAGCACTGTAAAATAAAAAGAGAGCAGGTACGTTACTATGTTGCATGATATTTGCCTAATGCCTCGTACACACGCAACGATTTTCGGCCGACCGATTGTCCGACTTTTGTACAGAGTGGTGTTTTGTTGGTTGGAATGTGCCTAGACTGCACACAAATTTTCTCGGCCAACAAAAATCTACTTCTGAAGTGATGTCATGTGCTGGTTTACTTTCCGTGTGTTTTTTCTTCTCTGAGCATGCCCAGTCTTGCTCATCAGATTTTTGTCTGCCGAAATCTGTACTGACTGACGGAGAATCGGCCGTTGTGTTGACGGCCAACAAAAATTTTATAGCATGCATACCAGATTTTTTTCGGCCGAAAAGTCGGTTGTCGGAAGCATCATACTAACAAGCCGAAAATCGGCCGATCAGACGTTGGCCGAAAATTCACGGCCAATAATCGTTGCGTGTGTAGGAGGCATAACTGTTTATCAAATCTATATTTTCAGGAAGAAATGCACTGAAAATACATTTTTGTGCACAGAAACATAATTGAATCCCCATTTGTGCAAAATAAAAAATGAGGTTATGTGGAGTAAATAGATACCAAACGAGTGTGAATCCATGACTTCCAAAAATGATGGTACCCATGAAAACTGGCCAGGTCTCTGGACTGCTGCAAATGGTCTATAGGCTTGGCAATTACATTAAGCAATATTTTTCAAAACTGCACAGTTTTTTACTTACAAGGGTCCCTTGAATACAATTTTGTTTAAAAGGTAAGAGGAGGAAATATTTGTAGCACCTTGAACAAAAATACATTTAGAAGTATTAATCACAAACTGAAAAAAGTCCGGATTAAGAAATGTGTTGCTTGTCGTCATCTACAGTATGTGGTAAACCAAATTCAAAGGCATTATTCACAACATGGATTTCACTGCGTTCAGTTTTATCGTCAGTTAATCAGTCAATTCAGAAATGCATGTTATATAGCTTTTATAAAAAATAAGGTAGATAATTGGCATTACTCATGTGTATAAACATAATTTTGTCTTGGGAGACAAAGCAAACTCCTAATTATAACTACAATTGTTGTCTCATGAGATGTAATTATTTCTTGCAGTTATCATTGAAATGTATTCATTCATTTTTAGTCATGTTTAAACCTATCACTAAATAAAGGAGAAGTTAAGTCCACTTTTGCTGCAATGTATGCTCAGAAAACTTGTATAACACACTGACTTGCCAAAGGAATCTCATGAGTGCAGCGATGACTGCAATCCCCCTCATCCCTGTGTCACTGCCGTTGATATCTTTGCAAGATCTTCTATCAGATTCAGCATCTTTGCCCAGCTTCATTGGGCAGTCTAGAATGATTAACCACTATCTGACCACCCAACGTACATTTAATGCAGCAAAGTGGCTCTATTGGCGAAATCACATACATGTACTTCGATTCGTGCAATAGCCACTAGGTGGCATGGGCACGCCAACTTTGGCACGTTCGCCTGCTGATTAGACAGAGGGGGAGCCAATCAACGGGTATGGCGGACCCGATGTCCGCTGGCCACCCGCGATCATTCCCGAGAGAGGTAGAACAGCGTTCTGCTTATGTAAACAAGGCAGATTGCCATTCTGACAGGGGAGAAGACAGAGATCTTGTGTTTCTGCTAAGCAGGAACATGGATCTCTGTCTTTCCCCAGTCAGAGCAACCCCTCAACAGTTAGCAAGCACCCCCTAGGGACACAGTGAACCCTTTTATTGCCCCTGATGTTCACCCCTTCCCCGACAGTGTCATTAGTATTAGCGCATCTGGACGCATACACACCAGATGATTAGCTGCAGCAGAACAACCAGCCCTGGACAGGCTATTCCTATGTAACCACTTGTACGTGGTCAGTGGTGGCACCAGCCATTGACTTGTACAGGGTACAAAACCATCTTCATGGCTGCCAAACACAGTTGTATGCATAGGGGTGAAGTTTCTCTGATGTAGATTTTGGTCACCAAAAACGGCTTTCTACTTTGACCCAAGCCTGCTACAACATCACAGACCACACATATCCAGCTCTAGCATCAGTTTACAGGAGGCATTTTGGAGCTGTTTATCCGGTCAGTGGATGTGTCATGCTGATTGACCCTGCAGGGTCTGCTTGTTGAATATCTCTGGAGCTGCTTACCCTGATAGTGGATGGTTAATGCTGATTGACCCCTCAGGGTCTGTTTAATAAGGTGAGAGGCAGAGAATGCTTGGTGGTGGGAAGATTTGAGCACCTAGGAAAGCATACCTGTTTGGAACTTTACACCAGTTTGCTTTGGGGTCTCTCCTTTCATCACCTGCAAGACAAGGACTCATTCCCTCACCTTTTGGGCACTTTATTAATATTTGGACTTTCCATATCTACCGTATATACTCGAGTATAAGCCGAGTTTTTCAGCATATTTTTTCATGCTGAAAATGCCCCCCTCGGCTTATACTCTAGTCACTGGCTTCACTGTGTTTTTAAAAATGGCAGCGCTCGCGCTGACGTGTCACTGCGCATGTGCGGCATGCCCGGGAATAGCCGAACGCGTTCGGGTTTTTACGAGCATTGGCGGAGCATTTGCAGTGACGTAGTTTTGGCGCCGGGCGGAGCGATTTTTAAATCGAAAGCGGCTCACTGACAGGTAAGCGAGACTCCTCCGCAGCCCCTTCATTTCCTCATGCAGTGCTGCGGGCATGGTACAGGACATTCTCCTGTACCATGCCGGTAGTACTGCATCTCCTGTGCCATGCCTGTACATACTGTGCCATGCCTGTACTTACTGTGCCATGCCTATACCTACTGTACCATGCCTATACCTACTGTGCCATGCCTGTACATACTGTGCCATGCCTGTACATACTGTGCCATGCCTGTACTTACTGTGCCATGCCTATACCATCACCTGTGCTATGCCTATACCATCACCTGTGCCATGCCTATACCATCTCCTGTACCATGACCTGTGCCATGCCTGTATCATGACCTGTGCCATGCCTGTACAATGACCTGTGACATGCCTATACCATCACCTGTGCTCTGACCTGTCCCATGCCTATACCATCACCTGTGCCCTGACCTGTGCCATGCCCTTACCATGACCTGTGCAATGCCTATACTATGACCTGCGCCATCTCCTGTACCATGCCCACAGCCCCTGTTTTGTGTCTTGTAGTGGTCCAGTTGGGTTCAGTAGCTGCTGCATTTCCCACCCTAGGCTTATACTTGAGTCAATAAGTTTTCCCACTTTTTTGTGGTAAAATTAGGGGTCTCGGCTTATATTCGGGTCGGCTTATACTCTAGTATATACGGTATTTCTTTGAATATGTTGTTGGTGGTTACATATAATCACTTATAGGATTGCGCTGCACTATAATACTTTATGCTTACAGGAGGTTTTCTAGATTGCCCTTGAGTGTTCAGCTGCTAGTCCGTTAATTTTAATAATTTTAATACTTTGTTAGGTTCAGCGCTGACTATTTGTTTGTTTATATACACTGTACAATTAGTATGATTGATCCACATGATTAAAATCAAAACAAGACCGTCATGAATGCCTTCCATTCATGACTGTTTTTTTTTTTTTTTGCAAATATTTTGTTTATTGAGTTATGCAAAGAGAGTACAGAAGGATGAACCAATACAAACAACAAACAGTAGAGAAAAGCTAAAAACAACATCGGAAATACAAAAATGAGAGAATGTCAACGGCACAGATATAATACCATAACTACAGTACTGAGTAATAACAAAAACCCTTGTGAGTATGTACAGGCTGCCACGTCTGTACATATAGATGGAAAGTAATTTTTAAGTACTAGGCAGATACGACATAGTAGTAACAGTCATACGGAAATATCGGGATTTATTTTTACCAAAGACATGTAGCAGAATACATTTTGCCCTAAATTTATAAAGAAATTAGATTTTATTGGATATGTTTTATAACAGATAGTACAAAATATTATTTTTATTATCTTTTTAATGTTTGGTTTTGCAAAAACTTAAAAACCCAGTGGTGATCAAATACCACCTTAAAAAAAAGCTCTATTTGGGGGAAAACATTATACAAATGTCATTTGCATACAGTGTTGTATGACCGCACAATTACCAGTTAAAGTAGCACTTTTTAATTTAATTTAATGTCATATAAAACCAAAACAGAAGTATTTAAGTCAATGTAATGGGACTGAAAATTTACAACTATCACATTGGACAAAGCATGAAATATTTAGTTGACAATATAAAGCATAGCATTCGAAAGGTATAATATACAGCACTCAAACCTGATCTGCTGACTGCCTATCTTAATTCTCAAGGACCTAAAATGCCAGAACAGTACAAATACTCCCCAAAATGACCTTTTTTTTTTGGAAAGTAGACAATCCAAGGTATTTAATAAGAGGCATGGTGAGCTGTTGAAGTTGTAATTATTTGTCACAATGTTTTGGAAATTAAAGAAATTAAATTGATTTTTTTTATACAGTTTTCATAAAGTCATTTTACCAAGTTACTTCTCACACACAGTGTAGGCATACTTAGAATTACACCCCAAACATTTTGCTATGCCTCCCTAGTATGGGGTTACCATGTGTGAGACTTTTTCACAGCCTAGATACATAGAGGGACCCAAAATCCAAGGACCACCTTTGGGCTTTCATGGAGCATAAATTAAAGCAACAATGTAATAAGTGAGCGCTAGTCATATACTGAATAAGCAGCTAGCATAAAGGTGAACATACAACCTACAACAAACAATCTAATAACAACGAAAAGCACAGCGCTAAAATAGAATTTTTGTAAGAACTTACTGTAAAATTATTTTCTCTGAGTCCTCTGACAGACGCAGCCCTTCCAAGAATTCTTCACTATTGGGTAATGGTGCCATCTGCAGGAGCAGGCTAGGTATTGAAAACTTCATTAAAAGCTTTTACTTAGACACACCTTAGGGGCTGTACCTCTAGACATTACCCTCAGACACTCAGAGCTACTATTTCTTAGCAAGCAGTACAGGAAGACAACCAACCCCAAGATAGAGGGGCAGGGCTGCGTCTGTCAGAGGACTCCGAGAAAATAATTTTACGGTAAGTTCTTACAAAAATTCTATTTTTTCTTATGTCCTCTGACAGAAGCAGCCCTTCTAAGTATTCTTCTCTATTGGGATGTACCAAAGCAGTGCAGGTGTGAGGGGTGGGAAAAGACGCAACTAACAAAACGGTAACATGCCAATAAGGCCAGAAAACAAACGTGGACAACAGGGCAACAAAAGCTCAACCAACAGGAGCTAACCCTAGAACAACAATTCACCCCAAGAAGAGAAAAAAACACTTCTCTTCAACAAACCACAGCGCTCAAAAGTCTGTGCCAAAAGGAAGCAACCGAAGATGCCATCACGTCAATGTTGTAGAATTTTGTAAAAGTGTGCACAGACGACCAGGTCGCCGCTTTGCACACCTGAGCCACAGAAGCCTGGTGGCAAAAAGCCCAAGAGGCATTCACAGCTCTAGTAGAATGTTCCCTCACAGGGAAAGAATGCACCTGACCCTTGAGTGAATAGGCCTGAACAATAGTCTGTATGATCCATTTAAAAATGGATGCAGCGGACGCAGCCGTACCCTTCCGAGGTCCCTCAGGAAGGACAAACAGGGAATCAGACTTCCTAAAGGATTCCGTGGCTGACAGGTATACCCTGATCGCCCAGACCACATCCAGGGAATGCAAGGCAAATTCCTTAGGATGCTTGGGCTTTGCACAAAGTGAAGGCAAAACGATATCCTCATTAAGGTGGAAGGCCGACGCCACCTTAGGCAAAAATAGACTGGTTAGAACAACCTTTTCCCGATGACCGACCAGATAAGGCGAACGGCAGGACAGAGCCGCCAATTCAGACACTCTGCAAGAAGAGGTGATAGCCACCAGAAAGGCAAGTTTCTGGGACCACCCAGGCAGAGGTATTTCTCTGATATTCTCAAAAGGAGGTCATTGCAAAATGGACAAAACCATGTTCAAATCCCACGGAGGCAAAGGGGCCCTCCGTGGGGGAGCGAGGTGACGCAACCCCTGAATAAAGGTGTGAACCAAGGAGTTAGTCGCCAAGGGCGTTGGAAGAAAATGGCCAAGGCCGTGCCCAACGCCAAATGTTGTTCCACCCCTTTCTGCAAGAAAGCCAACACCCTTGCCACCGAAAAGGAGCGAGGATGCAACCCTTGCAAATCACACTAGGCAATTTACGCCTTCCAGGTACGATGATAAATCTTCCTGGAGGTAGCCTTCCGAGCTCTCAGCAAGGTAGGAATAACAGCATCAGAGAGATCTCTGTCTCTCAAAACCTGGCCTTCAATCACCATGCCATTAAAGCCAGAGACCCCAAAGCAGGATGAAAGATCGGTCCCTGAGACAGCAGATCTTCGCTCAGAGGTAGCCACCAGGGAGGCTCGACGACCATCTTGACGAGGTCTGCGTACCAAGACCGACAAGGCCAGTCTGGGGCCACCAGAATCACTTCTACCTTTTCCAATGCTAACCTGCGGAGGAACCTGGACAACAGTTGAATCGGGGAAAGGCGTAAATCAGCTGATACCGGTGCCAAGGCACCACCAACACATCCATGGCATCTGCCACAGGATCTCGAGCTCTGGCCACAAACCTTTCCAACTTCTTGTTGAGATGAGGACTGAACAGATCCACGTACGAAGTCCCCCACCGGGCACACAGGAGCCGAAACACCTCTGGATTCAGGGACCATTCCCCCTGATCCAAGGACTGATGACTCAGATAGTCCGCCTGCCAGTTCTCCACCCCGGGAATGTGAACGGCAGAGATAGCAGGAACGTGTGCCTCGACCCAAGTCAGGATCTCGGTCACTTCCATGGCTGCCCGGGCACTCCTTGTGCCCCCTTGGTGATTGATGTAAGCCACAGCCGTGGCATTGTTGGTTTGAACCCGAACCGGGAGACTGTGCATCCGAGTCACCCAATGAAGCAGGCAAAGTTTTATCGCCCTGAGCTCCAGAACATTTATCGGCAAGGAGGTTTCTGACGACCACGTCCCCTGGGCACAAAGAGTGTCCAGTACTCCACCCCATCCCATCAGGCTGGGATCCGTGGTGATCACTGTCCACAACAGGGGCAGAAATGACTTTCCCTGGTTCAGAGTGGGTGACAGAAGCCACCATGAATGTTCCGTCCTCGTGAGACGACTCAAACACACCATCCTGTCCAAGGACAGGGGATTCCTGTTCCATTTGGCAAGAATCTCTGCTTGAGTCCTTGTGTGAAACTGGGCAAACTGGATTGCCTCAAAAGCTGCAACCATCAGGGACCTCATGCAGGTCTGCAGGGAGGAGAGATTGTTGTCTCAGAGGGACCTGATCTCGCCCTGTAAAGTCTGGAGCTTTTCCTCCGGGAGAAAAACCTTTGCTTGAGAGAAGTCCAGGACCATTCCCAGACACTGTACTGATGAAGTCAGTGCCGACTTCTGGAAGTTGATGGTCCACCCGAACTCCTGGAGCATCTGAACCATGACCGTCAGATCGCCCGACAGAGTGGCACACAAGCTTGCCCTCAACGAAAGATTGTCCAAATAACCAAGGACTGCAATCCCCCTCCTGCGCAACAGAGTCAGCACATGGGTCAACACCTTGGTGAAGACCCTGGGAGTCAAAGCTAGACCAAAGGGTAATGCCACAAATTGAAAGTGCTCCTCCGCCAGTGCGAAGAAGAGATACTGCTGATGACCTTCGTAGATAGGGATGTGCAGATAAGCATCCTTCAAGTCGATGGAGGCCTGTATGTAAAGACGCCACCCCCCACCAGATGGATTCCATCCGGAACTTCTGCACCCGCACAAAGCGGTTCAGTGACTTGAGGTCCAGGATCGGATGAACCTTGCCCTCCTTCCTGGGCACTGTGAACAGGTTTGAATAAAATCCGCAAAATCTCTCCTGCTGTTGAACCGGGATAATAATGCCGTGGGCAAGAAGGTCTTGCACAGCTCTCTGGAGATCTGTTAAGCGATAGGGAGACAGATAGAGATTTGATGAAAAGAACCTGTCTGCGGGGTGAAATCGAAATTTGTACCCTGAACAAATTAGTTTGCAAACCCATTTGTCCTGAATTAGGGACAGCCAGGGTTCCTGAAAATAACACAGACATCCCCACACCCCTTCATGCAGAAGAAGACTGGGCCACAGCACCGGACTGACCGGCCTTGGGCTTACCAGACCAGGACTTTTTGTTACCGCAGGGGGCTTTGAAGGGCTTCCCTTTTTCCTGCGCCCCTGAGGCACGAAAGGCCCCCCGATGAGCCTTGAAGGAAGGATCCCGCTGCGCGCGGGGTTTTCTACCCTTAGTGGATTGGGGCAGGAGGGTACTCTTACCCCTGTGAGACCCTTGACAATCTCATCCAAGGATTCCCCAAAAAGGCGTTGCACCAAAAATGGGATATCAGACATGGTCTTTTTTGAGGCATGGTCTGCCGACCAGCTCTTTAGCCACACCATGCGGCAGAGTGCAACCCCCACCGCCGACAATCGTGCGACCAGCGGAGCCTCCTCCAGGGCCGCGTCAAACAGGTACACCATGGCCTGAGCTATTTGGTCCGTGAGCTCAATGAGAGTCGGAGGAACCGACTCCGCCACCAAATTGCATCTTAATCCATTCCGTAACCGTCTGAGAAACCAGCACGGAAGCAAACACAGGCTTGAGGAGTGAGCCCGCCACCAAGTAAATATGGCAGAAAAGTGACTCCACGCACCTATTCATTGTGTCTTTAAACACCGGGGAGTCTTCCACAGGGACCACCATGGATTTATTCAACCTGGAGACAGCGTGGTCCACTTTAAGGGACACCATCCAGCGATTGGAAACCAGACCCGCAAAGGGGTAACGGCATTAAAAATGCCTAGGCACCTCCAGCACGTGCTTCACGCAACACCACTGTTCGTTCACGATATCGTGAAACTCCTCGGGGCAGGGGAAAACCTGACCTAACTTCTGGGTTTTGCGGGACCTGATGGAAACCCGCTTACCTGACAGGTGGGCTCATCATCAATGTTCAAAGTATCCCTAACAGAGCAAACAAGTGCTTCAACTAAAGCACGTTCCAGTGCTGCAGCGGAGGACTCCTCCTCCTCACCATCTGAGTGTGTGGACAGGGAACTCTCAGGGAGGGCAGTGCCTGTGGCAACCAAATCAGGCTCTGAATCAGAAGACTGAGAGGGCATCGGCCATTTTTGAACATTACCTTGCGACACCATGAGATCAACTTTGGATGCCAAAGTTTCAATGGCTGCAGATAAGGAATCTAGGGAAGGTGATCCGGATGTCCTGAATGCACAAACAAGATCTGTGGGGAAATTTTCACCCTGGGACTCCATTTGACAGATTTACAGAAAAATGACACTGGCCCTTTAAATCACAGATTGCGGTCCGCACCGCGAACCTGCCCTGCCCCCGGAGACCCCCCTTTTATTTCTAAAACAACTGTGCAAGTAAAGTGTCTTAAGAATAATGCCCAAAGCAATAAAGATCCCTTACAGTGCTAGAGAGATAGAACAAACACACCGCTCTCCACGAATGCTCTGCAGCAACTGAAAGATGAACGGAAAAAGTGACATCATGCACTAGAAGCCACCCACTACAGCACCCTGAGCCACACAAAAATGGATGCAAATAGAAGTAAATGGGGAAAATCACAGGGAAAATGGCTGCCTTTATTATGCGGCTGCCCACATCCAAGATGGAGCCGGAATCGGCGCCAAAAGCAAAAGCACATGTTAGCAAAAATGGCTGCTGCCCTCACTTTGAAGCATCCAGGCTTGCCCTCACCCAAAATGGTGGCCGAAAAACGGCGCTGACAGTCGCGAGCCCAGGAACCCTGGCCACTGCGGGAATCCACTAGGAAGGCCCACGGGACAAGGAAATAGCCCCACACCCCCCCACGCAGCGGCGCTGCTAGAGCGCCCCCAGAAGGGGCAGGGAGGTAGTGACCGTCCTGACCGGCCAGGGCGGACACCACAGAGACCGCAGCTCTGCCATCTCCATGGAATAGGCCCACATCACCCCCCCAGATGACTGTCCCAGGGACATGGGGGGTAGCATCACTCACCATACCGCGGGCTCCGCTCCGATACAGGTCACCTCCCACCCTGAGTGGGGGTGCCGTCAGCAAAGAGGGTACGCAGCAACACAGGGCATTCCAGGGTTGATGCATCCCAGCGAAGAAAACCTCTCCGCAGGCTAGTCCCCATCCGTCGGGGCACCATTGTGGTGAGGCCTGGGCAGACCACAACCTGAGCACGCTCGTAGGCCAGGCTGGGTTACCATAAGGATCTATATTATCCAGTGCGAAGCCCAGCTTGGCTGTCGCTTGTAGTTCTCCAGGAGGATCCCCCTGACTAGCTAGCGATAGTGAGTGAGGAAAATAAAATAAACATTTTTCAAAGAAAAAATAAAAGACTGAGACCGGAGTCCCAGCCAGGTTTCTAAGTCCTACTCTTGAGCTAGGCAGCAAGAAACTGAATAGTAGCTCTGAGGGTAGTGTCTGAGGGTAATGTCTAGACAGACAGCCCTTAAGGTGTGTCTAAGTAAAAAGCTTTTAATTAAGTTTTCACTATCTAGCCTGCTCCTGCAGATGGCACCATTCCCAATAGTGAATAATACTTGGAAGGGCTGCATCTGTCAGAGGACATACTAGAAAAGATGTTTAGTGAATGTCCATATATGAAATGAAATAATAGCAGTATTCCCAAATATGTCAATCCTATTAGGCAGAAAAGTCTTTGCTAGCTTTCAAAAATCCACTGTGACAGTGTAGTGTGCCAAAACACTCACCAGAGAACATCAAAGCATATAATTATAGCCTTGAAAATCCAAATTAATCCACAGTGCTCCTTAGTTGTGATATTGCTTCACCATTTTATGCACTCACCAGAAATTAAGCCATTGAGAGCCTTGCAGGTCCCTCCTGACACGGTTTGTGCACAAGCAGGTTCTCAAGTGATCTGTCTATCCTAGGTGGTTCCCTGGAGAATGTGCTTGTGCACGAAATGTGTCGGAAGAGGCCTACACACTGACGCCATTGTTGCTGTGTCCTATGTTGGGAGCTGCTGTCATCTTTTTGCTGTTTTTCTATGAGGTTTTCCCATTATCTACCACTCTAAATAAGACGATGCCAAGCTACAGGATATTTATACAAGGCTCTCAAAGGCTTTGTTTCTGGTGAGTGCATGGAATGGTGAAGGGATATCACAACTAAGGAGCACTGTGGATTAATTTGGATTTTCAAGGCTATAACTATATGCTTCACTCTCTGGTGAGTGTTTTGGCACACTACACTGTCACAGTGGATTATTGGAACCTTGGAACCTAGTAAAGACTTTTCTGCCTAATTGGATCAATATATTGGGTTACATATATGGTAATTCACTAAATATCTCTTGAGGCGTGACCGGAGCATTTAGCCGCGCCAAATCGCTCGGATCCAGCGTGGGAAGCTGTACGTTATTGAGAAAATGGTCAGCCTGGTGTTCATCGACCTTGTCCGGGCCATAAAGGGAGGAATAAAAAGATTGCATCACTTTGGCTATATCCTGGGGTGAGGTAAAGAAGTTTCCCTTGGAGTCTCTAATTTTGGGAATGTGGATCGGAGCGTGGGGGCCTTTGCATAGGTGGGCCAGCAATTTCCCTGCTTTGTTTCCAAATTTATGAAAACTAAGATCCTGAATCGATTGCCGAAATTTCTCTTTAGACTCTGCCCAGTGGTCGAAAGCTAGTTTGGCTTCCTTCCACGTGGCTCTGTTGGCCGGTGAGTTGTGTTGGGAGAGTCGAAGTTGGGCTGTACGGAGATTATCGCTAGCAGTTTTAAAATGTGCCAGGGTTTTCTTTTTGTGGGATGCAGCAAAGGCTATTATCCTACCTCTGAGAACTGATTTACCCGCCTCCCATAGAAGGATGGGGTCTGCTGCATGCTGGGCGTTGTCTCGGAGGTAGTCCGTCCACGTCTTTGTGAGGACATCCTTCAATTCCTCGTTGTCAGAAAGATACGAGGGGAATCGCCATATCCTAGCAGATGGGGAGGCCGACTGGTCCCCTACCGTCAAAAAGATGGGAGCGTGGTCGGAGATGGCAATCTTGCCTATGGTGGCCGAGGACGTGTATTTAAGCATGGATTGGTTGCAGAAAAGATAGTCAATTCTAGAAAGGCTATTATGAGGGTGCGAAAAGAAAGTAAATTCCCTACCTAGGGGGTGAGAGAGTCGCCAAGTGTCTGTGAGTGTCAGTGAGGATGTAAAGTCCGGGAGCGGAGAGACAGGGCCTGGAGAGGAGGGCATTAGAGGAGTTCCTTTGGATCTGTCCTCGGAAGGACTCATGATGGAGTTGAAATCCCCACCTACTAGCAGAGGGAGGTGGGCAAAAGGAGCAAGGCGGGAAGTCAAATTTTGAAAGTATGATTTGGGAGGGGAGTTGGGGGCGTACACATTAGCAATGGCATAGACTATGTCATGAATCTTTAGTGTGAGAAGTAGAAGCCTACCCTCAGTGTCAGGTTCAACAGTCAGTATGTCACATGGGAGATTCTTATTAATGAGCACAAGGACACCCGCTTTGTGATTGGGAGAGTCGGATCCAAGTACCCGACCCACCCAAAGTTTCTTCATGCGAAAATGATCGCTGGGTCTGAGATGGGATTCCTGTAAAAGTGCTATATCTGTTTTAAGCCTTTTCAGGTGGCGTAAAACAGCCATTCTTTTGTGGGGTGACCGCAAACCTTTGACATTCCAGGAGGTTATATTAATATTAAGGCGGACGGGGAAGGGGGAATTTAAATGAAGGCATTGTAAAATATACGGGAGAGTGCAATGATTTCTTAAAGGGCTGGTGCAACAGAGCACATATAGGGTGATTTAAAAGACTTGCCTCAAAATTGATGGGGATGGAGAAGGTAGTCTCGACCACAGTAACAAAAATTAAGTACAATCGTAGTGTAAAAAAAAACAATCACATACCCAAGGAGTCTGGGACTTCTCTTTTTTCCCAATGAGACTCATGTTCCAGTCATGGCGTTACCGGAGTGGATCTGGTTGCGGCTGGTCTCCTGATAGGCTTACCCGGAGCCCCGGGGGAGCGCCGGTAATGAGCTGACATCTCCGCTAGGCGATGAGGAGAGGAGGGACAGCTTCCAGAGGGGGACCCCTCAAAGCTGGGCAGAGTCGCTCCGGTAAGGCAGTGAGGGAACAACCAAACTAAAAATGCGTGGAAAAACAGAGGAGATAAAATCGTTAATCAAGGTGCAATAGAAATGGTAGCAACAATCAAGAGAGCCATATCAGTAGAGTAGTTGCGGGCAATAGCAATGCGAGATATCGCAAACACAGCAATCGGATAAAACCTGGAGTTAACTGGAGAGAAATACCAAAACAGACCATAATGATCCAAAGATCTCAGAAAAAGAAAGCTGAGTGGGGCCTATCCGGCCGAGATCAGCGTGGCCTGTCTCTACGAGAGTTGGAGGAATACCTAGGCCTCTTGGGCGATTCCTTTCTGGGGCTGTGGAGGTCCCTATTACCAGGGGAAGATGCTGGAATCGGAGAACTTTGCGTTTCCATTGCAATATGTAAGTGCGCTTTCAGGAAATTTGCAGCATCGTCCGGATGATCAAAAGCTTTGGTTTCGCCTTCATCAGTGGTAAGACGTAGGACTGTAGGGTAGGCCAGGGTAAATTTTATACCATTTTGGTATAAAGCAGAACAGGTGGGCTGAAAGGCCTTGCGCCGTCTTGAGATTTCCTGTGAATAATCGGCAAAGAGAAGGAACTTATGGCCATCCACTTGCAAAGATTTGGCGTTTCTAAAAGACCTCAATATAGCTACCCGGTCAGCATAATTGAGGTAGCGCACGATGACAGGGCGCGGTGTACGCCGCTCGTTAGATGGGGGGCCAATTCTATGGGCTCTCTCCACTGTGCAGGGCATTGCGAGCCCTAAGGCCTGGGGGATGCGGGCTGAGCAAAGTTCCGGAAGTGCCCCAGGTAATACAGTTTCAGGAACACCGATAATGCGCAGGTTGTTCCTGCGAGAGCGATTTTCCAAGTCCTCCAATTTATCAAGTACATATTGCTGGGTTTGCGCTGTCTTTTGATCCTGCAACATGGTCGACTGGAATTCTTCCTCCACATCAGAGAGCCTGTGTTCTAGATCAGTAATGCGCTTGGAGTGGTCACCCAGCTCCCTGCGCAGCTGTGCAATGCCTGCTGTGACTGCCGAGTCTACTGCAGCTGTGATTGTAGGTGACAAGAGAGCAGCCACAGCCTGAGCAATTTTGGAGTACTGTTCCTCTTCAGGCAAAGGCAATGGGATCCCTGCTTGTGGCTGCGTGAGCGGGACGGACCCCGCCGATGCCTGTGTGTTACTGGCGGCCATATTGGAGAGGTCAGGAGCTGGAGGATCGGCGGCCGGGCGGGTTTCCCCAGAGCCCGGGGTGCCGTGGATCACGAACCGGTCCGTCGTGGAAGGGCAGCGGAGCGTGCCTAGTCTGATAGCGGGAGGCAGCGGGTGACAGGGAGCCTGAAGCAAGGTTTTTTATGCAGAGAGTGCCGGAGCCGCCGTCCACACCGCCTATCTCATCGGGCGCCGGAACCGGAAGTGTATGTTAAACTTTATGAGTACTAGCTGCCTATTTGGTATATGACTAGCGATCACGTATTACATTGTTGCTTTAATTTATGCTCCCCCTTTTGTATCATCCACGAGGAAAGGTCTTTTCACGTTTTCTGGGAGTGCTCATTTGCACAGAGCCTGTTGAGGGCCTTGGAACCTGAACTTAGAGACTTTGTTCCACAAACCGCCATCACACATTTCGCTGTGCTGAATGGACTTTTTCATGGAACTTTTTCCCAAGAGGACATTGACAACGCCTGGCGGGTGTTGTGTTGCTTTAAGGACGCTTTATGGTGCGCCAGAAAGCGCCTTATCCACCAGAGGGAGAGGATGTCCATTGAGGACTGTCGCAGACTGGTCCACAGTCTGCTCAGAGACTATAACCTGATGGATCTCATGGAGGAAGAGGAGGTCTGAAGATTTCCCCTTCCCCCACTCTCCCTTGTGTGTCTTTGTCCATTCAATAAAGCTTCAGGCCTGTGATTTCATTCCCCTCCCCGTACCCCACTCTCCCACCCCCCCATCACACCTGTTGCTTTTTTGAAAAGTTTTATTATTTGATATTGTTTAAGGAATGCAACGTATAGATGACGTATTTTTCAGTTTCATGCTTTAGGGGTATTGCGGCGTCATGCATGATGTGATGGCACGGGGTATCCTTACTCCGCACAACACATCAGGCATCATACCGCAGAATGAATGTATGTGATTGAATGTATTTATTAGTATGACCGGAAATGTATTGTAATGTAGTGTATTTATGCGCTGCGTCGCAGTACAGGGGAGAATGTCCCCCGACAAAGTATTGTTTTTTGTATATCTTTTATGCAAATAAAGATTACATTTTCAATCAAGTTTAGGGAGATCCCGGAAACAGTTAAACCTGCAGACCTGTCCTCATTCCTGCAGAAGCTCATGATTAAAGCTATACCGTCACTTACACCAGCAGATGTCCTTATTGATAGAGCTCACAAACTGCCGAAACCATCCCACATACCAGAAGCAGTTCGTTCCTAGGGATGTTATAGCCAGTGATGGAAGTAACTGCGTTTAAGTAAACAGCGTTACTTAACGCAGTTACTTTTGAGGGTAACGAGTAATCTAACTGACTACTCGTCCCCTCAAGGTAATGCCGTTCAAATTACTTTGGCTGCCGTACCGCAATTACATCTACCGCCACTAGATGGCAGTAATTGTAATTGTAATTCCCCCTCTCCTCTATGACCGCTGTCTGCAGTACAGGAAAGAGAAGAGGAGGAGACTCAGACAAGGATCGGCTCAGCTTACCAGCTACAGCGTCAGAGTAGAGAAGGCAGCTGCATTTTTGAAGTGTCCAGACAGTTCAGCAGTCCAGACAGGAGGAGGACGTTTAGGTCAGTGTTTGCAGCGCTGCTAAAAATTATCTGAATTCAAAATATCCATATAAGCTCATCTGTGCTATTTAGTTGCTACTAATATAAATAATCAATACTGTGCAAATTATACTGTGCAATATCTGTGCAAAAAAGCAATGGAAATGTGCAAATAATGCAATATAAAAATCATGTAATAAAGTGCATAATCAAAAAGTCCATATAACAGTCCTTCAGTGGAAAACAGATGCTTGGTGCTCGTTCCGTACTGCTTTGGGGTGTCCCCCTTTGGGTATCTACTTACCACAATGGAGGAGGACGTGCAACACGTGCTTTACAAAAGGTGTGTGCTTGGGGGGGGGGGGGGCTCTGTCTCTGGCTGCAGCACATACATCATGTATGTGCTGCAGTCAGAGACAGTGCCCTCCCCCCATGCCATGTATGTTCTGCACTGCAGTCAGAGACAGTGCCCTCCCCCCATGTCATGTATGTTCTGCACTGCAGTCACAGTCAGAGACAGTGCCCTCCCCCCATGTCATGTATGTTCTGCACTGCAGTCAGAGACAGTGCCCTCCCCCCATGTCATGTATGTTCTGCACTGCAGTCAAAGACTGCTCTAAAGTGGGATATATGGGGGACCCTGCCTGGCCTGTTCTAAAGGGGAATCTATGGGGGAGCTTTGGGGACGCTGGCCTGCTCTAAAGATGGATCTATGGCGACCCTGTTCTAAAGAGGGATCTGTGCCATAGATCCCCCTTTAGAGCAGGGTCCCTTATAGATCCCCTTTAGAACTCGGTCCCCCTAGATCCCTTTTAGAACAGGCCCTGGGGCCCTATAAATCCCCCTTTGGAGCAGGGTCCTTATAGATCCCCCTTTGGAGCAGGGTCCTTATAGATCCCCCTTTAGAGCAGGGTCCTCATAAATCCCCCTTTAGAGCAGGGTCCTCATAAATCCTCCTTTAGAGCAGGGTCCCCATAGATCCCCCTTTAGAGAAGGGTTCCCATAGATCCCTTTTGAGAGCAGGGTCCTCATAAATCCCCCTTTAGAGCAGGATCCCCATAGATCCCCCTTTAGAGCAGGGTCCTAATAAATCCCCCTTTAGAGCAGGGTCCCCATAGATCCCCCTTTAGAGAAGGGTTCCCATAGATCCCCCTTAGAAAGGGTTCTTCATAGATCCCCCTTGAGAACAGGGTCCTCATAAATCCCCCTTTAGAGCAGGGTCCCCATAGATCCCCCTTTAGAGAAGGGTCCCCATAGATCTATGGGGACCCTGCTCTAAAGGGGATCTATGGGGACCCCTCCCTAAAGGGGGATCTATGGGGAGCATGGCCTGCTCTAAAGGGGATCTTTGGGGGACGCTGCTCTAAAGGGGGATTTATGGGGACCCTGCTCTAAAGGGGGATCTATGGGGACCCTGGCCTGTTCTAAAGGGGGATCTATGGGGACCCTGCTCTAAAGGGGGATTGATGATGACCCTGGCCTGCTATAAAGTGGGATCTATGGGGACCCTGCTCTAAAGGGGGATCTATGGGGACCCTGCTCTAAAGGGGGATTGATGATTACCCTGGCCTGCAACAAAGTGGGATATATGGGGACCCTGCTCTAGTGTCCCAGTAATTGCATTATAGAACGTAATAGAACGCAATAGAACATAATTGCATTATAGAATAGTAAAAAAAAGTTGCAGTTACTTTTCTGAGTAACTAATTACTTTTTCTATGTGGTAACTGAGTCAGTAACTCAATTACTTTTTGGGAGAAGTAATTTGTAACTGTAACTAATTACTTTTTTAAAGTAAGATGAGCAACACTGGTTATAGCTAGGATCCATTTCTACCATATAAAGGATCAATTAATGAGGTACTCTAGACAAAACCCTGCCCTCCATGATCCATATGCTGGCATATCTCTGTATGCTGACCTGTCTCAAGCTACACTGGCCGCAAGGAATAATTTAGTTCCTATTACAAAAATACCACGGAACCACAAAATCCTGTACATATTGGGCTTTCCAGCTAAACTTAATGTGACTATGAACAATGTCTCCCACTCCATTTCTTCGCTTTATAGAGGCTTACAGTTACTCAGGCAATGGTACTTCCTGCCAAATGATGACAGCTCATTGCTGAACATTCATTCCAGGCCTGGAGGACGCTATAGCCACCCCAATAGAGCGGGCAGATGATCACCTGCGCTCTCCTCCCACCATAGGTGTACAACCTGCAGATATAAGGAGGATGTTGCTCCCCTTTGACCTTTTACCTGCAATTCAGTTCTGGAACCCTGGCCAGAGTAAAAACCACCCGTTGTTCGGTTCACCTGACTTTGATTCCCTCCTTGGTTGATTGGGATGTTGCTCGCATCCTTGTTGAAAGGTTAAGTTACTCCAGGTGTTTACTATGCTAGTTTGCATAGCAGATGTTTTGGCTGACAACCTGGGCCCAGTCACAGCAACAGACTGTTTAGTAACGACCAAGTTGTTTCCCTCACTTCCCCTTCTTACCACCAGATAGCAACCTAGCATCTTCTTCCACCGATATGTCCCTTAGATGGATGTCCTTCAACATTCAGGGTCTTAACAGTCCAGTCAAATGAAGAAACCTTTGGAAGACAGCATTGGAGATCAAGTGTGACATTATCTGTGTCCAGGAGACCCACTTCGCAAGTTCCAAAACACCCACCTGCACTCACCCAAGATTTCCGTATGTATTTACAGCCAATAACAATACCAAAAAAAAATGGAGTCCTGATTGCTATAAGGGACACGGTCGCTTTTAAGCTAATTAGTGAGACCACTGATGAACACAGTAGATACATATTGTTGGTTGCCAAGATCAACAATATCCTTTGTACTGTAGTAAATCTCTACACACCTAACAAAAAGCCTTTAAGGTTCATCAGGAAAACTGTCAGACTGGCTAAACAAAACAAAGTAATAAGGGTAATCTGTTGATTTGTGGGGATTTTATTGCAGTTATGAATGCAGAAATAGACTGCTCATCAGAGGGACGGAGACGCAGGACAAGCTTTGGATCCCTTTGCCTTGAGGAAGGATTGTGTGATCCTTGGAGGTGTCTCCGTACTACTGAAAGGGATTACTCTTACTACTCTACTGTTCATGGCAGCTATTCTAGAATTGATGCATTTCTTACTGATAAATATTTGCTCCAAAAGACTTTTAGGGCAGATATCCACTCCACCACATGGTCGGACCATGCTTCCATCACCATTGAGTGGATAATGCCGGGACTGCACACTCACCAATTTGGCGCAACAACACTTATATCCTAGCCCACCCCAAGTATAGCGAAGAATTAAAAGGTAAAATTGAAGAATACTTTACTCTCATGGCTCACATGACTCTGCTCACCTACCACAATCTGGTGCACCCATAAGGCAGTAGCCAGAGGTCTGCTGATTCAACAGGCGGCCAGGGATAGAAAGAATAGGACGGCCCATATAACCCAACTTCAGTCAGGCATAGCAGAACTTGTAAAAGCAAGAAGAAAAATTGGGTAAAACACCCAACCCCCTTCTCACTAAACTTAATGACCTGAGAGCAGAACTAAGACAAATTCTTATAGCTGACCATGACATTTACTTCAAGAGATTCAAAGTTTCCTGGTACTCACAAAGCAATAGAGCAAGTAAGCTACTTGCCTCCCAACTTAAAAAGAGACGCACCAAGTCCAACATTTCTTTCATCAACCACCACGACATGGGTGGAGTCTTTAGGAACCCTAGAGACATTGTGAACGTCTTCAAAGACTTTTACAGCTCCCTTTACAACCTAAAAGGGCTACCCTCTACCCACAACCCAAAAGAAACTGACATTGACAATTTTCTTCACAACCTTAATTTACCCACACTTCAAACACTCAAACACTCAACAATCCAATCACCACAGAAGAAATAGCTACAGTAATCAAATCTTTACCCATGCACAAATCACCGGGAATCAATGGATTCTCGGCTGAATACTACAAAGCATTTTCCCCTGTCCTAACCCCGCATCTAGCTGAGTTATTTAATGCAGCATCAATATCTGGTACATTTCCAAAAGAAATGCTCCAAGCTATTGTAGTCACAATCCCAAAACCAGGAAATGTTTTAGGCTCATATCCCTTCTAAATGTCGATTTGAAAATTTGTGCTAAAGTATTGGCTAATAGATTGCTTCAGATTACTCCCTTCCTCATGGGTCTAGATCAGGTTGGCTTTGTTAAAGGAAGGCAGGCCCAAGAGGGTACGAGACGTATGATCAACCTTCTGAAATGTGTGGAAGATAAACGCATCCCCTCTGTTCTCCTATCCCTAGACGCCTAAAAAGCCTTTGATAGGGTTCATTGGAGATACTTGTCTAAAACTCTCTCCAAATTTGGCTTACACGGATTTATTCATTCAGCAATAATGGCCCTCTATTCCAATCCCTCGGCACAAGTCTACACGGCAGGATTGCTATCTGACCCATTTAATCTTTCTAATGGTACCCGCCAGGGGGTGCCCTCTATCCCCTATCATTTTCTCGCTGGCAATTGAACCCTTGGCAGAGTCTATCAGATCCAACATTTGCATTAAGGGAATTCAAATAGGCCCCACAGAACATAAACTTGGACTTTTCGCTGACAAAATTATAGTGACCCTGACAGATCCGGTGAACTCCCTATCCGAATTACAGACCCTCCTAAAGTTGTTTGGAAATATATCTCTCTACAAAGTTAATACAAGTAAATGCTTCGCACTCCCAGTATCCGTACCTGCAATAGAGATAGATGGGCTCAAAAATATATTCCCCTGTAATTGGGATGCACCATCAATTACCTACCTTGGCATACAATTAACCTCTCCAGTATCCAATCTATAAAAGTGTAACTTCCTTCCACTATTAGCCCACATAGAAGAAGAATTCTCTCAGATCCGGAAAATGTAACTTTCCTGGTAGAATTGCAGCCTACAGAATTCAAATCCTACCCAAACTCCTCTATTTTTTCAAGACCCTACCAATACCCATCCCACAAATATTCTTTGAAAAATTAGCCACCAAATTGAGACAATTGATCTGGGAGTCATTACAAATCTAAGCAAACAGGGAGTATAGGCGTCCCGAACGCTCAGGCCTACTACCAAGCTGCCAGCCAAACTCACTACTGGTTCACTTCTCAGGAAGACAACCTCGGGAATCAGATAGTAGGACAGGTCACCCCGGGTCATAACCTACCAGCATTAGCAATTGCAGAAGGTATACATCATAAGGTAGCAATACCTCTGTACCCGACCATAACAGCAACGATAAAAGCATGGTCCCTTTTAACTAGTCAGAAATTTAATAAGGAAATATGTGTACAACTACATACTCCCTTGGCAGTATATAATTTCCTGATCCCGGAAATTTCAACCCAACACTGGAGAAGGAAGGGCTATCATTTTTGTATAGAAGCCATACAAAACCCAAGCATGATGGACACATTCACCCTGCACCAAATAAGATTGTTAAGGAAAACAAATAACACTTTTCATATTTCAATCCCTCAAACGCTATGGAACTTCTTACTGGCTAAAACTAATACTCAAACCAAAGGTATTTCATTGTTTTACAAATTTTGTAATTACCAACCTACCTACCGTAAAACCCAGAATGTACTTAAGTCGGAAAAGGAACTGCAGCGTTCCTTCTCTATAACCCAATGGCTGTTGGCATTTAGGATCAACAGCAAATCATCAGCATGTGTAGACCATTGGGACAACTCTCAGAAAATTCTCCATTGATATTATATGACACCGAAAAGACTCCACACTTTAGACAGTAGGTCTTCCCCTCTTTGCTGGCGTGACTGCCAGGAAACTGGCAATCTAATGCATGTGTTATGGAGCTGCTCTGTAATTCAGCCATTGTGGAGAGAGGTCTTCTCCTTGATATCGAAAATATTAGTGAAGGAATGTAAACTCTCACCTGCTCTTGCCCTATTGAGTATAGGTATAGAAGATTACCCGCCCTGTACAAGGATGGTGATTGTACATATTCTCTTTGCTACAAGGATAGCCATAGCTGGCAAATGGCAATCATTACTTCTCCCTAACATTGAGGAGATCAGAAATAGAGGTAATTCATATTGTGAAATGGAAAGGATCTTAGCTTACAAGGAAAGGAGAGCCATCACTTTCCATAAACGCTGAAAGGCATGGATAGATTAGACCCCAAACAATTTGTTACCATAGGACAAGGTGCACTAGTGAAACCAATATCATTATTGAAGATGCTAAGTATTGGATAAAACAACCTAGCTTGGTGGTAAATATCCCCAAATCCCCATCCCTCTCACCCTTTCCCCCATTCCTTCCTACCTACTACTCGATGATACTAATGCCTTTTAGGAGGCTCCAAGGGGCCTAGAGGACCAGTTGAATAGTAATGTAACTTGGAGTAAGGGATGGGAGGACAGGCTGTGGCGTAGCTTGTTCTCTCTAATTTCATCTGTAAATGGGGGGTCCACTCACAGTTCAAACCCAATTGGGGTGATGGACTCTTCAATATCAGAAGGAAAGCTTCCCTTACTCACTCTTGGAAATGTTGTTTGTTTACTACCAATTTATAACCTATTTTGTTATCTATGTTGCTTAATGCACTGACTGAATCTAAGTTAACTATTATGATCTTATTTCATGTTAACACCTATAAGTTATGCAATGTAACCATCAGTTGTTAAATAACTTTCTGTTCTATTGTATTTTCTATTATTAAAATTAAAAATTACCACCTCACACCAAGGCAGTAGCAGGCTGATGGCTCAGACGCGTGTGATGTCGTCATGTGCAAGCCTTGCATATTAAATTATTTACCCTCTCCTCTTATTCCTGCAACAACTCGAAAATATTGGATTTGCCATTGCTTTCTGTACCAAAGGAAATGGACACAAGGACCAACAAAAAGGGTGAATCAGCAAAAAAATTGCAGGGACTCTAAGTTCTAATCCTTTCAATTTCTATCCAAAACAAACCAAAAATTGGCATACACTTTAAGTAATCCTAAATTCTATGGGGGAAAAAATACCCTCTAAAACTTGACAACCAACCCTACTTTTGAGTAGCTACAATTTCCTGCAAAGGCCCACCTTCGAGTAGGCAATTTTGTTGTGCTTTATTTATAGAAACATAGAATGTGTCGGCAGATAAGAACCATTTGGCCCATCTAGTCTGCCCAATATATCTGAATCCTATGAATAGTCCCTGGCCCTATCTTATATGAAGGATAGCCTTATGCCTATCCCATGCATGCTTAAACTCCTTCACTGTATTTGCAGCTACCACTTCTGCAGGAAGGTTATTCCATGCATCCACTACTCTCTCAGTAAAGTAATACTTCCTCATATTACTTTTAAACCTTTGCCCCTCTAATTTAAAACTGTGTCCTCTTGTGGTAGTTTTTCTTCTTTTAAATATGCTCTCCTCCTTTACCGAGTTGTATTATTTATGTATTTAAAAGTTTCTATCATATCCCCTCTGTCTCTTCTTTCTTCCAAGCTATACATGTTAAGGTCCTTTAACCTTTCCTGGTAAGTTTTTTCCTGCAATCCATGTACTAGTTTAGTAGCTCTTCTCTGAACTCTCTCTAGAGTATCTATATCCTTCTGGAGATATGGCCTCCAGTACTGCGCACAATACTGTTCTGTACAGCGGCATAAGCACTTCTCTCTTTCTACTGCTTATACCTCTCCCTATACATCCAAGCATTCTGCTGGCATTTCGTGCTGCTCTATTACATTGTCTTCCCACCTTTAAGTCTTCTGAAATAATTACTCCTAAATCCCTTTCCTCAGATACTGAGGTCAGGACTGTGTCAAATATTCTATATTCTGCCCTTGGGTTTTTACGCCCCAGGTGCATTATCTTGCACTTATCCACATTAAATTTCAGTTGCCAGAGTTCTGACCATTCTTCTAGTTTTCCTAAATCCTTTTCCATTTGGCGTTTCCCTCCAGGAACATCAACCCTGTTACAGAAAAGATAAATTCGGATTCTGTGTTTTAAACCTGGAATCTTGCCAACATCCCTAATAAATATGGAACAAAAAATAACCCCTGAGGATTGGGACTTTCAACGGCAAGAACCAGGACTTGAGTATGAAAATATATAAATTTTATTACACGTATTACAAAAATGGAACATACATAATCACACATAAAGTATAAGATAAAAACAAGGTCATAGATACGTCTTGGAACCAAGAGGGTCTGAGGTGTCTGGATCGGACTAGACGCGTTTCGGACCAATTGCCTTTCTCGATAGTCCAGAAAACACCAGAACTCAGACTAGGAACATAAAAGGTAACAATGAGTATGATACAGATGGTAAATATAGAATTAGATTTAACATGTATTAAACAATGTTAGAAACAATATGTCACATAGTTCATTATACACAGTGTTTGTCATATTTAGATGTAAAAGGGGGGGCAAAAATGCCTCTATGATTACATACCAGATATGTAAGACTTCTGTGGAATCCAGGACGTGAGACCAAAGGGATGGGCCTTGGTGGATGAGAAAAAGGCCTTCGATTGTCTATAGCCGCAAGGAGTATGCGCTAGTTGGACTGGGTCTATGCAAGATAGGCTCAGAGTAATTTGTTGATATTGTATGGGCTTCCAAAGGGGGTTTAAATGATTATAAGCCAAATACGCAGTGGTTTGGCAAATGACAGTGAGAAGAGAGCTCCACGAACAGAAAATCCCACGAGGATCTCCAGAATGAGGTCAAAAACACACAGGTCATCTGGATAGTTGTGAAGAGAAAAAGTAGAGGGAAAATTAAATGGAGTATGTCCATAGTGGAAATTGAAAGGGGAGATGAGGAGAGATATTGTTGGTAATGAATACCTGTAAATTAGTAGTAGAATAAACATGTCCCCCGATGGATTTATAGTGCTGGGACGTATCCAGCACTGCCTCCCTGTTGACATAAAGTATGTCAAACATGAAATTTTATGGAGTATCAGAGGATAAGGAGGTAAAAAGTAAAGGTAAGAGTAGAAGAGGCCTCCTTTCCCAACGTGAGTCCTGCAATTCATAAGGAAAAAGGAAGAAAAAGAGAAGGAAAACTGGGTGGTGGGGAGGGATGTAGAAGCAGTATATATCCAGGGATAAGAATCACCAAGTGAGGGGAGGCTGGTACTAGTGAACGTCTCAGAAAGTGCCCAGGTGCCAGGATAGATGTTAGCAAGATTTCTATGGCGAGTGCAGGTATAATAACAGTAGTTCAAGATGTTCAAAGAGAGAGAAACACTTACCTGTGCGGGTCTGTATGTGTGAGTAATGGCGGCGCGCTCTGAATAGAGCGCGATCCGCCATTAAGTACGCCGGCGCATGCGCCGGAGTCTGCGTCTGATACTCCTCCCAAGGCGTGTGTGGACCAATGGAGGTCCCCCGTGTCCGGAACGCACAGACGCCGCCCACACATGGTTGGCCGCGGCGTGCATTCCTGGCACGCCGACGCACAATATCCGGGTCTGAATTTCCGCCCACGGCGGGATCAGGTGACCGGTGATGGGGCGAAGGAACGCCCCTGTGTGCGCCGGGGGGAGGATCTGTCCGGTGAGCACCACTGTCACTAACATAGAGCTGCGGCTGAGGGGACAGGACCAAAAAATGAAGACATAAAAACAAGGCAAACACTGTGTTTACACAAGATGGCAAATACAGAAAATAGGATATGGCTTAATATTGGATATTTTAAAGTAACATTCAATTAAAACAGGAGTAAAGACCACCGCAAATAGGGTGTATTAGGTAGCTACACAGTGGTACTTATATGCTGTAATAAGTGATATAGGATGAAGAATAGTAATGATAAGAAAAAGGGAGCAGCTAATCCTGAAGGGCTAAAGGAAAGCATGTATGTAAACACTAGAGTTCACAAATATTGGGACTGGAATATAATAAGGACGTGCAGACTGAATGCATCCATTAACGAAATCGATCTATGTTTTGTTGTCAGGCAAGATCTATGTAGAAATGGATCTATATAATATGGAGAAATTTTTTGTTCTATATATATGGAAGAAAGGGAAGGAAGAGATCATGTCCCATATATTGTGGGTATATGGATATATTTAGTGGTTTTGAAATAGAACAGCAATTGTATTTGAGGACATTACCTCGTGGTGTTATCATTGAATCATGTCCTCAAAAGAGGGAAGAAAAAGATCATGTCCAATATATAATGGGTGTATAGATATATTAGGTGATTTTGAAATGAAACAAGTATTGCATTGAAGGACATTACCCCATATTGTCATTGTTAAACCATAACTATATTATGGATCCCATCCTCCTGATGAAAAACCCTCAAGGAAGGGCTTGAAGCTAATGTTTTCATTGAGTCCTGGGGGGATGGTAGCCCTAAGATTATGAATCCATCTAGATTCCCTCTGTAAAAGAGTTTTGTCCCAATCCCCTCCTCTGCTACTGGGGTGCACCCGGTCAAGGATGACAAAAAGGCAACGTGGGAAAATGCCACTGTGTGTGGTCAGAACGTGTCTCCCGAGAGGGAGATCAGGATTGCGTTGGCGCATACATGTAATATGTCGTTGAGCTCGTTTATGGAATTCATTTTTCGTTTTCCCGACATAGAAGCACCCACAGCAGCAGAGGAGGAAATAGACAACTCCTATCGTTTGACAATTAGAGAAATGTAAGGGTCTATATGGGGACCCATTGGGAAGAAGTATATTGGGGTCTGTGCAGATGTATTGACATATATTGTACCCTCCACATTTAAAAGTTCCTAGGCGTTTACAAGGATCTTGGCGAAATTCGCCTGTGTATTCACTTTTAACTAATTTGTCCTTGAGTGAGCGGGTCTTGCGATAAGTTATCGCCGGTTGGTCAGTGACAAAGGGATTGAGATGTGGATCACATGTGAGTAGATGCCAGTATTTGTTGAGAACATTATAAACTCTATCATGTTGTTTCGTATATGAGGTTATAATACGTGCCTGGTGTTGAATCTGATTATTGTCACGTGAAGTTTTGATCGATTTTTTGAAAATGAGGTCTTGTCGTTGTTGCGATTTGGCCCTACGATAGGCCTTTTTAAGACAAGTTTGTGTATAGCCTCTGGTGGTCAATCTTGTTCTGAGTTTGTCTGCTTCCAACTTAAAAATAGGATCTTCAGAGCAATTGCGTCTGAGTCGCAGATATTGCCCGTAGGGGATAGACTTTATTAGCGGGGCTGGATGAGCACTAGTTGCGTAAAGTACTGTATTAGCAGCAGTAGGTTTTCTAAATAATGTGGTCGTGATGTTGCCTAATTGATTTTTATTAATGGTGATGTCCAAGAAATCAATGGACTTGCTATTGTAGTTTAAGGTAAATGAAAGATTAAAGTTGTTTTTGTTCATGGAGTGAACACAATCCAGGAGTAATTCCTCATTGCCTGTCCAGACAATGAGAACATCGTCGATATACCTATGCCATGCCAATATGTGCTGGGTATATATCAAGTGTTGTTCCTCAGAGAGGAAAGAACGTTCCCATTCCCCCAGGTACAGGTTTGCGTACGATGGGGCACAACATGTCCCCATCGCAACGCCCTGTACCTGGAGGAAATGGGAACCATCAAAGGAAAATACATTGCGGGTAAGGATGTATTCAAGTGATTGTAGAATGAATTTTTGTGTAACTGGGGAATCTGAATTGGATTGTGTGAGGGCATGTGCGACCGTGCGGATACCCTGCTGGTGGGGGATGGAGCTATATAGTGCTTCAACATCTGTAGCCACCAGCAGGGCATCCGCAGGGATCGACATGCCCTCCAACAATTGAAGAAGGTGTATGGTATCCTTTACAAAAGAGGGGAGAGTTTGTACAAATGGGTACAGTTTGCTGTCCACGTATCTACTTAAATTCTCAGATATACTGCCCCTGCCCGAGACGATGGGTCGTCCAGGGGGGTCGTTTTTGTTTTTGTGGACTTTGGGCAAACTATAAAAGGTGGGAATAGTAGGAAATTTAATTCTAAGAAAATCCCAAGTGGTTTTGTCTATGCAGCCTGTTAAGTATCCATTGTCCACCAAAGCATAAAATTCAGCGAAATACTTATCAATAGTAATTCTAGATATTTTGTGATACCAAGTTGAGTTGTTAAGGATTTTCCAGCACATATTGGCGTATTGTTGGTTATGCATAATGACTATATTGCCCCCCTTGTCAGAGGGCTTAATAGTCAATTGTAACTGTTTAGTGAGAGCAGTGAGTGCCTGGTTTTCTTCTATACTAAGATTAGAGGCTCGAGTCTGGGGGGAGAGTTTGATTTTCTCAATGTCTTGAGATACCAACATGACAAAAGCTGCCAGATTGGTATTGCTATTCAGAGCAGGAAATTTATCCGACTTTTTTTGAAAGCGTTTGGAAGGATTGGGAAACAGGGATTTCGGGCACAAGAGTTTTTTTTAAAAAGATTTCTTTTATTCAACACAAAACTAAATATTTTAAAATCATAGAAAAATACAGGCAAATAATTGTGTATTAAGGACACAGTGAGACCACACAACAATGGTCTATGTTGTACAATATCTCAATGCATAGAACTTATAGAAGTCGATTTACATACAGTTCAAAATACAAGATCATTGGTAGTCATATAATCCTTGGAAACGTATTGCTTGATATCAGAAGAAACGCCGACGGACACCCAAGCAATATGGTGCCGGTCAGCGGGGTCGACTGAAAGTTTAAGTTAACATTCACCATGTAATATATGACCTTTGCTCGACATGTTTCGCTTTCTTAGACAAAAAAGCTTCATCTGGAGCATATCATTTCTTTTGTCTGTGTGAAAAATAACAGTATTTAGATAAATTACATATATATGTTACCTCATTTTCAGTGTGTTATAATTACAATTGCATATCATTTATCTCTCCTTTTAATTACATACAATCGTCTTGCACATCTCAGATAAGTCCTTCTATTTTTGCAATATCAACACAATATAACATTGGGTCTTAAGTTGCATTCAGACACTAAAGGGGTTTAGGGGAAAGAACGGAGGCCGCCAATAGTGAGTATATGTGGGGATCCATGCTGTAGTTATAGTATAAGCATATATATCCTGTTTATATACCTGGTAAATGGACAGAAAAATGTATACATACCTCTACATATAGTAATCAGGCACATATCTCAATTTCCATAGAGAATTCTTTAACGAGGAGGACTGTGCGTTTTGGGAAGCTCAAAAAAGGCAATGTATAGTGACATAGTAGTGAGGGTAGTCACTCCATGTCTCATATCTGGGTGAATGAGAACAAAAGAACAATGTTTCTCAGAATGGTAGGCGTTTTTATTCTATGATATCACTTAAAGGGAAAGCCCATAGAAATTCTAAACCATAAGCTCACGTGTTTCAAAGTGGTAAAATCAGTGTGCCTCATGCTTGTTATAAGAGTGTGTAAGTACCTATAGAGCCCATAGATTATCTGCCTTAAAAGGGGCAAAAGAAAAGAAAAGATATATAGTCATTCTGGACCGTAAGAATGGACAGGTGCCATGCGTTTCTAAACGATTATGCACCAACATACAGAATTTGCCCATTCGTGTATGGGCTACTCCTATAGTAAAATACATATCATGTATATTGGTTTGCTTCCATATACATATGTGAATATGTGTGTGTAATCAATTTGGTATCCGGCCCACCCTCCTCCATAATAGTAGGGGGGTGACCAGAGTTATATATAAATAAGCAGTTGCTACATAGGGTCCAAGATGAGTACATGCAAAGCGTACTTAGAATAAACATAGGTAATAAACATAGTGGTAAATATATAGAGTGCCACCCAATATGATAGATCCCTATGCAGTATGAAAGTTCCAAACATAAACAGACACCTTAACAAGGCTCACCAAACTTGGGAAGGGCCAGAACTTAAATGTAGGGAGCGTATCTCCTCTGCTTGTATGTCGGCTGTTAAGCACAGTAAGATTAAGGTGAATTCCCGGATATCACAGAAGTGTAATGTTACAGTATTAGTATTGGCCATATAAAGCTTACCCCTTGCCACGCTATTCCCAGTTTCCGCACAGTCCTCACCGGATGGGGAACCTCCACCATATCAGGGCTTGTAAATGGCGCCCTTAAGTAGCATGGATCCCGGGCGGTTCGTCACACGGACGTCACCGCCCCGGCCACTCCCACCGGACATCGCTCGAGAGCCAGCGCGGGGACACCCCAGCGAGGCTCTCGGCTTAGTCACGGGTGTATGCAGATCATACAGAGGCAGGAAGTGCCTCCGTAGTCCGCTCAGGTGCCACAGGAAGTTCCGCCCGGAAGGGGCGGAACTAAACTGCGGCCTATCTGGCCGCACATATCTCACTGATGAGGCCGACCTCCATGCTTACCCACACTGCCCCCACAGGATCGGTCCGCAATTACATGGGGATTCTAATTGCCTGAAATGAAAAAACAACACAACAAGACAGAAATTATATATTTAAAAATACAGATATAAAAACATATTTCACTAAGGTACAAAGATGTTCCTGGTAAAACCAGGAGATATATATCGGTAATATATTTGTTTATCAAAAATTATTATATAACCATGTTTATTTTTTGACATTCACCACTAGTGAGGGCGTTCAATAGTAACAGCCCTAATGAAAGAACAGGGGCTGGAATGCCCCCTACTAGAAACACTTCCATACTTCAAACCCCAAGGGAAAGTTGCATATTTTGACTTATTATAAATCCTCAAGATCATAATATTGATGAGATAGGGATTATAGCACAAAAAACTGTTTGTTATACATAAGGAAGGAAGAGGGAATAATTAAATATATATGTACGGGGGGAGGATGACCACGCCAAAACCAAGCAGACACCCTGACCCATATATCCCACATAGGGCCATTATCGTAACCAGAGTATGCTACTCGAGGTCAATTAGGTCTATTGGCATTAAGTAAGCAAGGAAACCTTCACAGAAAGGGTTTGTTCGACTGTGTTTCGTTCAACCCAGGTCTATAAGTGGCATTGAGACGCTCTATCCAGAGAGTCTCTCTCTGGAGAATTTTTTTGTCCCAGTTGCCACCCCGAGGATCTTGAGGAATAACCTCAAGCACATAAAATCTTGCCTTTTTGGGATTGAACCTGTGGTATAGGTCAAGGTGTCTGCTCACGGGCGTGATCATCCTTCCCCCTGCTGATACGTACACATGGTCATTTATCCTTTGGCGGAGCTCTCTTATAGTTTTACCTATATAGAACATGCCGCAGGTACAATGCATCATGTATACCACTCCCCGTGTGCTACAGTCAGCTCGAAATTTTGGAGCAAATGTCTCCCCATTAGGTAAAGTGTATTCAGTATTCTCCTCTATCCAAGGACATAAGGCGCATTTGCGACATTTATAAGTACCTCTACCTGTGGTTACTTTATTTCTGATGGGTTGATAGTGGCTTGTTGTTAGTTGATCTCTTAAAGATCTTGTTCTCCTGAAAACAATTTGGGGATGTTTGCCCACGTATTTGTTTATAACCGGATCATCACGAAGAAGATGCCAGTTCCGTTCAAGAATATCTCTCAATACTTTTTCATGAGCGGAGTATTTGGTTATTAGTTTAACTGTCGATTGCGTGTTTGGAGGTTTGGCTCTAAAGATGAGGCTGTTTCTATTTTGAGAAAACGCTTTGTTGAAAGCTGTTCTCAACAAACGCTTACTGTATCCACGAGCCATTAGGCGTTCTCGTAAAAGGTTAGCCTGTATTTTGAAATCGTTATCAGATGTACAATTACACCGTAGGCGTATGTATTGGGCATATGGAATACTGCGTATAAGCGCCCCTGGGTGGGCGCTAGACGCATGTAATATTACATTCCCTGACGTCTCCTTTCTGTATAGGTTAGTCGTCAGGTGTCCATCCACATGTTTGAGTACCGTTAGGTCAAGGAAATTAACACTCGAGTCACTGATAGTAGATGTTAACTTCAAGTTGAAGTCGTTTATATTTAATTGGGCAATAAACTCATCTAGCATTGATTTTGAACCTGTCCAGACAGCAAAAATGTCGTCTATATAACGAAACCAAATTGCCACGGATGAAAAAAAATGGGATAAATTTTCATCTGATGTGATTTGTCGCTCCCATCCCCCCAGGTACAGGTTGGCGTAGGCCGGGGCACAACAAGTGCCCATGGCCACGCCCTGTACCTGGAGGTAGTGGGACCCGTTGAAAGTAAACCAGTTGTGTTTCAGGATAAACAATAAAAGTTCCAAAATAAAGTCACAAAATGGCCAAGTGTGATGGTCTTGCTCATATAAGAACGTGCGTATCATCCCGACGCCCTGCTCGTGAGGGATACTGGAGTATAGTGCCTCCACATCCAAAGTCACGAGCAGGGCGTCGGGAGGAACCACCATATCTTCAATCATTTTTAAAAACTCGAGTGTGTCCTTGACGTATGACGGTAACCGCACTACATGTGGTAGTAAATAATAATCGATCAAGCGACTAGCATTTTCAGTTAGACTTCCAATGCCCGATACAATAGGCCTACCAGGTGGAGAAGTTAAATTTTTATGGGTTTTTGGGAGTGAATAGAATGTCGCCTGTCTCGGAAATTTGTTGTTAAGAAAATTATAACAGTCTTTATCTATAAGAGCCAATTGATATGCACGTCCGTTATATCCAAATACTCTGCTTTAAATTCTGTAGTGACCAATGGGGATATCTTTTTGTACCATGTACGATTTGAGAGGATATTAAGGCACATTTTTTCGTATCCCTCTCGAGTCATCAATACTAGGTTACCACCCTTATCTGAGGGTTTGATAACCAAGTCTGTATGGTTTCTTAGTTTGTTAAGCATCTGTAGTTGTTGTTTAGAAAGATTATTTTGTGTTGATTTTAACTCACAATTTTTTATCTCACCTACCACTGTAGTCAAAAAAGCCAAAAGGTTAGGATTTGTAGTTAAGTCAGGGAAATTATTGGATTTTGGTTTGAAGGGGACCTGTCTTGGATTTACTGTCTTTGTTTGTATAGGTTGATCAGGGGACTGGGAATCCGGAAGACTGCCTTCCTCCAATAGTAAAATTAAATCCCGTAGAACACGGAATTCTTGCATTGTGTAATGTTTTATTTTTTCTGAGATTTCTTTATCTTGTGTATTACGTTGTCTTTCTGGGTCATAGATATGTTTATACGTCAAGTTCCTTATGAACATATAGACGTCCTTTATGGTCTCATATCTATCCATAGGAGTAGATGGGCAGAACGTGAGGCCAAGTTCAAGGACCTCTTGTTCTTGGGGGGAAAAGTGATAAGGGGTTAAGTTAATGATCGATAATTTTAGGTGGGAAGGCTTAGTGATGTGCTCAGGGGAAAATTTGAGGCCTGGGCCTGTGAAGCTGCAAAGTGGCCATCAATAGTGGTTTGTCTAAGAGAGGTAGTGCTGGGTATATTTAAAGGTAGTGTGTTAGAGAAAACAGGTGCCGCAGCACCTAGTGAGTGTGTTTGAGAATTAGATGTGAGATCCTGTGTGGGTGGATTACTTGGATTAGTGCTAGTGGATAAGGGTTGCAACATTTGTATCGCTTGGAGAGCCAGGGGTCCCAAATAAGGGTCCTGTGCTTCCAAACCATCTTGTGTGAGTGCCTCGACAGATCGAACAGTCTGTCCAATTTGAGTCCCCCCAGTTCCTAATGGTTGAAATTTGGAAGTTTCATCGGGTCGCTTTTTGGAGCGTGGTGTGTAGTTGGCTCCTTCCTGTTGTACTCGTTTACGTGTCGCCATGTCTGTTTTTGGTCTAGTATCTTGATTAGATCTAATCGATGTTTTGGATCTATTAGATTGTGCGGAGATCGAAGACGAGTCCGATTCCCAATCAGTTTCCCTTGGACCTGTATTCGACATCTGTTCACGGGGGCCTCGCGAATAGCGGGGTCGCCTTGAACTATTGGGTCCCGGCCATCGGTAAGCATAGCCTTCCGTGAAGGCCATCCTATCTTTTAAAAATTTAGTTTGTTTTTTACCAATGATATCCCTATTAAGTTTGATTCCATACTCCTTCACCTCCTTCCATCTTGCCTCGTAATGTATATGTTTTTTTAGATTTTCGTTCTTAGTATATAAAGATGATAACTCAGTATCCAAAGTAGCTAGGTCCAATTTGTATTGGGACACCAGCAGCTGGCACAAGTCGGTACTGCATTTGGTTAGAATACGTTCCCACAAAGTTCTAAACTCGCTCGAAGCATTATCGAAGGAGGGGAATAGATGAATCCTCAAACCCACAGGGCATACATTTGCCTGTATATACTTCAAGAAAAATTCTATATGCCAATATAGGTTTGACTTTTTTTTAATAAGTCTCTTTACTGTATTTATATATTGGTTTAGGCTTATATCATCCTTGGCCGGGATGTTACAGGTAGATTCAATTTCGGTCATAAGACCCGTCCATGCATTTCCAACGAAATCCATGGTTGTCCTATGAGTTCTATCAGTTATTGTTAGAATGGTTTATGGTCTCTTCTATATAGGTTTCTATTTTTTGAAAAAATGTGTATAAATTATGACTTGACTAAATAAACAACTACAAAATTATCTTCAAAGGCCAGATACAGGCCAGAGGTTGGCACTAGAAAATTATAAGCAACTTTTTACGGGGTTTTTTTGCATAAAAGATGTTTCACGATCCTTCCATATGATATTATTCAAATATAATATGTATAAAAGGTAATAAGTGATACTTAAACCTATATACTTTGCTGCTTGCCACTTCCCAGGATGGCTGGTGCTTCCACCTTTATATCAGAATTATTTTACAAGTCATGTGTCCACAGATAGCAGCCATCTTGGCCATGACGTATCCAACTTAGGGTGTGCCCCTATCCTCAATTAACTAATTACATTTGGAAGGATTGGGAAACAGGGATTTCGGGCACAAGAGTTTTTTTTAAAAAGATTTCTTTTATTCAACACAAAACTAAATATTTTAAAATCATAGAAAAATACAGGCAAATAATTGTGTATTAAGGACACAGTGAGACCACACAACAATGGTCTATGTTGTACAATATCTCAATGCATAGAACTTATAGAAGTCGATTTACATACAGTTCAAAATACAAGATCATTGGTAGTCATATAATCCTTGGAAACGTATTGCTTGATATCAGAAGAAACGCCGACGGACACCCAAGCAATATGGTGCCGGTCAGCGGGGTCGACTGAAAGTTTAAGTTAACATTCACCATGTAATATATGACCTTTGCTCGACATGTTTCGCTTTCTTAGACAAAAAAGCTTCATCTGGAGCATATCATTTCTTTTGTCTGTGTGAAAAATAACAGTATTTAGATAAATTACATATATATGTTACCTCATTTTCAGTGTGTTATAATTACAATTGCATATCATTTATCTCTCCTTTTAATTACATACAATCGTCTTGCACATCTCAGATAAGTCCTTCTATTTTTGCAATATCAACACAATATAACATTGGGTCTTAAGTTGCATTCAGACACTAAAGGGGTTTAGGGGAAAGAATTAATTAGTTAATTGAGGATAGGGGCACACCCTAAGTTGGATACGTCATGGCCAAGATGGCTGCTATCTGTGGACACATGACTTGTAAAATAATTTTTTTGAAAGCGGTTTGTTGTGCCGGATTGAGGATGTTCGTTTAATAACGAGTCCAAATCAATCCTGTCTATTAGGTCGAGTCCATCTTGTTCCTCTAGTAAGGCGATTAGTGTATCTAATGCTTCCGTTTCTAATTTTTTGATTTTGGGTTGCAATAACTTGGGGTTATGTTTCTGGGCATGTTGACTTTGTAAAAGAATTTTTCGAGCAAATAAATTTAAATCTTTTTTGAAAGTAAATTTGTCTATATCAGTAGTGGGACAGAAGGTGAGGCCTTTACGCAGTAAAGATATTTGGGCTGGTGACAAGGTATAATCTGAGAGATTGATGATATCACTATCATCGTTAGAAGAGATTGAGTTTCATGAATGGTCCTCAAATTCCGTGTTGTCTGCGGCCATAGCATGCGTAGTGTCTGTGATTGCTATGTGTTTGGTTTCTAGTGTGTTCTTAACCGGTAAATTAATGTGGGCTAGGCGTCGTGTATCTGATGGGAGTGGAGGCCCTGAGGGGGTTGGGGGGCGTTTGCTCGCATTTGTGTTGTCATCTTGGGCAAAAGATCTTTTTGTTTTCACTTGTTTGCCCCTATTAAGAGTGGGCAGTGAGGATGAGGACAGTGAAGAGTTTATGGATGAATTTGAGCCTAGATTATGATCGGCTCTGGTTAAATCACGTCTCTTAGGACGGGGTTGTGTTTGTCGTTGATGCCATTTATAAGCCTTTTTGTCACGGAAGGCTATTCTGTCCCTACAGAGCTTCTGCTCCTTTTTATTGATTTATTGTTCAGTTTAATATTTTTATCTAGTTGATTTTTAATATTGTTTTCCAAATTGATAAATTTGGGGGTGTCCAAGTGTGTCTCTAATTGTTCATAGAGTTTCTCAATGGTCAGGTCTAATCCCTTTATCCTCTTGTGATATTCTTCAATGAGGAGGCACATCATGTTCTTTGAACATAATTGTAGATTTGCCTCCCATTTGGATTTAAAGATTTCATCGAGATCCTCAATAGTTGGAAAGATTTGGACTCGTAGGCCTAAGGGGTTAAGATTTTCTCTATTATATGTTTCGAAATTATCAATATGGAGATATAGGTTGGTTTTCTTTTCTACCGCTTTTTTTAATTCAAAAATCAAAGATTCAATTTTAGTATCCTGAGCTTCTTTTTTGCTATGTTCTCTATAAGACAAGAGAAGATTATCAAAGCCTGTACCCCTAAACATGATGTCTATCAAAGAATTTTTTATATAGATCGTGAGGATGAAAGAGTGAAAATACTGTAACAAGTGTATTTAGATATGATAACCTGTGGGTCCGGACTATTGAGATGTAAGTCAACTGTTGGTTATAGTGAACTAGGTGAAAAGGAATGAATGGAGGGATTGCTTTGTTTTAACTGTCTGTCTGTGGTCGTCCCCGGAGACGGGGCTGTATGTATGAAATAGAGAAAGAAATTGTATGTTGATCTAGGATAGGTATCGAGGATAATAAGATAATAGAGGGAAGGGAAATGAAAGCTTTTTTTCTCACGTCACCCTAATGGACCCTAGGTCCTGGGGGTCCCCCGGATCTGGAACAGAGCTGGGGGGGCCAACCAGGGCCCTGGGTACTTCGGGTAGACGAGCACACAATAAGGTAACCTTATTTAAATAGTAACTAGTATTTCATTGGAATAGTAACTCAAATGGTAGCACCAAAAGATTTTTCTTTTTGTGCATATAGAAATAATAATCAAGTATAAAAAACACAGAATACGAATGAGGCGGGGAAGTGGGTGTTTGCCACCCTGGATAATCAGAAAAGATAAATTCGGATTCTGTGTTTTAAACCTGGAATCTTGCCAACATCCCTAATAAATATGGAACAAAAAATAACCCCTGAGGATTGGGACTTTCAACGGCAAGAACCAGGACTTGAGTATGAAAATATATAAATTTTATTACACGTATTACAAAAATGGAACATACATAATCACACATAAAGTATAAGATAAAAACAAGGTCATAGATACGTCTTGGAACCAAGAGGGTCTGAGGTGTCTGGATCGGACTAGACGCGTTTCGGACCAATTGCCTTTCTCGATAGTCCAGAAAACACCAGAACTCAGACTAGGAACATAAAAGGTAACAATGAGTATGATACAGATGGTAAATATAGAATTAGATTTAACATGTATTAAACAATGTTAGAAACAATATGTCACATAGTTCATTATACACAGTGTTTGTCATATTTAGGCCTATCGTAGGGCCAAATCGCAACAACGACAAGACCTCATTTTCAAAAAATCGATCAAAACTTCACGTGACAATAATCAGATTCAACACCAGGCACGTATTATAACCTCATATACGAAACAACATGATAGAGTTTATAATGTTCTCAACAAATACTGGCATCTACTCACATGTGATCCACATCTCAATCCCTTTGTCACTGACCAACCGGCGATAACTTATCGCAAGACCCGCTCACTCAAGGACAAATTAGTTAAAAGTGAATACACAGGCGAATTTCGCCAAGATCCTTGTAAACGCCTAGGAACTTTTAAATGTGGAGGGTACAATATATGTCAATACATCTGCACAGACCCCAATATACTTCTTCCCAATGGGTCCCCATATAGACCCTTACATTTCTCTAATTGTCAAACGATAGGAGTTGTCTATCTCCTCCTCTGCTGCTGTGGGTGCTTCTATGTCGGGAAAACGAAAAATGAATTCCATAAACGAGCTCAACGACATATTACATGTATGCGCCAACGCAATCCTGATCTCCCTCTCGGGAGACACGTTCTGACCACACACAGTGGCATTTTCCCACGTTGCCTTTTTGTCATCCTTGACCGGGTGCACCCCAGTAGCAGAGGAGGGGATTGGGACAAAACTCTTTTACAGAGGGAATCTAGATGGATTCATAATCTTAGGGCTACCATCCCCCCAGGACTCAATGAAAACATTAGCTTCAAGCCCTTCCTTGAGGGTTTTTCATCAGGAGGATGGGATCCATAATATAGTTATGGTTTAACAATGACAATATGGGGTAATGTCCTTCAATGCAATACTTGTTTCATTTCAAAATCACCTAATATATCTATACACCCATTATATATTGGACATGATCTTTTTCTTCCCTCTTTTGAGGACATGATTCAATGATAACACCACGAGGTAATGTCCTCAAATACAATTGCTGTTCTATTTCAAAACCACTAAATATATCCATATACCCACAATATATGGGACATGATCTCTTCCTTCCCTTTCTTCCATATATATAGAACAAAAAATTTCTCCATATTATATAGATCCATTTCTACATAGATCTTGCCTGACAACAAAACATAGATCGATTTCGTTAATGGATGCATTCAGTCTGCACGTCCTTATTATATTCCAGTCCCAATATTTGTGAACTCTAGTGTTTACATACATGCTTTCCTTTAGCCCTTCAGGATTAGCTGCTCCCTTTTTCTTATCATTACTATTCTTCATCCTATATCACTTATTACAGCATATAAGTACCACTGTGTAGCTACCTAATACACCCTATTTGCGGTGGTCTTTACTCCTGTTTTAATTGAATGTTACTTTAAAATATCCAATATTAAGCCATATCCTATTTTCTGTATTTGCCTCCTTGTGTAAACACAGTGTTTGCCTTGTTTTTATGTCTTCATTTTTTGGTCCTGTCCCCTCAGCCGCAGCTCTATGTTAGTGACAGTGGTGCTCACCGGACAGATCCTCCCCCCGGCGCACACAGGGGCGTTCCTTCGCCCCATCACCGGTCACCTGATCCCGCCGTGGGCGGAGATTCAGACCCGGATATTGTGCGTCGGCGTGCCCGGAACGCACGCCGCGGCCAACCATGTGTGGGCGGCGTCTGTGCGTTCCGGACACGGGGGACCTCCATTGGTCCACACACGCCTTGGGAGGAGTATCAGACGCAGACTCCGGCGCATGCGCCGGCGTACTTAATGGCGGATCGCGCTCTATTCAGAGCGCGCCGCCATTACTCACACATACAGACCCGCACAGGTAAGTGTTTCTCTCTCTTTGAACATCTTGAACTACTGTTATTATACCTGCACTCGCCATAGAAATCTTGCTAACATCTATCCTGGCACCTGGGCACTTTCTGAGACGTTCACTAGTACCAGCCTCCCCTCACTTGGTGATTCTTATCCCTGGATATATACTGCTTCTACATCCCTCCCCACCACCCAGTTTTCCTTCTCTTTTTCTTCCTTTTTCCTTATGAATTGCAGGACTCACGTTGGGAAAGGAGGCCTCTTCTACTCTTACCTTTACTTTTTACCTCCTTATCCTCTGATACTCCATAAAATTTCATGTTTGACATACTTTATGTCAACAGGGAGGCAGTGCTGGATACGTCCCAGCACTATAAATCCATCGGGGGACATGTTTATTCTACTACTAATTTACAGGTATTCATTACCAACAATATCTCTCCTCATCTCCCCTTTCAATTTCCACTATGGACATACTCCATTTAATTTTCCCTCTACTTTTTCTCTTCACAACTATCCAGATGACCTGTGTGTTTTTGACCTCATTCTGGAGATCCTCGTGGGATTTTCTGTTCGTGGAGCTCTCTTCTCACTGTCATTTGCCAAACCACTGCGTATTTGGCTTATAATCATTTAAACCCCCTTTGGAAGCCCATACAATATCAACAAATTACTCTGAGCCTATCTTGCATAGACCCAGTCCAACTAGCGCATACTCCTTGCGGCTATAGACAATCGAAGGCCTTTTTCTCATCCACCAAGGCCCATCCCTTTGGTCTCACGTCCTGGATTCCACAGAAGTCTTACATATCTGGTATGTAATCATAGAGGCATTTTTGCCCCCCCTTTTACATCTAAATATGACAAACACTGTGTATAATGAACTATGTGACATATTGTTTCTAACATTGTTTAATACATGTTAAATCTAATTCTATATTTACCATCTGTATCATACTCATTGTTACCTTTTATGTTCCTAGTCTGAGTTCTGGTGTTTTCTGGACTATCGAGAAAGGCAATTGGTCCGAAACGCGTCTAGTCCGATCCAGACACCTCAGACCCTCTTGGTTCCAAGACGTATCTATGACCTTGTTTTTATCTTATACTTTATGTGTGATTATGTATGTTCCATTTTTGTAATACGTGTAATAAAATTTATATATTTTCATACTCAAGTCCTGGTTCTTGCCGTTGAAAGTCCCAATCCTCAGGGGTTATTTTTTGTTTCAACCCTGTTACATATCTTTGTGTCATCAGCAAAAAGACAAACCTTACCATCGAGGTCTTTTGCAATATCACTTATGAAGATATTAAACAAAATTGGTCCCAGTACAGATCCCTGAGGTACCCCACTGGTAACATGACCTTGTTCTGAATGTTCTCCATTGACTACAACCCTCTGTTGTCTGTCACTCAGCCACTGCCTAATTCACTCAACAATATGGGAGTCCATGCTCAATGACTGCAGTTTATTGATAAGTCTTCTATGTGGGACAGTGTCAAAAGCCTTACTAAAATCTAGATATGCAATGTCTACTGCACCTCCACCGTCTATTATTTTAGTCACCCAGTCAAAAAAATCTATAAGATTTGTTTGACATGATCTCCCTGAAGTAAACCCATGTTGTTTTTCATCTTGCAATCCATGGGATTTAAGATGTTCCACAATCCTATCCTTTAATAGGGTTTCCATTAATTTGCCTACTATTGATGTCAGACTCACTGGTCTATAGTTGCTTGATTCCTCCCTACTACCTTTCTTGTGAATGGGCACGACATTTGCCAATTTCCAATCTTCCGGGACGACTCCTGTTACTAATGATTGGTTAAATAAATCTGTTAATGGTTTTGCCAGCTCACCACTAAGCTCTTTTAATAATTTTGGGTGTATCTCATCAGGACCCTGTGACTTATTTGTCTTCACTTTAGACAGCAATCTTAGAACGTCTTCCTCTGTAAAGACACATGCATCAAACAATTCATTAGTCATCCTTTCAAGTGGAGGTCCTTCTCCTTTTTCTTCTGTAAAAACTGAACAGAAGTATTCATTAAGGCAGTGCCAGTACCAATTTATGGTAGGATTTATTGGTCAATAATATAATTTTGGCAGCTTCTTTGATATCTTTATTTCTTAGACTGTATATGATGGGGTTGAGCATTGGCATCACCACAGTGTACAACAGGGAAATCACTTTAGATATATTTAAAGATGAACTGTTTTTTGGAAGCATGTAAATACCAATAAGAGTTCCATAAAACATGCAAACCACAGTCAGATGGGAACTGCAAGTTGAGAAGGACTTCTGTCTGCCAATATTGGAGGGAATTTTAAGGATAGCTTGAACAATGCATCCATATGATGTTAGAGTTATCATAAGAGGGAGTACTATTACAGGGACACTTAGTAAGAGGACCACCAAGCGAACAGTGTATGTTTCTGAACAAGATAGTTCCAGAATGGGCTCCAAATCACAGAAGAAATGATCAATGACATGAGGCCCACAGAAGTCCAAAGTACAGATTGATATAGTGGTTATTATTAAAAAGGAAAATCCCAACAGCCAAGAAAGAAGGATCAAGTTTAGAAACAATGGATAGTTCATTATTGAGGAATATCTGAGAGGATTACAGACAGCCAGGTACCGGTCATAAGCCATCACAGTTAATATAAAGCATTCTAAGGATTCAGAAGCACCAAAAATATAAAACTGAGTGATACAACCAACAAGGGACATAACAACGCTCCCATTTATTACATTGGCAAGTGTGTTGGGGGTAATATCTGTTGTCAGCAGTATGTCCGATATGGATAGCTGGGTGAGGAAGAAGTACATGGGAGACTGGAGCTTTTTTGTGTTTGCAACCAATGTGATAATCAAGAGATTTGCATTAATTGTCACTAAATAAATTAGAAGGAGCAGAACAAATACAATACTGTTGAATTTGTAGAGATTCGGGAATCCAAGGAGAATTATCTCAGAGACTGGCGTTTGGTTTCCGTCATACATTATCATTAGTTTGAACGAAAACAGATTTAAGAAATATTTCACTTAACTGCTGCACCTCTGGAGCTTATATTTTTCACACATGTTAAAATATGAATTTTTTGGATAGAAATTGACTTAAAACCCCCAGAACATTATCTATTTTCTGAACGCAGAGGCCCTGTAGAATAAAAAGGGAACAGCACGTTACTGTGTTGAATGATATTTGCCCAACTGTTTATCAAATCTATATTTTCAGGAAGAAATGCACTGAAAAAAATTTTTTATGTGCACAGAAACATAATTAAATCCCCATTTGTGCTAAATAAAAAATGAGGTTATGTCAAGTAAATAGATACCAAACGAGTGTGAATCCATAACTTCCAAAAATGATGGCACCCATGAAAACTGGCCAGGCTTCTGGACTGCTGCAAATGGTCTATAGGCTTGACATTAAGCAATATTTTTCAAAACTGCACAGTTTTTTACTTACAAGTGTCCCTTGAATACAATTTTATTTCAAAAGTAGGAAGAGGAAATATTTGTAGCACCTTGAACAAAATAAATTTAGGAGTAATTATCACAAACTAAAAAAGTCCATTCTATGAAATATGTTGCTTGTCGTCATCTACAGTATGTGGAAAACCAATTTCAAAGGCATTATTCACAACATGGATTTCACTGGATTCAGTTTTATAGTCAGTTATTCAATCAATTCAGAAATGCATGTTATATAGCTTTTTATAAAGAAAATCTGGTAGATTATTGGCAGTACTCATGTGTATAAACAGAATTTTGTCTTGGGAGACAAAGCAGACTCATAATCATAACTAGGGTTGTTATCTCATGAGATGTAGTTATTTTTTGCGAAGTAAATTTATCATTGAAATGTATTCATTTTAAGTCATGTTTAAAGCTATCACTAATTAACCACTTCTGGACTGGAAGGTTTTCCCCCTTAATGACCAGGCCTTTTTTTGCGATATGGCGGCGTTACTTTAACTGACAATTGCACGGTTGTGCGACACTGTACCCAAATAAAATCAATGTCCTTTTTTTCCCACAAATAGAGCTTTCTTTTGGTGGTATTTGATCACCTCTGCAATTTTTTATTTTTTGCCCTACATCAGGTCTCAGCCTCTGGTTGTGTTTCTGTGGCTCAGTGTCCTCCTCCCCCGTACCTTGGTTTTGAAGCTCTGAGAGTTTTCTCGTGTAATAGGATATCTCCAGCATTGCCTTAACCCCCTGGGCAGGTTGACCCTCTTTTGGCTCCAGGGTCTTTGGGTTCGACAGTTCCCTGCAGTGTTCTCTGTGGCGTGGCTATCCGAGGCCCCCCTTTCTTACTTATTCTTTTGTGTCATGGCGGAGGTGGACTGGTTCGCAAATGGTACCGCTAGAATCTTGGCAGCTCGAGGAGTAAAGCAGTGCTAGAATGGTCGCTCCAATTGGTCGGGGAAAGGATCTGTGGCAGGATACACCAAGCTCCGTGAGACTGGACTGCTCACATTCCCATTACTGCCACCACCTCCCCAGAGGCACATTATTGTTGGTAAAGAATTAAATTTTACAAACGTCTACAATTGAAACCTTTCTTCACATCTGTGCCACAACACATATGATTTACTACATGTTATCAAAATATGTAATAATACATGTCATTAGATAATAAGATGATGGTGGAGTGCTGGATCAGGATTTTGGTAGGTATTTAGATCTGTTGATATCTTAGTTAAGAGGTTACTCTCTAAGATGTGATGGGCCCTAAGAGGAGATACAGTAGTAAGTTGTGTAGAGTGAAGACAGTGCCAAATGTATGGTTTAGGGTACAGGCCAAGTGTTAATTTAAAGTGATTATAAAGTCTAGTTTTTTCAAACAACATACATGTTATACTTAATAAACAAGCAAAAAAATGGGGGAGCAAACCCTGAACATGTATATCTAAAGCCGGTGCAGCTATGGACCAAGCAACATGTATATTAAAAAAGAATAGCGCACACATGCAAAAGAAATGACTATCAAATATGGAGACAATCCATAAATAAAAATGGGGATTTGGTCCCACCATATGGCCATATCGTGCTCAAGCCCACCACTGCGTCAAAGTACCCCATTATCAGTGGGTCCTACACTATCCATAAAAAAGGGGTGAATCCAGCCTCTCTAACCCTTGGAGATAATACTCCTTGCTGGGAAAGATGTGCTAATGCACTACAGGGGACTCCTCCTATATCTACTTGATAGTGGACACTGATAGAGTACAGGTGTGTGTGGGGGATGGGATGCTCAACCTCAGAAGTCTGGTCCGACCGAATACATAATAAACAAGCAAATTTTTTTGCTTATACATGTTATACTTACCTGCTCTGTGCAGTTGGTTTTGCACAAAGTGGCCCAGATCCTCCTCCTCGTGGGTCCCTCTTCTGTGTTCCTGGCCCCTCCCTCCTGTTGAGTGCCCCCACAGCAAGCAGTTTGCTATTGGGTCACCCAATCCAAGTCACAGCTCCCTGTGTCCATTCAGACACAGAGCTGCGACCCAGCCCTGCCCTCTCTCCTGACTGGCTGACTGACTTTGATTGACAGCAGAGGAAGCCAATCATGCCACGCTGCTGTCTCAGCCAATGAGGAGGGGAGTCCCGGGCAATTGACACACTCCTGCAACATTGCTGATTAGAGATGGGCTCGGGTAAGTGTTAGGGGGGCTGCTGTACACAGGTTTTTATTTTTTTTTTCATCTTAATGTCTTTACAATCCCTTTAATTGAGCTGTTCCCCATAACCCCAACAATGCTAATAATATGTAAGATTATATATATATATACAGGCATACCCCACTTTTTTTTTTTTTTTTTTTTTTTTTAAAGAAATATTTATTGATTTTTCAGCAATTTACAAATTATACAACAGTCCACTCAAAACACGAGTGTAAAGGTTCAACAGTAGAACATGTTTGGTATACAGTGGATGGAGTAATGGCCCATACAACTGAAATCAAAGCAAATGAACCAAGGTGTCAAGAGACCAAAACTAATGTCAGCCAAGAGAGAAGGGAGGGAGGGGGGAAGGAGGGGGAGTGGGAAAAGGCGAGAGCAGAGTGAATGCCCTGTGGGGAGAGGGAACAAGCGGGGTAGAGCAGTAGAACTGGAAGAGGGGGGAAAGGAAGGAGGAGGAACATGGGGGGTAAGGAAGGGAGGGAGGGGTGACCAGGTTAGCAGACATATCAGTATCAAAGAACTATCTAGGTATATCACATATGTTTGATGACCAACTACAGCCAAAGGGGTGGAAAGAAGGGGGGGGAACAAGGACAAGGCCTGATGATCTTTCAGCAGGTAGTAATAGTATAGGGCAATTCAATCCATCTACATAATCCAGGAGGAGAGGGGGGAAGAGAAGTGGGAGTCAAGGGAGTACTCTAGTGAGCTGTATCAGCCTCTGTGGTAAATGGGGGTGGAGAAGTGTTCGGGTGGAAAAGCACCAGATACGCCTGCCATTTCCTCCAGAACTTAATAGGGTTGGACTTGAAGACAGACAGGTCCAGACGATCCTTGGTAAGCAGGCTATCCAAGTCCGATTGTAGCTCTTTCACAGTGGGTGGGGAGGGGGATATCCAGTGTCTGAGAATGGTCCTACGGGCAAGCATTAGGCACGTAGAGATCCAGGCTTTATGGGCAAGCAGTATAGACGCCTGCTTTTTGTCATGTGTGACATAAGCAAGCGGAGGTTTATTGTCCAAAAGTCCAAACAACAGTGGAAGGGGATTTTTCGTGGGTTGGAGGCCCGTGACCCTATGTATCAGAAGTTCCACGCTGTTCCAGAAGGATGACACAATCGGGCAACTCCACAGCCGGTGGTGTAACGTAGGGCGGTGCGCTGAGCACCAGGAACATCCTTGGAATGGAACATGCAGGGGAGAGGATGAAAAAGGAGAGTAGGCATGATGGAGTATTTTCAATTGCTGCTCCCTCCATAATTCGTTAGTGTTGAAGGAACATGTGGTGATATACCCCGAAATCAGGAGCCGCTTGGAGCCAGTAATATTCAGGGCCTTGTCCCATGAAGATTTGGTGAAGTCCAGTCGTGTGTCCAGTATTGTGGCCTGAAGAGGACAGTAGACATGGGCAAGTTTAGGATGTTCCACAGATAGGATGGTATCCATGATGGAAGGCAGGAATCGCTTTGATCTGTCTCTGCACAAAGCCATGGCATGGGAGGTGACCTGATGTATATGCAGGAAATGGTGAACAGGGAGTTTATAAAGGTGTTGCAGGTCTTCGAAGGGGAGAGGTGCACCCGTTGTCGAGTCAAATAATTGAGCAAAAGTCCTTAGTCCTTCCTGGGCCCAGGTGGAGTAGATGCTTTCCAGTTCCATTGAACACAGGGATGGGTTTCCTGCTATAGGGAGATGTTGGGATATGTACTGCGGTAGACCCAACTTTTTCCTAATCTCCCTCCAAGCCACAAGAGTATCTCGGAACAAGATATTCGACCTGAGATTTGGGGGGAGATCCTTTAGTTTGCTATGCAGGAGCTCTTCTAGGGAAAAAGGGACCGGGATTTGTGATTCCAAAGAAAAATTTGAGAACCTAGAAGACCCCTTTAGCCAATCCATACCCACTCTCAACAGGCAAGATAAATTGTACAGTCTAATATCGGGTAGGTTTGCGCCCCCAAGTGACTTGGGGGGGGTATAGTTTGGGGAGAGAGATCCTTGACCTTTTGGTTTTCCACAAGAACCTGGAAAGGGATTTGTGTAAGGTGTTAATGTCAGTGTGTTTAATAAGCAGGGGAAGTGTCTGCATAAGGTATAACAATTTAGGGAACGTGACCATTTTATAGAGGTGACACCTGCCTAGGAGAGACAGTGGAAGGGAGACCCAATTGTCCAGTTCTACAGCCAGTTTCGCTATCAATGGGGTATAGTTTAATTGGTACAGGGAGTCGGGAGATTTACCGATATGAATACCCAAGTACTTAATACTGGTTTTGGCAATGGCAAAGGGGGATTGCGAGGTCCACTCTAGAGAGCGCGGTTGGCCGAGAGGAAGTATTTCACTCTTCGTATAGTTGATGCGCAGACCTGAGCACAATTTAAATCTGTCGAATACATCCTTGACATGGTGCATGTCTCGTTCCGGGTCGGAGGTGAACAATAAAATATCATCTGCGAATAGGGTAGACTTAATTTCCTCTCGACCAATCCGAATGCCCTTCAGGGGGGAAGTGAAGGATAAGTGTCTGGAGAGGGGTTCTAAAGCTAAATTGAATAATAGTGGGGAGAGGGGGCAGCCCTGCCTAGTCCCCTTGTGCAGGGGGATGGGTTCTGATATAACATTAGAAGTTACAACATTAGCCGTAGGGGATGCATACATCGCCAATATTAGGTGGAGGAAGGGGCCTGAGAAGCCGAATTTTTGGAGGGCCAGGCGTAGCCACTGAAAACTAACATTGTCGAATGCCTTTTCGGCATCCAACGTGATAATGGCATAGTTATTAGAGGGGTCGGCTCGTGCTTGCGCCAATACTGCCAGGACCTTTGCGAATGTTAGACGTCGCGGAGCGCCCCTTGGTAAAACCCGCCTGCGATGGATAGAGGAGAGATGGCATGATCACGGCCAATCTGGAGGCTATAATTTTCGATAAAAGTTTAGCATCTAGGTTGATGAGTGAAATCGGACGATAGGAGCCCGGCTCCGTAGCATCCTTTCCAGGTTTCGGGATGAGCTTTATGAAGGCCTGCGAGCCCGTGGGCATGTACCTCCCTCCATCCATGATATGTTGAAAGACATTAGTCAGCGTGGGGGTTAGCAAGGATTTGGTCAGCTTGTAATACTCGGACGTGTACCCATCCGGTCCGGGGGCCTTGCCAGGGGATAGGGATGTAATGGAAGACATTACCTCCTCAGTGGTGAGAGGCGCATTCAGGGCAGATAATTGATCTGTCGTTACCCGTGGAAGATGGACCTCCTCCAGAAATTTATTGGCTTCCTCGACATTTATCGGATCAGGGCCATACAGTTTAGCATAAAATTGCTGCATGACAGAGTTAATCCCTTTTGGGGTGTCAGTTAATGCCCCCGACTGGTCTTTGAGGGATGTGATATGGGTTGGAGTGAAGGGGCCCCTGCACAAACGGGCCAGAAGTTTGCCAGACTTATTGCCGTACTTATGGTACTGAAGATCTTGGACAGAGCGATGGAATTGTTCGTGTGCCATTGCCCACTCATCAAAGCATCGCTTAGCTTCCTTCCAGTGGGCTCTGCAGGCAGGAGTATCTTGCTGCAGGAGCTCGGAATGGGCAAAGCGCAAGTTGGCGCTAGCGGTCTGATATTTAGTCTCCGCATTCCGCTTGTAAGCCGATGCAAAAGCGATGATTCTGCCCCTAAGGACAGCTTTTCCGGTCTCCCACAGCAAGATAGGGTCAGATGAGTGAGATTCATTATCACGCAGGAATTCTTCCCAGGTGCGGGTCAGGATCGATAAGAGGTCAGCGTTATTAGCAAGGTAAGACGGAAATCTCCAGGGTGTACGGGCAGAGGGCGATTCTGACAAGGACAGGTCGACCAAAAGGGGGGAGTGGTCAGAGATTACCAGATCGGAGATTGAAGGGTCGTGTAGCGTAGGAAGGAGGGGTGCGGTGCAAAGGAAATAATCTATGCGTGAGAACGTGCCATGGGGGGAGGAATAGAAGGTATATTCTCTGTCTGTGGGGTGCGCTAGGCGCCACACATCAATCAAGTGAAGACTGTCAGCAAACGCCGACAGCGTAATGCCTGTGGAATGGGCATGGGGGACACCTGCAGGTGACTTCAGTGACCTGTCTTCTGTAGGGTTCATGACCACGTTGAAGTCGCCACCAACCAACAGGGGGAGGTGGGCGTATGGGGCCAGTACGCCCGTGAGGGTATGGAAGAAGGCGTGCGTCGGAGGTGTGGGGGCATACACGTTGGACAGGATGATGTCCTTAGGGCCATGGGATAATTTAAGGACCTGTATCCTGCCCTGGTCATCGGTGTATAGGGGGGTGCAATCATGTGTAAGGCGTTTATGTATCAGTATGAGAACACCAGCTTTGCCTTTGGGCGCAGCCGAGCCATAGACTCGGCCCACCCAAAGCTTGCGCATACGTTCAATTTCGGCTGAAGAAAGGTGGGTTTCCTGCAACATGGCGATGTCGGCTTTGAGACGTTTTAACTGCCTAAGGATAGCCATGTGTTTATTAGGCGATCGAAGGCCCTTGACATTCCAGGAGACTATCCGGAGATTAAGGGGGATCATAAGGAAGAGGCCTTACAATATGGATTGATAAGGTGAGGGGAGGGGAGAGGGTAAGCCACTGGCTGTATGTGGCAGTACAAAAGCACTTAGGGGTGACATACCAGGTCCCTGGTGAGGTGAGTATGGATACGGCCCTAACCTGGCCTAAAGAAGCTGAAACAGGGGTAAACCAGCAATAACATAGTGAATAGTAATACATCATAACACACAAGAGTATAAGCATTGACTTCTCTTTTTTCCACATGAGATTCACATAGCCCGCAGCGTTACCGGCGTTGAGGCTGGTTCCACTCGCCATCGGAGAAATGGTATAGTCGCTCCCAGGAAAAAGAAAAAAAAACACACTCGGAGGACACTAATAAACGGAAACCCTTCACCCATAGCGAGAGGACCAGTGCTCCGATAAGGCTGGGGAAACAGAGAAAAAAACATAGATTAAAGCATCACGACAAGTCAAGAGCAAACCAGTGAGCAAAGTGACAGGAACATGTCAGGCATCAGCGGCTTGCTAACGATCACTGAGATCAAAAGCAGGAACAAACAGTACAATATAAAAAAAAATACCAGACCTGTTAGAACTGAGCAGGGCCCCTGATAGCAAACCCAATTGGTAAGTTAGAACATGATACAAACCGTAGGCTTGTACTTGGTACTTTGTCTACATGCTCAGCATTACTTCCCTGGCACACCATTGTTTTTTCCTTGACCGGGAGCCAATTTTATTGATTTTAATAAACAAGTTTATTATCCAGATCCTGAGCAGCAAAAAAGTTTTTTCTTTCTTTTTCATGTCATTTTGTCCGGGAGCGCCATTTTACCCGATTTTTTGTGTTGCTATTCTCTCCACCCAGTTGGAATCTGGGTTAGGGTAGGCAGCAGCCCAGACTTGGACGTGACATTGAAGGTGGACCCCCTTGGGACATTGTCCGACCCCATTATCCCAGCCCCACCGTCTGATTATCGCAACCACAGCGCCAGGACTTTTTTGTTTATACTATTGCATTTTTCCTTGGTCTAGGCAGCGTGGACCTGTGTTTCAAGATTAGGGGGACGTGCATTCCATCTTACAGCCATTGCACTTTCAGAATTTGATTCCAGCACGTGTGGGTTGGACATTCCACCTTTTAGCCTATTTCCCCTCCCCCCACAGGGGTTTGACTATATCTGCTCGGATAGATCACAAATTTTAGTTATTACAGTTTTTAAGATTGGTGTTGTTCCAGCCTCTGTACTTCACCCTGTATGATAAATTCTGTATGTGTGCATGTTCTTTGTGTTATTTGTGATTACATTGCACCCGCCCTAGGTCCCATGGGCGGTCACATGGACCCTTTGTGATTTACATCCTCATTGTTCCCTCTTCCTGTTCCCATCCCCTCCATTTTCCCCCTTCCCCCCTCCCCCTCCCTTCCCAACAGATTCACCCAATTTCATACAACATATTTATTAATTTACCCTTCTTTTTTTTTTTTTTTTTTTTTTTTCAACATGGACCGGGCCACCCGACTTCAGTCCATCTTTGGTAATTTTTTGGATAGCCAGGTTGGGAGTTCCCCCTCCGAACTTAATCCCCCTGCATGCTCGTCCGGTTCACGAGATCCCCCCCATTTTGATTTTGAGGCCCGTATGAGAAGGGCCTTTTTGGCCCTGCAACATGCTCGGGAATCAGAATGTACCCAGTGGTGGGACAAATCCTTCTTGGAGAAATATATAGAACTTAAGATTACCCCCAGGGGACTCAGAATAAAGAAAAACTGTGATTTTCTTGATGAAGATCTCGATAAGGATTGGCACCTCTTTTCCGAGTTCTGCACCAACAAATGGATCCAGCTCATTATCCAACAGCGGGATCGCAAATTGGCCAAGGTCCTGGAGCTGGTTGCATCTCTCGAATTGGAGGTCCAGGCCTTCTCTGAGTCTTGCCTCTTTTCCCAATGGCGGCAGGTATTGGACAAGAACCTAACCAAATTTGAAGATAACCTAGTACACAACAAATTACACAAATTTGAACGTGATCTCAAGGATTATAATGAAGGTAGGGTGTTCAATTGGAGCCGCCAGCCAGTCTGGTCTCGCTCCTCGGGAAGCTCCTACCTCCCCCCCAAGGCACCCTTGGGCCCCTGGCGCCATGAACATGGTCGACAAAGCACGGCCTCCACTCAATCCAGCAGGAAGGATAGACCGGCCCCTAATATACAGGTGAATAATATTGACCAAGGCGGGCCCTGTGGTCCCTTGAACCCCCACCATAGGAATCACAGAAGGAAACATAGAGGCAAGAATAGACGGAGGAGCCGGGCACCCCCGCCTGTGGGTCCACCATTTCCACCTATGGTTCCCCGCAACCAAGCCACCCACTCAGCGGGTGCCCCGTGCGGCTCCTCTTCTCCCTCCACTAATCCGGTCGCACCCTCTCCATTGCAAGCCATATCTCTCAGTCCCCCACCCATTCATCCCTGTGATCCTCCCACTAGTGACCCCGTGGGACTTACATGTAGTTCCGCTGCACCAATTAACACCCCTGGGCCCTCTTCGTTTCCTTTTTTAGGACCATCCCCCCTCATTCTGCCAAACAGAAAAAAGAAAACTACACGAGGTAGAAGGGGAGGTTCAAAACGAAGAAAGCAGGCACAAAAAAGACAGAAAGGATTCATAAGCAACAACAAGTCCACGATCAAGATTTTTAACCTGTCCTCGCACCCCCTGACTGAGTCCGAACAGTCCCTCTTGTCCAGGGGGCTTAGTTTTTGTCCCAATGTTAGAGCCAATAAATTTCAAATTTTCAAAGATTTGAACCGTTTCATCAGGAACCTGACGGTCCAGCGGCACTATATACAGCCCACCACGGCCACTAGTGTTCCCGTACCGTCAGTAGCCAATCACACCCCCCTCTCTGCCACCAGTTCCCCCGTAGGCACCCCAGAGACTGACTGTCTTCAAGACCTGTGGGACCTGTGGGAGGAGGGCCACATTGACAGTCAACCTCTAGAGGCATGTTTTGATCCCCCTGTGATCCACACATCCTTCCGTCCACGTTCCTTGTTTTATCCATCCCAGTCAAGAGGGCCCTTCTTGGAGACATACTATCATGTTGTTTACAAGGAGTTGTTGAACATGTGTGACAACACCACGCCACAGAGACCCAACCTGACATCACTTGAAACGACTGCCCTTAAGGCACTCAAACTGAACAAGGACATTGTCGTCAAACAAGCCGACAAGGGAGGGAGCATTGTGGTCCAGGACCGTACCACTTACATTAGTGAGTCTCTACGGCTCCTATCTGATACCAACACCTACACTGCTCTCCCCCCAAAACCCTCTACCGGCGTACCAGTTGGCACTTGGAGAGATGATACGGGCGGCCGCAACGGCGGGAGTACTTACCAAGAGGGAATGCCAATTTCTTCTCCCCTCGGTTTGCAGTACACCGTACTTTTATCATCTCCCCAAGGTCCACAAATCTTTGGTGGACCCTCCTGGCAGGCCCATTGTGGCCGGCACTAATAGTTTCACCAGCGGCCTGTCCGAATATATTGATTGGTTTCTACAACCCGTAGTACAACAGCTGCCATCATATATTCGTGACTCGGGCCACGTACTGGACACATTGAAACATTACCCTTGGGAGAGTCACTATCATTGGGCCTCCCTAGACGTGTGTTCTTTGTACACGTCCATCCCCCATGATGTGGGCATTCGAGCCCTGCAACATTTTCTCACCAAGGATGGCCAACTTAATTCCCGCCAGGTTGCCTTCCTAGTGGAGGGTACACGGTTTTGTCTTGAACATAATTATTTTTCCTTTTTGGACAAATTTTATTTACAAACCCATGGCACAGCGATGGGTGCAAGTTTCGCACCCTGCTATGCCAACCTCACGATGGGACTGTGGGAAGAGTTCCAGGTCTGGCACAACAACCCATTCTCCAAACATCTAGTCTATTATGGCCGCTACATAGACGATGTTCTGATCATCTGGGACGGGGACCTCGACATCTTCCAGGCCTTCGTTGACCACTGCAACAGCAACACCTTCGGGTTATCCTTTACCCATGTTATAGACCCTGTGCGTCTGGTCTTCCTTGACCTGGAGCTCACACACGCCGACAACGCGATTGTGACCCTCAATCACATCAAATCGGTGGCTGGCAACTCTTATCTTCATTATGAGAGTTGCCACCACCCATCTTGGAAGACTAATATTCCCAAGGGACAGTTTCTGCGGTTACGCAGAAACTGTTCCCGTCTGGAAGATTATGAAACCCAGGGTCAACTCATGAGAGTGAGTTTTTTGGAAAAGGGATTCCCGGAGGCGTTGGTTCTAAAGGCATTTACTGAGTGCAGGGACATATCCCCTTCCCGCCCATCTGGGCCCACCTCCACTTTGCAAACCATCCCTAAAGCCCGATTCATTACCGGGTTTAACAATAACTTCAGACATATTTCCCACATTCTGAAGAAACATTGGTCAATATTACTTTCTGATCCCAGATTAGGCCCCCATCTTCCAGCAGCCCCCCATGTGGTCTACAGGAGGGCACGGACCATCAAGAACGTCATAGCTCCCAGCAAAATCAACGCATCCACATCCAATAGGCCCTTGGACATCAGGTCATATTTCAGCGACAAAGTAGGCACCTTTCAGTGCAGGAAAAGAGGGTGCCTCACATGTTGCTTTATTCAGCATGGCCGTGAATCCTTCTGTGACTCCTCTGGCAAGAGCTACAGCATACGCCAATTCATCACTTGCACCACAGAATATGTGGTATATATATTACAATGTCCTTGCAATTTACTTTACGTAGGCCGCACCATCCGTCATCTGCGCACACGGATTGGTGAGCACCGTAGAGGTATTTTGCAGGGACTAAATACTAAAAATGGGAAACCACCCCATAGTGTGCCCCGACACTTTGCCACCCACCATAAGAGCCTAGTACAGGACCTTAGGGTGTGGGCGGTTGAGTGCGTACCCAAGGGTTCCTTGTCCAGTAATGAACGTCTCTCCTTGCTTTGCAAGAGAGAGACGTTCTGGATTTATAAGCTTAATACTCTGTCTCCCCATGGGTTGAACGAGGAGCTCGACGCTTACACTGTGGTGTAACTTCCTCTTAGTTGGGCTCAAGGTCATCATCTGTCTTTTTAAAAAAATTTTTTTTTTTTTTTTCTTTTTTCACACAATTTTCACATATTGTCTATATATTTTTCTTCCATTTATTTTCCATGATATTTGTTGGTATGTTTTTGTTTTGTATGTCATTATGTTATTGTTTTACATTTATCATGATTGGACACAAGGTGGAGCCAGAGAGTGGGGGGCAACGCCTCTTCCTCCCCATACCCTATATATGTGCCATTATCAGTTAGCCACAGGAGATCTGAAGAAGGGCTTGGCCCGAAACATGTCATTTCCCTCCAATTGTGGCATTTCCCAATAGCTCCGCCAGGTGACTCTTTGGTGATGCAAGAGCCGGGTCGTTGTTGAGCCACCTCCACACTTCCGGCTACATCGTGGGCCCAGCCCCTGGTGCGCACATCGGCGCTAGGCGCCTGGTGACGTCATCTCCCGGTGCCGCGTCAGCAGGGACTGATGAGCAGCGGCCGCTGCCACCTCGGGCGCACACCACCACCGGAGCTGCAGGTCGGGGTTTGAGGATACCACCCCTCCATCAACCTCTCCTCACCCCAGGCATCGCCCCATCTGGAGACTCACCCGCAGCGAAGGCTCCCGATCCGATCGAGGCTGTCGGTCAGCCCATCCACAGGTGACACACTGTCCAGACCTTACTGGTGGTAAGGCGTTGTTTCCCTGCCTCTGGGTCCTCCTTGCTGTTTGAGTCATCTCCCCCCCCCCTTGGTACTTTGTCTACATGCTCAGCATTACTTCCCTGGCACACCATTGTTTTTTCCTTGACCGGGAGCCAATTTTATTGATTTTAATAAACAAGTTTATTATCCAGATCCTGAGCAGCACAAAAGTTTTTTCTTTCTTTTTCATGTCATTTTGTCCGGGAGCGCCATTTTACCCGATTTTTTGTGTTGCTATACAAACCGTAGGCGCATTTCAGCGCGGTCTGCCCTGGCGGGAATTGTATGACACACGGGGACTTTTAGGCGAGTTTCTGCCGGGGGCCCAAGAGGTCTCTCGCGGAGGGGGATAGGGAGGGAGCAGCAGGGGTGTCCAAGTTGAGATGCAGGTGAGATTTGATGTAATCAGCCGCCTCATCGGGATGGGAGAACGATAACGCTTCTCCATGCGGGTCAGTGAACCGCAGAATTGCGGGGTAAGCCAGCGTGAATTTTATGCCTTTGTGAAACAATGCGTTGCAGGAAGGCTGGAAAGCTTTGCGCCGACGGGCAACTTCTTGGGAGTAGTGGGCAAATAACAGTAGCTTATGACCATCCAGAATAAGTGACTTTGCATTCTTGAAAGATTTAAGGATAGCCAGTCTGTCCGAGTAGTTGAGGTATCTTACGATAACTGGGCGGGGGGTCTTACGGTCATTAGAGGGGGGACCCAAACGGTGTGCCCGTTCTATCGTGCAGTTGGCGGTAATGCCCAGAGCGCGCGGGATCTGAGTGGCACATACCTCTGTAAGCATGCCGGTGTTAATGGATTCTGGCAGCCCGATTATTCTAAGGTTATTCCTTCTTGACCTGTTCTCAAGGTCATCCAGCTTGTCAAGGATATAATGTTGAGTTTGAGCAAGTTTGGCTTCCTTGGTGAAGGACGATTGGAGCTCATCCTTTTTTTTTTTTGAACATTAAATTTTTATTGAGATTTTTCAAGAACAGGGTTATACAGAAAACATTGCAGATCATAGCATTGAGATAACAGTAACATCGAGTGAGACGTACAGCGTACTAACATTCTATACATCCATGACTAAGTAAAACAAGCAAACAATAGGGTTTTGCATATTGTACTCATTTCTTAAGTTAGTCTATTTCAAAGTTGAGGGGGGGGGGAGGGGGGGAGGGGTGAGGGGGGGGGTGAGGAAGAGAGAAAGAGAAGAAGAAGAAGAAGAAGAAGAGGGAGGGGACGAGGTGGAGGAGGGAGGGGGGGGAAGGAGAGGGAGAGAGAGAGAGAGAAGGAGGGGGGGGATGAGGGGGGGGGGGAGTTGAGATGAGAGGGGGAGAGGGGAAGAGATAAGGAGCAGAATAGGAAGGCGATGTGGATAGGAGGAAGGAGACACGTGGGAAGGGAAGTGAGGAGAAGGGGGGGAGAAGGCCGTGGAAGGGAGGAGGATAGGGAACAATGGGGGGGGGGAGGGGGGGGAGGGAGGAGGAACAGATTGGGGGGGGGTGGAGGGGGGGAGGAGGCAGAAGAGTGGTGGAGGAAGGTGAGGATGGTAGAGGGGGGGAGGAGGAGAGAGATGAAGGGGAGAAGGAAATGGGAAGAGAAAGAGGAGGGAGGATGCAAGTCGCTATATTAATCAATCATTTATAAGTGGTGCACTGTACACTCTATTAATCCTTGGGTCTGCAGCAGTATAACAAATGTAGTACTATCGGGGTCTACAGTAAAGAACTATAATAGGTGGATAGTTCAGGGGGGGGGAGGGTGGTCAGCTCAAACATGTTATAGATACGTAGATACATGTAGATACATAACTCAATTTCAAACTTCAGAATTCCAAGAATGCCACAACTTCCAGTTTTTATCGTTGTCAGATCCTTTGCCCGCCTTACGAGCAAGCACTGTCTCATACATTTGATTGGTCTTTACTAAATCCAAGACCGTGGATACGCTAGGTGTCTCAGCCTCCTTCCAATTACGAGCTATTAAACCTCTAGCAGCCAAGAGGACATGCGACACCACACACCTACAATCCTTGGGAAATTTGTCTATGCCCACATTTAGAATGGCTAGGGCTGGGGAAGGTCGGGTGAGAACACCGGTGATATCTGAAATAATGGAAAACAGCTTGTTTCAGAAGCTGGTTAGGTGTTTGCAGGACCAAAATACGTGTTTAAGGTGGGCTATCTCCCCACACTCCCGCCAGCATAGAGGAGAGTGCTCTGGTATGAATTTAGACAGTCGGTATGGTGTGAGGTACCAACGCAAATTAATTTTCTGAGAGAGTTCCCAGTGGTTTACACAGGAGGAAGCGGATCTGACGGAGCGAAGTGCGGTTCGCCATTGTTCATCAGTGAATACCTCACCCAGATCCGCCTCCCATTTAAGCAGAGGAGCAGTCTTATGAAACACCAGCTTCTGCTGGAAACAATTGTAGAAAATAGACGTGCCTTTCGCCGTCCGCGAGGTGCCCAACAGAAACATCTATCCCGCAGATGGGAGATATATGTGAGGGGACGGTAGAGAGCGGAGCAAGTGGGAAATGCTCACGTATGTGAGGAAATTGTTAGGGTGAAGGCCATATGTGGTCTGCAGCTGGGAGAACGGTTTCATGGTGGTGTTGCTCAGCAAACAGTCAACCGTGGAGATACCTCTCGCCACCCAATGTTTAAGAGATACATGGGGCAGAATTAGTTCTAGGACGTGAAGGGGTACAGGCACCTTCACACGCAGAGAATGGTCCAGTGTGGACGAGGCAAACTCCCTCCAAGCCAGGAGAGAAGCTTGAATCGACAAAGGCTTGTCCTTTAGTGGCATGGGGCGCCACCTATCAGCCAAAAGCACCGATCGCAGGGAGGAAGAGGCACAGAACTCAGCTTCCATAACACTCCATACAGTCTCATGCTCAGAAGAGACCCAAGCACGTAACTGGGCTAGGTGCGATGCCAATAAGTAGTCCTTGACATCCACCATGCCCATTCCTCCCGCCGACCAATGCTTAACTAAGAGAGCATGCTTACTCCTAGGGCGCCTCCCCCTCCACACCAGACCCTTCAAAGCAATCTGCAGCTGTGTAATATATTTGCGCGGGATAGGGACCACTAATGTTCTAAAGATATAAAGGATTTGTGGTAAAATAAGCATTTTAAATGATGCAAGACGTCCTGACCAAGTGAGTTCAGTTTTTGAAATTCGTGCACACTCGTCAGCTATTCTAGTTATTAAGGGTGGTAGGTTGGCCTCAACTAATTGCGAAGGTTTCGGGGTTAATTGGATACCTAGATAAGGAATGCTATGCGTTTTCCACGTATACGGATATTGTGCGGCCAGAGAATTGCATTGCTTCGGTGGTATAGCTATCGGTAAAATAAGCGATTTTGTGAAATTCACCTTATAGTATGACACCAGACTAAATCTCTGCAGTAAATTGTGAGTTGCGGCCAGGGATCGTACAGGATCTGTTAAAAAGATTATGACATCGTCTGCGAACAGGTTCACTACATGATGTCTGGAGCCTATTCGTATGCCGCTTATGTTGCATGAGGACCGAACTGCTTCCGCTAGTGGTTCAATTAACAAATTAAAAATTGAGGGGGATAACGGACATCCCTGTCTAGTACCATTCGTTATGGAAAAAGGCTGAGACAGCATACTGGAGGTGTACACCCTAGCAGATGGATTCGAATATAAAGCAAGAATTGCTGAGGTGATGGGGCCCTGAAAGCCGAACTTCAGCAAGACTTGAGACATGTATGCCCAATGCACTCGGGCGAATGCCTTCTCCGCATCCAAGGACAGCAGCAGAGAAGGCATCCGACCAGAGCTCGCTTTTTCAATGAGGCCGATCACCCTTCTAGTAGCATCAGAGGTCTGGCGGCCCCGCACGAACCCAGCCTGGTCCGCTCGGACCAGGCCAGGCAGGACAGGGTGTAGCCTCAGCGCAATAACTTTTGCATACAATTTCACATCTGTGTTCAGGAGGGAAATTGGTCTGAAATTCGGGGGGGATGTAGGTTCTTTCCCCGGCTTAGGCAAAGTCACAATGTAGGCCTGCAACATTTCTTGTGGTAGGGAGGCAGAGGAGACAGCATTTTCGAACACTGGCGACAGGTGCGGACTAAGCACCTCACCAAATAATTTGTAATAGAGGTTGGGCAAACCATCGGGGCCTGGTGATTTCCCACTCGGCAACGTACGGATAACTTTCAGAATTTCAAGGAAAGAGAGATCGGAGCGTTCAGAGCCCGAAGTTGGTCGGGGGAGAGGCGGGGCAGGTTAATGGAGGACAAAAAGTCCGAAATGGATTGATCCGTAGGTTGCGGAGTGGAAGGGTCATCCTTTAAATTATATAGAGAGCTGTAATAGCTTGCAAAAGAGTTTGCAATAGCCTGAGGGTCCATTATTTTCGCCTTGGTAACCGGATCGAGCAAATGTGCGATTTTGTTACTGACCCTTTTCGCCTTTAAGCGGTTGGCCAAAACCTTGCCCGCCTTGTTGCCCTGTGAGTAGTGGGAGAGTTTGAAAGCCCTGAAGAGCTTGTCTTGATTGGCAATTAAAAGTTGACGGAGATCTAATCTGAGGCGGGATAGCTTTTGGGCTAGCGGTTGAGAGGGGGAAACCTTATTCAAAGGTTCCAATTTTTTGATCTCTTCCAGAATGTTATCGATCTGCTGACTCCTCTGCCTCTTAAGCCTAGAACAAAGCTGTATAAGAATACCCCGTATGAAAGCTTTGTGAGCGCACCACACAGTCGCATGATCCGCCACAGAGCCAGCATTATCACAAAAATACTCTTTCAAACATTTAGCGATATATTCAGCATGATGTGGAGATTCCAAAACTTGGCTGTTGGCTCTCCATAGATACGCAGGACCAGGTGCCCCGGACTCACGCAACACTACGGAGACCGGGGCGTGGTCCGACCACGTAATAGCGTGTATTTCTGCAGACTCTGTCATCTGGAGCAAACGTTTATCAACCAAAATCATGTCAATGCGAGAGTATGAATTATGACACTGGGAGTGGTAAGAATAGTCCCTTTCGCCCGGGTGTAGACACCTCCACGCATCATACATGTCCACAGAGTGCAATAAAGGCTGTAATGCTGGAGGAGCACGCCGGGGAGAGGAGGTGGTATCAATTTGCGGGTCAGACGTGATGTTAAAGTCCCCACAGATCACAACAGAACCTCGCCTCAGGGATGAGGCCATACGCAGAATCTTCCTCCAGAAGCGGAGTTGATGTGTATTGGGGGAATAGGCATTGATCAATGTCAGTGGTACGTTATTCACTTCACATATAACTATGATATACCTGCCATTGGGATCTGTTTTAAGATCTATTAATGAAAATGCCACAGAGTCTCTAACCGCAATCAGTACTCCTTTCCGTTTTTGCGAGGTAGAGGCCTGGAAGACGTGCGGAAAGTTCTTGTGAGCTACAGTAGGGGCGGAAATCTGATGTAGGTGGGTTTCCTGTACACACAAAACATCGCTCTGAAGTTTCAACGCCTCAGACCACAGAGATGATCTCTTGGCCGGGTGATTCAGGCCCCTGACATTAAAGGTTGTTATTTTAATGGGCATATATCACTGAGAGTGAGTGGGAAAGAGTACCTGTAGCTAAATGCATCAAACGAACCTCAAGGTGGAGATCCACAGTGGCACAGAAGGGCGCAGCTGGATGACGTCTATCAGGAGTATCGAGATGTAGAGACAATCTAAGGTTCCACATGTCGAGCCGACCACATAGGCGGAGGGTGGGGAGAGACTCATAGGGAGAGAAAACAGAGGGATTAAGCAAAGAAACAGTCAATAAAAAAAAGAGAATGGTCTCGAATGCAGCCATGCTGCATAACATTGCAGGGGGGAGAAAGTTCTAGTGGCCTGAGCAGCCGTATGCCCAGGGACATTCAGGTATCGGTAACGTGAGGCGCGTTCCCTTAGAGGATTTCTTTCCCTTCTTTCCATACGTGACCTTGTGCCACACTTCCGGGAGAGGGGACACCCGGGTGGACGGTGTGGTAGGATCAGTCCCAGGAGCAGGGAGAATTCCCCATGACTGCAGCAGGTCTAGCCCAGCTTGTAGAGATGTGATAGTATGGGCCTTATTATGATATGTGACAGTCAGTTTAACCGGGAATCCCCACTTATAGATAATATCATGATTCCTCAACGCCTTAGTAAGCGGTTGGAGGTTTCTCCGTTTTTGGAGAGTATGTTGGGATAAGTCAGCAAACAGCTGGATCCTGGCATACTGATCTGGAACGGGAGTCTTTTTGCGGAACTCCGACATCAGGCGGTCTTTTATATGATAAAAATGAATCTGCATGATAACATCCCTTGGTATGTCTTCACAGATGTGGGAAGGTTTATGGAGGCGATGTATGCGATCAATTACTAGCTCAGAGGATGGTGCGGATGGCAGGACTGCACGCATCAGATCCCTGGCGTAACATTCGAGATCAGAGGGCTGGACAGATTCGGGGACCCCCCGAATTTTTACATTGTTACGCCGTGATCTGTCCTCCATATCAGCAATTTTGTTTTTCAATTTGTCTATCTCTTCCTCATGAGAGTAGTGAGAGTCAATGAGTTCGTTGTGGGATGCAGCAAATTCCCCCATTTTGTCCTCCACCTTGTCCATGCGGCCGCCCAAGGCCTTGACTTCCCCTTTAAATGAATTCACACAGGCCATGAAGTCAGCGTGCATGGAGGCTCTTAGGGACATCATCATGTCCCTCAGCTTCAGTTCCGAGACCGGCCGGTCACTGACAGGGAAGGAGGCAATGTTAAGGGCAAGCTCACTTGTGGAGTTCATTGAGGAAACCTCCTCATGGCTTACCTCCCCAGATGGCGAGTCCTCCATCAGCCGTGGCTTGCTCTTTGCCGGGCTCCCTGTGAGCGGCGTTGATGCAGTAGGAGACCGGGGCTGTCCTGCCTTTTGGCACTGCTGAAGAACAGGGCTGGGTTGCGCCGGAGAGGTCCCGCTCGAGGAGGCCGGGGAGCTACTGCCGGCGCCATCTTGGCTCCTCTGCTGGCTATGGGGCATAAAGAAATGCTGAAGTTGACGGGGTTGCCCGCCGTCCTTCTTCTTCCTAGCCATAGCGATGGATGCCGGAGGATGAGATAAAGCCGATGAGGGTCTTGATGAGGCAATCGGATGAGTTAGAACGCCGATGTTGCTGGATAGTTGTCCCTGTGTTGGCGGAGCAGCGAGCTCACACGTCCATACAGCTACGCAGCGGCCACGCCCCCCCGATTGGAGCTCATCCTCAATGTCAGAGACCCTGTGCTCCACCTCTGTGAGGCGTTTGGCCTGATCCGCAATGTCCATGTGGAGCTGTGTAATGCCCGCTGCCACCGCCTTCTCCACAGCCTCCGCTATAGTGGGAGACAGGAGTGCTGCTACTGCCTGAGCCATCTTGTGGCATTGTGCATCCTCCGGAGTGTCAGGAAGAGGAGCCGGCAAGGAGGGGGAGACCGCGCCATCCATGGGCTCAGCAGTGGCCATGATGCCTGGGGAAGAGGGCGCTCTCTGCTGTGAGATGTCCTGGCGCGGCTGAGTGGCGGCTCCGGTCCCGGTGTGGACCACAAAGCGGTCCATTCGTACGGGCAGTGATAGCGGATCCTCTAGGGGTGGTTGGGGCCGGTCGCCGAGGCGATTTGAGCGGTATAGTTACGTTTTTATATGCCGATTATGCCGGAGCCGCTGCCCTTCACTCCTTCCTCATGTGGCGCCGGAACCGGAAGTCATACCCCACTTTTAAGTACACAATGGGACCAGAGCATGTATGTTAAACGAAAATGTACTTAAAGTGAAGCAATACCATTTTTCATTTCTCCATGCATGTAAATACACTAGCTCCATAGGAAATCTTGGTCAGCTTGACATGGCATTGCTCCCAAACCATAGTGACAAGGACACCAAGCTTGGGGAGCATGTTAAGGGGATCCAGGACTATGACATAGTAGATTACCTAGGCAAGCTGGCCAGCCACAAACAGGATATGTTGTAGTCCTGGGTCCCCTCTCGGTGCTCCCCAAGTTTGGTATCCCTGTCACTTATCGTTTGGGAGCAGTGCCACGTCAAGCTGACCAAGATTTCCTATAGACGCCAATGTTAAAAACCGGGAGTAGTGTCATGCCAAGCTGAACAAGCTGTGTCCTTACTCGCGAGTGTACTTAAAGTGAGTGTACTTAAAGCGGGGTATGCCTGTGTGTATATATATATATACACACACACACACACACACACACACACACACACACACACACACACACACACTGCCTGGCCAAAAAAAAGTCGCCACCCAAAAAAAGGTCACACGTTGGACCGCCTTTAGCTTTCATTACAAAACACATTTGCTGTGGCATTGTTTTGATAATCTTCTGCAATGTCAGAAGATTTATTTTCATCCAGTGTTGAATTAATTTTTCACCAAGATCTTGTATTGATGATGGGAAAGTCGGACCACGGCGCAAAGCCTTGTCCAGCACATCCCAAAGATTCTCAATTGAGTTAAGTTCTGGACTCTGTGGTGGCCAATCCATGTGTGGAAATGATGTTTCATGCTCCCTGAACCACGCTTTCACAATATAAACCCGACGAATTCTGGCATTGTCATCTTGGAATATGCCCGTGCCATCAGGGAAGAAAAAAACCCATTGATGGAAAAACCTTGCAATTCAGTATATTCAGGTAGTCAGCTGACCTCATTCATTGGGCACATGAGGTAACTATCCAATTGGAAAGTTACTGCATGCTTAGCTTAGCTAGTTGCTTAGTTAATTCCAGATGGCGACTTTTTTTCTTTTTTTTTTTGGCCAGATAGTGTATGTATATATATATATATTATTATTTTTTTTTCTAAAATGCACTGCTCTGTATGTGTTTCCTAATAAATTAATATATAAAGTGCTAACCAAACCAAATTGTGTCCTAACTATTGCTTACACAAAAAATATGTATGACTGTTATACACCGCTCATGATATAAAAACAAAAAAGTAAAAAACAAAAAAACCTACCAAATACTTGTAAAGGCTTTTTCTCAATGTAAAGAAAAATGTATCATGCACATTCATTACATATCATAATGCACAAAAGCAACAACTCTACAGTCAATCCTTCCATTCCAGTCTCTAGCAAAATATCCAAATGAAAGTGAACTACTAAATGTTGTAAGGGAGCAATAAAAGTCTCAAAAATGCCTTTTTCCTGCTCAGAAATAAAATAAAATATACACTTTGGGGTTGATTTACAAAAAACGGAAAGTTCAAAATCTGGTGTAGCTTTGCATGGTAGCCAATCAGCTTCTAGCTTCAGCTTCTTCAATTAAGCTTATACAAAAAAAAAAACCTGGAAGCTGATTGGTTAACTTGCACAGCTGCACCAGATTTTGCACTACCCAGTTTTAGTAAATCAACCCCTTTGACTGGCAGGGAAAGGGTTAACATCAGGAACAATCAAAGAGTTAACTGTGTTCCCTGGGAGTGCTTTCTAACTGTGTGGGGAATGGACTGACTAGGGGAAGAGAGACATCTGTGTTCCTGATTAGCAGGAACACAAGATCTCTCTCTCCCTCTGTGACAGAAGAGCAGTCTGCCTTGTTTATCATTCTCCTACGAATGATCGGCGGGTCCTGGTGGCCTCCGAACCTGCTGATTGGCTCCCGATGTGTCCAATCACAGCGGACGCCCCAGGGCAGACAATGGAAATCACATACAGGTACGTGATCTTGCACTTAAGGGCTGCCCCGCCGCAGTAAATGTATGTGGGGCAGTCCTTAGGTGGTTAATGGAAAGATTTGTGTACAGGGAGATGCAGTAAAAACATGAAATAATATATATATATATATATATATATATATATATATATATATATATATATATATATTATCATTCTGTTTTGTATATGACTATTGCTAAAAAAAAAAAAAAAAAATGCACAATATTCCATTTTATTTAAAAAAAATTGCACCATGGGTGGGATTTACTAAAACTGGAATGTGCAAAATATGGTGAAGTTCTGCATAGAAACCAATCAGCTTCAAGGTTTTATTGTCAATGCTTAATTAAGCAAGCTGAAGATAGAAGCTGATTGGCTACCACGCACAGCTGCACCAGATTCTGAGTGCTCCAGTTTTAGTAAATCTCCCCCAGTGCTCCTCCTATGTATGAGTATATGTGATATTGATTATATATCTAATTAGGGAAAAATAATGAATATTCTTCTTCATGTAAGAGAGACCGTTCAAATGAATGTTCACTGAGCTTAGTTACTAAGCTATGCTTACTTTAGACCCCTTTTTACATTTATGTGACCTAAAAGTCATGCAATTTTGCTGCCGTGATTGTACCGCAATTGTGACTGGACTTCAAGCAATGCCTATGTCTTTGGACCTCAAAAAGCATTAAAATTGTCCCAAAGTAATGCAACTTGAAGTGGTACAGATATGAACGGTGCTCATTGGAAATCATGAAGTATGACTTGTCATGCAACTTTGCAGTCCCAAATCGCAGGACAAGTCGCACAAGTGTGAAAGGGGCCTTAAAGTGTTACTAAACCCAGGAGCCTGCAGTCACTATATCTGGTCTCCCACAGTACACAGAACATGGAAATGCAATTATTTTATTAAATATAAACTGATAAATACCTTTTCTCATCAGCAGTATATGGCAGTCTTGTGACTTCTATCAGTGAGCGCTGATAGTTTGTAGGAGGAGTTTTTATTTCTCCCACGATTGTCCCATCAGGTTTCAAAACCTTTAATCCTCTGTCTGAACATGTCTGGACAGTGCTGATTGGCCCTGTGCTGATCACATGTACCTTCCCAAGAAAGAAAAAAAAAATCATCATCCATCAAACAAGATGTGACATCCCACCCACTGTCTTTTAGTTACTGGGCATAGAGGAGGAGGGAGGGACTGGGCTGTCATTTAGGATCTGTATACACACCCATATGTTAGACCATGTGACCTGAATAGCTCAGCTAAAACCAGGAAGTATTCTCTCCAGCAATAGAGATCAAACTGAGCATGTGCAGCTGATCTACACTTACTGTGTCTTATCTGGACTTGTCCAGGGTGAACATGCAGGAGAAGGAGGATCTGTGCATGCAGGATCACACAGCCTTTTTACACAATGCAGAGGATTAATCACTTAAAGCTGAGTTCCACCCAAAAGTGGAACTTCCGCTCATTTGTTTCCTCCCCGCCCTGTGGTGCCAAATTTGGCACCTTTCAGGGGGGAGGGGGGAGGGGGGAATGGGTACCTGTTTTTGACAGTTACCCTTCCCCACTTCTGGGAGATGGTGCCTCGGCGCCATCCCTCAGAGGTTTGGCCCCCTCCTCCTTTCCCCGCCGCCGAGCCAATCTGGATGCGCAGTGCGCAGTAGGGACCCACCCATGGAGCCGCAAGGCTTCACTGCCGGGTTCCCTTACCGGCAATGGCGGCAGAACATGGAAACATCGGCTGCGGTGCTGACATCACTGGACTTCAGGACAGGTAAGTGCCCGAATATTAAAAGTCAGCAACTTGGTTCGACCCCTCACATGACTGGCTGGCCAATATCCAAGGGTATTCGGTGTACCGGAAGGACAGGGTAGGAAAAAGAGGGGGAGGGGTATGTCTCTACGTCAAGAACAATATAAAGGTGCTAGAAAGGAGTGACATTATGGATGGGATGAGCATGGATTTAGAATCTGTGTGGGTTGAACTCGATAGGGAAGAAGATAAGGGAAAAGTAGTTGTGGGGGTTTGCTATAGGCCACCTAACCAAGGGGAGGAGGTAGAGCTGGAATTTTTAGCACTAATGGGTAAAGTGGCAAAACTGGGATCAGTCATCGTATTGGGGGACTTCAATTATCCCGACATTGACTGGGAAGAGGGGACTGCACACTCACATAAGGCCCGTCTATTCTTGGAAACCTTACTGGATAATTACATGTCACAGTTGGTGGATTCCCCTACTAGAGAAAATGCAATCCTGGATCTATTGATCACTAATGACCCAGACATAATTTCGGAGGTAGGAGTCCAGGACTATCGAGGTTGAGCAACCCTCCCCACCCCCCCACACACACCTGTACTCAATCAGTGTCCACCATCAAGTGGATATAGGAGGAGTCCCCTGTAGTGCATTTGCACAGCTTTCCCAGCAAGGAGTATTCTCTCCAAGGGTTAGAAAGGCTGGATTCATCTCTTTTTCATGGATAGTGTAGGACCCACTGATAATGGGGTACTTTGACGCAGTAGTGGGCTTGAGCACGATATGGCCATATGGTGGGACCAAACCCCCATTTTTATTTATGGATTGTCTTCAGATTTGGTAGTAATTTCTTTTGCATTTGCGCGCTATTCTTTTTTAATATACACGTCTTTTGGTTCATAGCTGCAGCAGCTTTAGAAATACATGGGTATGCTCCCCCAAAATTTTTTTGCCTGTTTATTATGTATTCGGTCTGACCAGACTATCGAGGTTGAGCAACCCTCCCCACCCCCCCACACACACCTGTACTCAATCAGTGTCCACCATCAAGTGGATATAGGAGGAGTCCCCTGTAGTGCATTTGCACAGCTTTCCCAGCAAGGAGTATTCTCTCCAAGGGTTAGAAAGGCTGGATTCATCTCTTTTTCATGGATAGTGTAGGACCCACTGATAATGGGGTACTTTGACGCAGTAGTGGGCTTGAGCACGATATGGCCATATGGTGGGACCAAACCCCCATTTTTATTTATGGATTGTCTTCAGATTTGGTAGTAATTTCTTTTGCATTTGCGCGCTATTCTTTTTTAATATAGGAGTCCAGGACAACCTGGGCTCTAGCGATCACAGGATGATCACATTTAGTATAAATAACAATATAACAAGGCAAGTGGGGAACATAAGAACCCTAAACTTCAGACGGGCAAACTTTCCAAAATTGTACTCATTGATGGAAAGGGTAAACTGGGACCAAACCCTGGGATCCCTGACCACAGAGGAAAAATGGGAATGCTTTAGGAACATATTAAGCAAAGGCATCTTGCAGTGCATTCCTATGGGGAATAAATTTAGAAGAGACAAAGCCAAACCTGGCTGGCTAAACCGTAGCGTTAAAAAACTTATTAGGGGAAAAAAATTGGCCTTCAAGAAATATAAATCAGAGGGCACAGTATCGGCCTTCCAGCAATACAAGGAGGCAAATAAGAAGTGTAAACACGAAATCAAGATGGCTAAAATCAACTTTGAGAGACAAATAGCCGAGGATAGTAAAAAAAACCCAAAGAAATTCTTTAAATATATCAACAGCAAAAAAACTAAGGCAGAGCATATTGCACACATAATTAACGATAATGGGAGGATGGTTACAGAGGACACTGAAAAAGCAACCGTGCTGAATGCTTTTTTCTCGTCAGTCTTTACGCAGGAAAAGGAGGGGTACACTGACCATGACTGTTTGGTTAGTAGTAATACACAGGACTTGCCACTATGGCTAACAGAGGGTGAAATCAGGGAAAGGCTGGATAAACTTAACACAAACAAATCACCAGGCCCGGATGGCGTACATCCGAGAGTACTCAAGGAACTCAGTATGGTTATATCCAGACCACTGTTCCTGATCTTTGCGGACAGTATTAGGACAGGAGATGTACCAGGGGATTGGAGGAAGGCTTACGTGATTCCGATATTCAAAAAGGGCCAGAGGCATATCCCGGGAAATTATAGGCCTGTCAGCTTGACATCAATAATTTGTAAACTTTTGGAGGGGATGATAAGGGACTATTATCGTAGAATATGCTAAAGACAACAACATCATCAGTAGTAACCAGCACGGGTTTACAAATGGGCGTTCTTGTCAAACCAATCTCTTAGCATTCTACGAGGAGGTGAGCTGTGAGCTAGATAGGGGAAGACCAGTGGATGTGGTGTACTTGGATTTCGCTAAGGCGTTTGATACAGTTCCCCACAAGCGCTTAATTTATAAAATAATGTCTGCAGGTATCGACAGCAGGGTTTGCTCTTGGATACGGAACTGGCTAAAAGGCCGTGTCCAAAGGGTGGTAATAAACAGCGCATACTCAGACTGGTCTGAGGTGGTAAGCGGGGTCCCCCAAGGCTCAGTCTTGGGACCAACCTTGTTCAATTTATTCATAAACAGCATTGAGGACGGGATCAGTAGTTCGTTATCAGTTTTTGCAGATGACACAAAATTGGCCAGGGCAATAACTACACAGCATGAAGCAGATATCCTACAGAATGACCTGGACAAAATTACGGAGTGGGCAACGACATGGCAAATGAGGTTTAACGTGGAGAAGTGTAAGGTTTTGCACTTGGGGACTAAAAATATAAAAGCACAATACACGTTAGGAGGGGAACCCTTGGGGGAATCAAAAATGGAGAAAGATCTGGGAGTCTTGGTTGATGATAGATTAGGCAACAGCATGCAATGTCAAGCGGCAGCTTCCAAAGCCAACAGAATATTAGCATGCATAAAGAAAGGGATGTATTCCAGAGATAAGACTATAATCCTTCCACTTTATAAAACTCTGGTCCGACCGCATGTGGAGTATTCTGTCCAGTTCTGGTCGCCAGTCCTCAGGAGGGATGTGTTGGAGCTGGAGAAAGTCCAGAGAAGGGCAACTAAACTGATTAGGGGGTTGGAGGACCTTAACTATGAAGAGCGGCTGCAATCGCTCTATTTATTCTCCCTGGAGAAGAGACGCCTGAGAGGGGACATGATAGCAATTTATAAATATCTTAATGGGGATCTCAGCTTAGAAAAAAAGCTGTTCATTCGAAGGAATTGCATGAGGACTCGATGCGATTAGAGGAGAAGAGACATACAATGCGATTAGAGGAGAAGCGTTTTAACCTCAGGCAACGTGGGGGGTTCTTTACTGTTAGGGCTACAAGATTGTGGAATTGTCTACCACAAGAGGTGGTTTCTGCGGGTAGTATGGAGACTTTCAAAAGACTCTTAGACTTACATCTCAAGGATCAGGAGATTAAAGGCTATGTTAGATGATTACAGTCACACACACCTACACAGGTTGAACTGGATGGACTATTGTCTTTATTCAACCTCACCTACTATGTAACTATGTAGCAGCTACAGGATGTGTAGCTGCTGACTTTTAATTTTTGGAGGGGGGTGGAACTCTGCTTTAAGTTACGCAGTGAGTATAACAAGAGTGCTATTTTGCATCTATAGACAGATTTTACTGTTGTGGGTTTAGTAACACTTTAAATACCAAATCATATATAAGGGATATAAAAAAAAAATGATTTTTTTGCTTTCTTGTGATTGGATAATTGATGGAAACACAACTTTACCTTATTCAGTAAACAGAAGAAAGTGAACATTCTCTTTGCAAAGTGAACCTCTGTTCCTTTAGTAAATGAATACCAATGCATTGGATTTAGCCAAATTGGTAGATGCTGCCAGTAAATGTGGCATGTGTAAGTAGACCAGTAAACATGTTTTGCTTTCTTAATTTAAAGCAGTGGGGTTGACTTAGGGTGGCCATAGATGGATTGATGTTTGGTTGCATCAGCCAGGACCGGCCAAAGTTTGATCCATGTACGGCCATTCCTACTCAACAGAAGTCAGTCTAACATATACATTTGTGTTAAACAGGAATATTGAAAAAATAAAAGTACTGATAAGCGGCTGTAGCCAATCATCAGTGTATTTTGACAGCGGAAGACATCACAGGGAGGATTCCTCCATTTAATCAAAAACAAACATAAACAAATTCCATCTTTGTTACCCACACCCTTGACCTTTGCCCCCTGTGGGGCGGGCAGGGTGTTGTGAGTGGTATAGACCAACTACATAACACCTCGCAAATGCAATGGTGGGTTAGCAGCACTTTTTGGCTCTGAGGAAGAGGGTCCTCCCTCGAAACGCGTCAACCAGACATATGCAGATACCATCACATAATTCAGCACCGTAGGATTATCCTGGCTGTCTTGGAGGCGATTGGTTCCATTGTCTTTACATGTGTGCAACTATCATATGTTTGTGAGTACAATGTATGTTGCTTTTTTGGATTACAGTAAACCTTGTTAGTGGTAATGCACAAGGTTGGTGCCCCCTTCTCTTGTTGTTACAATAAAAAAAAAGTTATCTATGGCTAGCCTATCTATGGCTTATGTATGGCTAGCCTTACTAAAGGAATACATGTTCATTTTGGAAAGTGAATGTTCACTTAGCCTAGCAAATCTATCTTTGATATGACCTCCTCTTTTTACATAACCGCTACTTCTTCACTCCACTTAGGCTCTGCCCACACTAGTGCAATTTCAGATGAGAATGTTCTCAATGGTGCCCGTTCACATCAATATTTTGGAAAAGGTTCCTATACTACTTTAATGCAAATTCAGTGGGATTGTGGACCCATAGAATATGCAAACCACATCCAAGTTTAATCCAAGAAGCATTTCGAAATCGCATTGAAAGTCAGATCAAAATCTGAACCTAGCCTTACTCACAGAATGAATTGGTTACAATCCAAGGCATATGTCCCTGTTTTTAGATGTACTGTAGACACATAACCAATAAAGCTTAAATTAAAGCGGACCTACAGTAAATGGAGGGTACTCACCTTCCCAATGCTCCCTCACCAGCTCTGGCATCTTCTCCTGTAGGCTGGGTTTCAGCCACCTTCATTGGCTGGTGCGGGATGATGTCCCTCTTTTGCATGAGCTGGACCTAGTCATCCTGGCACACAGGTTCGGCCTGGCCACTGTAAGCTGAGCTATGCAGCTCAATTTACAGTCTAGGGACATTGCATGTTTTTTCAGCAATAAAATGCTTGCTTGCTCACAGTATATCAGTTCTACTTTAAAGGAGAAGTACAGTCAAAGCTCTGTGGATCACAAGAGTGCAGTTCGTTCTGCGATCCTGTGACCTGAAGCCTGCTGTCGACTGACGTCAAAGAGCCTTTCCAGGCTGGGGAAAGATCATGACCATGGGGTCAGGGTCCACCCGCATGCTTGGACCGGCACCCAACTTGGCCTTTCAGTGAGCAGCTGAGACTGAGCTGGCTGCTCCCACCCCCTCCACAGCCCAGCACTTCAGTGAGTGAGTGAGTGAGTGTGTGTGTGTGTGGGGGGGGGAGGGAGCAGAGAGCGGTGACTGGCGGTCATTAGCTTTCTGCTCACGGAGCTCTGGAAACCGAGCGATCAGCAGTTTTGATTGCTTGGTTCTCAGTCTTACAGCCAGTGGGAGACACCTAGGTAAGTATATTTCTTTTTTAAGTTACCCTGACCTCTTTTTCCTGCTATTTCTTGCCCTTCCTCTGTGTTTTTCCCCAGTCTTTGCCCCCCACATCCAATATATAAAATAAAGTTAGCGTTAAATTATGAACCCAATATATGAGGAAGCAGTAGCCTAATATGCCATTATATACATAATATGGAGTGTCTAATTATGCTATTCAAGTGATTGTAAAGTCTAGTTTTTTTGGGTTTTTTTGTTTTTGTTTTTTGAATAGCAAACATGTTATACTTACCTGCTCACTGCAGTTGGTTTTGCACAGAGTGGCCCGGATCCTCCTCTTCTCGGGTCCCTCTTCTGTGCTCCTGGCCCCTCCCTCCTGTTGAGTGCCCCCCACAGCAAGCAGCTTGCTTCGAGGGCACCGGAGCGAAGTCACAGCTCCCTGTGCCTATTCAGAAACAGAGCTGCAACCCGGTCCCGCCCCCTCTCTCTCCTGATTGGCTGACTAACTTTGATTGACAGCAGCGGGAGCCAATTGCTCCACGCTACTGTCTCAGCCAATGAGGAGAGGAGTCCCGGGCAGCTGAGAAACTCCTGCCACATTGCTGGATCTAGATAGACCTCAGGTAAGTATTAGGGGGTGCTGGGGGGGCTACTGCACACAGAAGGTTTTTTTTTTTTATCTTAATGCATGAAATGCATTCACATTAAAACCCCTCTGACTTTACAATCCCTTTAAGTTATAGCTTCTACTCTAAGTCTCCTAGTTTTAACTGCAAACTACATTTTTAAATATTGTTTTGCTTCCAATGTAACTCCTTTGTACTTTTAAGTGTTTTAGCCCCCGTTCACACTGAGGCGACCTGGTCGCCTCACAGGTCGCCGTAGGTCGCCTCCCATAGGGAAGCTGCGGACCCGTTCTAATAGGAGCGACACAAGTCGCTCCGACTTAGAAAAAGGGTCCGGAGCTTCTTTGGGGCGACCAGGAGGCGACCGCCATAGACTTCAATGTTATGAAGTCCGTGGCGGCCGCTCCGAGCTCGCGGCGCGCTGCTCGCACCGCAACCTCGGAGGTCGCGGTGCGAAGTAGCGTCGCTTGCATGTGAACGGGGCCTTACTCTTGAATTTGTACTGTATATTTCATAATAAAAACAAAAATAAAAAAAAATTGTTACAAAACGTTTTCTTTCTTTTTTTTTTTTTTTTTTTTTTTTTTTTAGTTTTTATTTTTTTCCTAAAAAAAAAAGCCCACACTATCACATAAAACCATTTTTTACAAATAATTATTTAATCAGTAAAGTCAATTACATTACACTTACAATACACAAAAGTTTTCATTGGAGTAACTAATAGCACAGTCTTTCAAATTATATACATTACATAGAGTTATATCTTGAATAGTTAGTTTTTCGTGCTGAAGATATAAAGATAAAATGATTTACAGTATAACATCATTTTACAGAACATGTTTCTACAGTCTAATGCTTAGCACATTAAAGTCATGGCTTGATAATCTAGATCTATATTTATGGTAAAATGAAAAGTGCAAATATCTTCAGCCAATTCCATGAAGATAAATTATTTCAAAAGTCCAACAGAAATAAACTTTAGCGGGGAATTGTCAATAAAACTTAAAAACACATTATTGATGAAATAATACATACTGTCATTCTTGATATAATTATTAAAACTGAGTAGGCAAAGATATTAGACTGTTTCAAAGGAATAACGTTTTGCCATCCCACAGGACTAAAATTTTCACTCAATTAACTCTTTAGCAGTGTCAGCTTGTGTCAGTTAACTAAAAAATGCCTCTAGTTTTCTAACTGACAAATTTTCCTACCTAAATACTATTTTTAAGGAAATATAAAGCTTTTGTTTAGTAAACTGTTTTATTAACCAGCTGTGAACATTGCACACGCCATACACACCCAAAAAAAGCATAACCTAAATCTTTCAAACACATTTAGTCTTCTCTCCCTCTGAAATTTTTTTTCTAGAACATTTAACACAAAAAGGTAAAATGAAATTTACCCACCTAAGATTTCATACCTAAAAATTGCAGATAGACCAGAGCAATTATTACATTTGTGCTAAAGACCAGTTGATCTGGCAATAACTTTACTTAAAGCGGAGTTCCAGCCATTTACTCACCTGTCCAACGGTCCAGCGATGCGGCCGCCCGAAGCCTCGATCCTCTCCCTCGGCGCCGGCATCACTGCTGTGGGCACCCGGCTGTTACAGTTTTCGGCTTCACAGCCGGGTACCCACTGCGCATGCGCGAGTCGCGCTGCGCGCCGTGATTGGCCGGCAATCTTCTGGGACCTCTGACGTGTCCCAGAAGATTGCAGGGAGGGAGGGGGAGAGGAGAACTTCCGCTCAGGGCGCCGCGGCGCTCCGAGCGGAAGTGGGAGCGGGTACCTGTCAAAACTAGGTACCCGCTCCCCCCCAAAAAAAATGACATGCCAAATGTGGCATGTCAGGGGGTCAGGACTCCCTAAAGCGGAAGTTCCACTTTTGGGTGGAACTCCGCTTTAAGATAACAAGTGACTGTAAATGATAAAGTGATAAATGCATCTTTTTAGGACAAACAAGGCTTTGTTTCTGTGATATTGCACGGGTCAGATGGCTCTGATTGCTGCCTGACACCCGCGATTATTCCCCGCTGAAAGAGAAGGACGGGCAGTTGTTGTAAACACAGCTGACCATTCTTCTCTCTGGAATGATCCTTCTATATAGGATCACAGGTCTGTATGATCATTTCACAAGCCACCCCCCCCCCCACAGTTAGAATTACTCCCCTAGGCTCACATTTAACCCCTTGATCACCCACAACCCCTTCCCTGCCAGTGTCATTATTACAGTAACTGTGCATATTTTTAGCACTGATTACTGCAGTAATGTCACTGGTCCCCCCAAAAGTGTCAAAAATGTCAGTTAGGGGTCCGATCTGTCCGCTGCAATGTCGCAGTCCTGCCAAAAATCAGAGATCACCGCCATAACTAGTAAAAACTAGTAAAAAATAAATAAATAAAAATATGAACTGGATTTAATCAATATTGCTACACAGTGCAATTTATCATCAATATCGCTACGCTCTGCACTTTATTATTAATATATTGGTTTTCCATTTGCACATCAATTTTCAAATTTTTCACTTATAATTTTAAAATATATGTTTGAAGGTTTATTGATTCTTTTACGCATAAATACATAGATTGGATATTTAATATTATTTATTGTTTCGGATACACTGATCACTTTATTTATTCATTCACATATATATTTCTCATCTGGAATTATTATTTATTGTTACTATAGATAATTTTATAGTCGGGTTTTGCGCAACACTATTTTATTTATTAACATAAATCTTTCCTGTAGTTAATAGACGCGATAACTGTTGCGCAAACCAATGAAAATACGCTTATTGAGATTTTTTTTTACCAAAAATATGAAGCAGAAAACAAATTGGCCTAAAAAAATATTGATTTTTTTAATTTATTTATTTTTTTTTTTTTGAGAATGTTATATAGCAGAAAGTGAATTTTTTTTTCCAGAATTGTCGCTCTTTTTTTGTTTGTAGCGCAAAAAATAAAAATCGCACAGGTGATCAAATATCACCCAGAGAAAGCTCTATTTGTGGCAAAAAAAGGACATCAATTTTATTTGGGTACAGTGTCGTACGATCGTGCAATTGTCTGTTAAAATAACACAGTGCCGAATCGCAAAATATGGCCTGGTCATTAAGGGGGAAAATCTTCCGGTCCAGAAGTGGTTAAACAAAGCATGAGGAAAGGACATACTAAGCCATTCTTGTTTTCCAATAGTCTGGCTAGTAAACATGATTTACACATTTCAACTCATTCATGGGGTGCTATCTAAACTTTCTACTGGTGCACATATTGATAGCATCTTTGACATCTTTATTCCTTAAGCTGTAAATAATGGGATTCATCATCGGAGTTACCACTGTATATAGAAGAGCAATAGATTTGCTAACAGATAAAGACAATCCTTCTGTTGGTAACATATAAATAACAATTAATGTCCCATAAAATATGCAGACCACTGTTAGATGAGAACTGCAAGTTGAGAAGGCTTTCTGTCTGTGAACATTGGAAGACATTTTAAGGATAGCTTGGACAATACATCCATAGGATGCTCCAGTTAAACCCAAGGGCAAAACCATCACTAAAACACTCAACAAGGCCACTTCCATTTTAACTTGAGATGTTTCTGAACAAGACAGACGCAGAATAGGAGCAAAATCACAAAAGAAATGATCAATGATGTTTGGTCCACAAAAGTCTAAAGTAGTAATGCTTAGAGTTGTCACCAAGGTAATAGAAAACCCCAGTACCCAAGAAAGAATAGATAATTTCACAAGCAATCTCATGTTCATAATGGAGGAATATCTGAGGGGGTTACAGATTGCTAGGTACCTGTCATAGGCCATCGCTGTTAATATGAAGCATTCTGATGCTTCAGAGCCACCAAATATGTACCACTGAGATATACAACCAGAAAAAGATATAACTATCCCATCATTTAATACACCAGTAAGAGTGTTTGGGAGGATGGCTGTGGTCAGTAGAATATCATATATAGAGAGTTGTACAAGAAACAGGTACATGGGGGAATGGAGGTTCTTACAGAAGGATACTAAAGTGATGATAAGGAGGTTCCCACATATGGTCACACAATAAACTGTAAAAAGGGAAATAAATAAAATAACTTTCCAGTAGTTCAGACTCTGGAAGCCAAGAAGAATTAGATCAGTTATATGTGTTTGGTTTTTCTCAACCATCTGAAAATAAGAAAATATAGAAAACACAATGTTAAATAGAGAAATACTAAATTAGTAATTTATTTATTAATTTTTTCAATTTTTTTATATAACAATTTTACTATTAGTATTTTTTTTTTTTTTTTTATTAGAATTTTTTTTTTTTTTTAACTGGATATCTCCACAGTGCTCAAACTTATTATGCCAAGGTTGGCGAAGGATTACTGTAAGAAGCTATGGACAAAAAATGTATTAAAGGTGTTGTAAAGTCAGAGATTTTTTTATCTTAATGTATTCTATGCATTAAGATAAAAAGCATTCTGTGAGCAGCAGCCCCCCTCAGCGCCCCTAACACTTACCCAAGGTCCCTCTCTGCCAAGCGATGTCCACAAGTTTCTCAGATGTCTGAGATTCTCCTTCCTGACTGGCTGAGACTCAGCAGTGGTGCCATTGGCACCCATTGCTGTCAATCAAAGTCAGCTGGCCAATCAGGGGAGAGAGGTGGCGGGGCCGGGTCGGGGCTCCATGTCTAAATAGACACAGGGAGCTGTGACTCAGCTCAGGTGCCCCCATAGCAAGCTGCTTGCTGTGGGGGCACTGAACAGGAGGGAGGGGCCAGAAACACAGAAGAGGGAACCGAGAAGAGGAGGATCCGGGCTACTCTGTGCAAATCCACTGCAACAGACCAGGTAAATATAACATGTCAATTATTTTTATAGGAAAAAAAATGAGACTTTACAATTACTTTAAATGTAAGACTAAAAAGTAATAAACAGTGAGCAGCTCTCTTAACTGTGCCCCATCCTTAGTTCTAAAAGATCATGTTTTTGTGCAATAGATCAACCTTGCTTTGTGCACTGGTGCGCAGTCATGTTGGAACAGGAAGGAGCCATCCCCAAACTTTTCCCACAAAGTTGGGAGCATGCAATTGTCCAAAATGTCTTGGTATGCTGATGCCTTAAGAGTTCCCTTCATTGGACCTATAGGGCCAAGCCCAACCCCTAAAAAAAAAAAAAAAAACCCACACCATAATCTCTTCTCCACCAAATGATTTGGACCAGTGCACAAAGCAAGGTCCATAAAGACATGGGTGAGTGAGTTTGGGGTGGAGGAACTTGACTGGCCTGAACAGTCCTGACCACAACCCGATAGAAGAACTTTGGGGTGAATCAGAGCAGAGACTGTGAACCAGGCTTTCTCATCTAACATCAGAGCCTGATCTCACAAATGCGCTTCTGGGAGAATGGTCAAACATTCCGATAAACACACTCCTACACCTTGTGGACAACCTTCCCAGAAGAGTTGAAGCTGTTATTGCTGCAAAGGGTGGGCTAACTCAATATTGAACCCTATGGACTTGGCCATGTATTGTAAAATCTTGGATGAGAACCTTCTTCCCTCAGCCAGAACACTGAATGGGTCTTCCAGCATGACAATGACCCACAACATTACTCCAGGGCAACAAAGGAGTGGCTCAAGAAGAATCACATTAATGTCATGGAGTGGCCTTGTAAGTTTCCAGACCTTAATCCTATAGAAAATTTATGAAGGGAGCTGAAACTTTGAATTTCCAGGAGACAGCCAAGAAACCTTCAGGATTTACAGAAGAAGTGTAAGAAGAGTGGACCAAAATCCCTTCTGAGATTTATGCAATCCTGGTCACCAACAGAAACATCTTACCTCTGTGCTTGCCAAAAGTGTAGCTTTTATATATATAAATAGATAAATGTATATATATATATATATATATATATATATATATATATATATATATATATATATATATTATGTGACAGGAAGTCAGGTAAATCTGTGGGTGTTGTCACAGACGGGAGATACATTTCTGCCTTGTTTAGACAATTCACCAATTACTATAGGGTGTCGGCTGCAGAGGTAGCCAGAAAGGTGTAAGGACGTTGAAAAGGCTTCAGCTATTCAGAATGAGGCAATTAAGGCCTCTATAAGTTATCCAGAGGATGACTACTGATTGCTGCATCCAGAAGCTGTGCGTGGAGAGCAGTGAGCTGAAAGACTTCTGAAGGTGAGGTGGTGTTGGACTTTTTCTGTGTGAAAAGAAAACAAAGACTATTGGTTTTCTGCTGTATGACCAGCAGTGTCTGCCCAGCAGTAGGCTGGGAAAGACACCATAGGTAGGTTCCTGTGTGTGTGAAGGTAGACGCCCCAAGTGGCCAGGATTTATTTTATGTTTGTTTGATTTATGCTGTTTGGATGCTTGCACTTGTTTCCAGCAAATTGGAAGAATAAACCATAGACCATTGTTTTCAACCACTCCTTGGCTGTCTCTCTGTGTAACGAACCCCCCCTCCCCAAGGGGTCACCCGCTACTGAGCTATCCCCTCACAATATACAGTGGGTACGGAAAGTATTCAGACCCCTTTAAATTTTTCACTCTTTGTTATATTGCAGCCATTTGCTAAAATCATTTAAGTTCATTCTTCTTCCTCATGAATGTACACATAGCACTCCATACTGACAGAAAAACACAGAATTGTTGACATTGTTGCAGATTTATTAAAAAAGAAAAACTGAAATATCACATGGTCCTAAGTATTCAGACCCTTTGCTGTGACACTCATATATTTAACTCAGGTGCTTTCCATTTCTTCTGATCATCCTTGAGATGGTTCTACACCTTCATTTGAGTCCAGCTGTGTTTGATTATACTGATTGGACTTGATTAGGAAAGCCACACACCTGTCTATATAAGACCTTCCAGATCACAATGCATGTCAGAGCAAATGAGAATCATGAGGTCAAAGGAACTGCCTGAAGAGCTCAGAGACAGAATTGTGGCAAGGCACAGATCTGGCCAAGGTTACAAAAAGATTTCTGCTGCACTTAAGGTTCCTAAGAGCACAGTGGCCTCCATAATCCTCAAATGGAAGACGTTTGGGACGACCAGAACCCTTCCTAGAGCTGGCCGTCCGGCCAAACTGAGCTATCGGGGGAGAAGAGCCTTGGTGAGAGAGGTAAAGAAGAACCTAAAGATCACTGTGGCTGAGCTCCAGAGAAGCAGTCAGGAGGTGGGAGAAAGTTGTAGAAAGTCAACCATCACTGCAGCCCTCCACCAGTCGGGGCTTTATGGCAGAGTTGCCCGACGGAAGCCTCTCCTCAGTGTAAGACACATGAAAGCCCGCATGGAGTTTGCTAAAAAAACACCTGAAGGACTCCAAGATGGTGAGAAATAAGATTCTCTGGTCTGATGAGACCAAAATAGAACTTTTTGGCCTTAATTCTAAGCGGTATGTGTGGAGAAAACCAGGCACTGCTCATCACCTGTCCAATACAGTCCCAACAGTGAAGCATGGTGGTGGCAGCATCATGCTGTGGGGGTGTTTTTCAGCTGCAGGGACAGGACGACTGGTTGCAATCGAGGGAAAGATGAATGCGGCCAAGTACAGGGATATCCTGGACAAAAACCTTCTCCAGAGTGCTCTGGACCTCAGACTGGGCCGAAGGTTTACCTTCCAACAAGACAATGACCCTAAGCACACAGCTAAAATAACGAAGGAGTGGCTTCACAACAACTCCGTGACTGTTCTTGAATGGCCCAGCCAGAGCCCTGACTTAAACCCAATTGAGCATCTCTGGAGAGACCTAAAAATAGCTGTCCACCAACGTTTACCATCCAACCTGACAGAACTGGAGAGGATCTGCAAGGAGGAATGGCAGAGGATCCCCAAATCCAGGTGTGAAAGACTTGTTGCATCTTTCCCAAAAAGACTCCTGGCTGTATTAGATCAAAAGGGGGCTTCTACTAAATACTGAGCAAAGGGTCTGAATACTTAGGACCATGTGATATTTCAGTTTTTCTTTTTTAATAAATCTGCAACAATGTCAACAATTCTGTGTTTTTCTGTCAGTATGGGGTGCTATGTGTACTTTCATGAGAAGGAAGAATGAACTTAAATAAATTATAGCAAATGGCTGCAATATAACAAAGAGTGAAAAATTTAAGGGGGTCTGAATACTTTCCGTACCCACTGTATATATATATATATATATATATATATATATATATACATACATACATACATACATACATACATACATACATACATACATACATACATACGTATACATATTTTTTTTCTATATTTTTATATATTATAAAACATATAATATAACCAATGCTTCAAAGTCCCTAAAAAAAATCTAAAGAACTGCATTGTTCCTGCAAAATACATTTTTAAATGGCTAATTTGGAATCATCTTACTTTTAGGCCCTTATTCAGAGGAATATAGGCATTCCAAAAAAATACTTTTGCTATTATTAGTTTAAATTTAGGCTTGAAAAAGTGTAAAGATTTCTTACCTTTAAACAATGTATTATCAATTCTCCATTAACCCTTCTGGAAACCAAAGTCTTGCTTGTAAATCTTAAGATTTTAAAATATATAATACCACTCAAAACAGTTTCATGTGCTTAGATCTTTTCATTGTTATTTGTATAAAACTTTAAAATCGAAATATAGTATAATCCTCAATAAAGAAAACATCACAGCTATCCAATAAGAACATACCTATTAAACACCAAAATGTACAGGTACCGTACATTGGATTTTCTAGCAAGGAATGAGCATGTCAAATCTTACAATGTAAAAATGTTGCAACAAGGTAACAGTAAAATCAGAATAAGCCTTAATGTGAGGCTACAAATCAGATTCAATACTTACTGTTGGATTTGATATGAATCTTACAGTACAGAAAATAAGAGGTCAACATCTATGTAGTTTGTAGTTCATATATTAGTTAAATGTTGTAAGGCAAAACACGAAAATTGCACCAGAATAGAAAGAGCACATGAAATGTGCATTTAGCTTCTTTTATATAGTCTTAGGAAAGATCTTTTGGGAAAACAAATGACCTCCCATGTGTGCCTTTGTAACTAACTTTTGTTAAAAAGAAAACTGGCTGTAAGAATGGAAAAAGTTTTTGACTAATACTTTCTTCCTGCTAGTTTGAGGTCATGCTCTTAATCTATGCTTCTTATAAAAATTCTGCCCCTCTGAACCTTATTCACACCCTTTATGTACTTAAAATGAAAGTCCGGGATATCACTAACTAATCCTAAAACAGCTCCCAACCCCTCTTCTAGCACCTATAAAACAGGGGTGTTCAACCTGCAGCCCATGGGTCGCATGCAGCCCAAGATGGCTATGAATGTGGCCCAACACAAAATCGTAAACTTACTTAAAAATGTTGATTTTTTTTGGTGGGAATGTTTTGTAAAAATGTGTCTACACTTAGCGAACACGTGGCCGAACAATCTACACTTAGCGAACATATGTGGCCGAACAATCTACACTTAGCGAACACATGGCCAAACAATCCACACTTAGCGAACACATGTGGCCGAACAATCTACACTTAGCAAATACATGGCCGAAAAATCTACACTTAGCGAACACATGTGTCCGAACAATCTACACTTAGCGAAAGCCTTCTCAAGTTCACATGTACTGATCGCTCATAGCACTATACCCCTATTGACCTGCTGTGTCGAGAATATCCAACAGACATGTTTCACCATCTATCACAACCTGCTTTCAGTATGACTCCTCATTAGTGGGATCATTCTCATCAAAAAAGTGGTTCTGTATGAGCTGAATGGTCAGTGCCCTCTTGCCCACGCCTCCAGCTCAAACCATGACAATCTTGTATTCAGTCATTTTACTTTCACAGATTCAAACTGCCGACTTCCAAGGGCCTCTGTGTCCACCGGTAGCGCTTGTTTCCTGTTACGTCTTCTGGCTGTCTCCCCCCGGGGTCACAACTTCTTAGCAGCTCCCATTTTCTGGCATTGTATCCGTCATCCCGCATAGCTGATACCAACGGTCCGGAAGTGCCCACAGCCCCAAATGCACAGACGTGCTCAAAAACCTTCCATATCTTTTACAACCCTGTCAAGACCACATCATTCTTACCATCAATTTGTCTATCACATGGGCTCTGTTAGACCAGAAAGGCATTCATGCAAAAGTGAGAAGACTGTTTCTCCCTCTGTCAATGTTTACTGTGTACTTAAGAACACCTTCACGGGGGGGCGGAGCCGGCAGCCAGAGCGGATGGCCGTGTGATTCCATCGCTCTGTGTCAGCGGGCTAAACTAAGCAGCACACAGCGAACTTTCAGCTCCTTCAACCTGCCACATCCCTTCCCGAGACTCCGGAGGACAAGATGTCTCAAGCAGGCAAGAGAAAGCAAAAGGATCGGCCGAAGAAACTGACCGAATTCTTCTCTCCAGCCACAGGCCGTTCCTCCCAGGATGGCGCCGGCGCCTGGTCCCGCGCTAGCACATCGGCGAACACAGCTGCCGATCGGACCTCACAGTCATCGGAGGAGGTAGGAGATAATCACATCCTGCCACAGCAGGATCGTCCATCCCCTTTCACAAGCCCTCTAAAACAGCGTAGAAAGCTGACAGAGGATGGGGAAGAGCAAGATCACAAGGATTCCTTCCTTGAGGAGGGGGAGGCTATGGAGCAGACCATCTCGTATGGGCAACAGCTAGACTCATACCCCACAACTGGCCAAGCTATCACTGACACGACCATGAAGGAGATGATGAGAACTCTCAGGGGGGCACTTCAGCAGGACATGAATGCCTTCATGAAAAGCACTAACAGACAGATTGATAAGCTGGGGGACAGAGTAGATTACACAGAACGCAAAATGGGAGACTTTACAGCAGCGCATAACGATCTGGTGGACGCACACTTTGAGTTAGAGGAGGAGCTTAAACAACTGAAATTGAAAGTGGCGGACATAGAGGACAGGTCCCGCAGGAACAACGTGAAATTCAGGGGGATCCCGGAATCTGTTAAGCCTGCGGAGCTATCTTCTTACTTGCAACACCTTATGCAAACTGCACTTCCCTCCCTGACTCCATCGGACCTCATCATTGACAGAGCGCATAGACTGCCCAAACCGTCCTACATACCAGAAGCGGTCCCTAGAGATGTGATAGCTCGCATACATTTTTACCACGTAAAAGACCAGCTTATGCGTTTTTCAAGACAACACCCAGCTCTCCCAGACCCGTGAGGTGAATGGTAAACTCTACACTATAGTAAATATCTACGCTTCAAACAAACATCCCATGAAATTTGTGCGGAAAACCATCGCATGGGCGAGGAAACTAGCTAAGGGAAATTTGATATTTTGTGGGGACTTCAACGCTGTCATGAATGTAGACATGGACTGCTCTTCAGCGGGACGGAGACGTAGACCTAACATGGGCCCCCTCTGTGTTGAGGAGAGGCTATATGATCCCTGGCGCTCTCTCCGCACCTCTGAAAGGGACTACTCCTTTTATTCTGCAGTGCATAATAGCTATTCCAGGATTGATATGTTTTTGACTGACAAATTTCTTTTACAAAAGATTCCTAAAGCGGACATCCACTCCATCACGTGGTCGGATCATGCCCCGGTCACGATAGATGTGGTGGATGGTCCGGTCAGAAACTGTGCTCCGGTATGGCGTAACGACACCTTTGTCCTGGCCCATCCGGAATATAGTGAGGAACTTAAAGTGAAAGTTGCGGAGTATTTCAATCTTAATGATAATGGGTCTACGTCCCCTGAAATCACGCGGTGCGCGCATAAAGCGGTAGCTAGGGGTTTATTAATCCAACAGAAGGCTAGAGATCGGAAGAGGAAAACTGCTCACATAACCCACCTACAATCCCAAATAGCTCAGCTGGAACAGCAACACAAAAAAGATGCATCTCCACAAACAGATATCCTAAAACGACTCACAGACCTTAGAAATGACTTAAAAAATACCCTTCTATGTGATTACGACACCTACTTTAAGAGATTAAAAATGTCTTGGTACTCCCAAAGCAATAGAGCAGGCAAACTCTTAGCTTCTCAACTTAAAAAGCAACGTGTAAAATCACACATCTCACTCATTAAACATCACAAGACGGGCGCAACCTTTTGTAATCCGAAAGAAGTGGCTAACGTCTTTAAAGACTACTACAGCTCCTTATACAATTTGAGAGACGACCCTGACACATACAAGCCAACACCTAATGACATTGACTCCTTTCTACATGCCCTGAAACTTCCCTCCATCGACAAAGACTCTTTACAAACACTGAACGCCCCTATTTCCCCAGAAGAAGTTCTAGAGGTCATAAGATCTCTTCCTCTACATAAATCCCCGGGCACTGATGGATTCTCCTCGGAATACTACCAGTTACTGGCCCCCATCCTCACCCCACACTTAGTTTGACTATTCAATGACGCTCCCAAAATAGGCAAATTCCCAAAAGAAATGTTACAGGCGACAGTAGTCACTATACCCAAACCAGGGAAATCGACAGACTCCCCCCTAAACTTTAGGCCTATATCTTTACTCAATGTTGATCTAAAAATTTATGCAAAATTATTGGCAAATAGACTCCTATACTGCACATCATATCTTTTGGGTCTAGATCAAGTCGGGTTCGTGAAGGGCCGGCAGGCCCCTGACGGTACTCGACGTATGATAAATCTACTGACTGCTGCTGAAAGGTCAGGAACTCCAACGGTTTTCTTAGCTCTGGACGCTGAGAAAGCCTTTGACAGGGTCCATTGGGGATTTCTTGACAAAACCTTGACTACTTTCGGATTCAGAGGCTTCATCCACTCTGCAATCATGGCATTGTATTCTAACCCTTCGGCGAAAGTATTAACGGATGGAATCCTATCTGACTCTTTTGATCTCTCAAACGGCACTCGCCAAGGCTGCCCGTTATCCCTGATAATTTTTTCCCTAGTAATTGAACCACTGGCGGAAGCAATTAGGAGCAACCCCAACCTCCAAGGCATTAAAATAGGTCAGTCGGGACATAAACTAGGACTATTTGCAGATGACATAATTATCACTATGACATCTCCCCTTGCATCTCTAAAAGAGCTTCAATCCCTTATTCGATGGTTTGGAAATGTATCTTACTATAAGGTCATCACAAGCAAATGTTTTGCTCTTCCGATCTCAATCCCGGCTTCCGAAATATGTAAGCTTAAAGCAGTTTTTCCATGTAATTGGGAAGCACCTTCCATCACATATTTGGGTATCCAACTTACATCTCCGGTATCTAGACTATATGAGTGCAATTTCCTACCCCTCTTGTCTAAAATAGGAGAAGAGTTCTCCCACATTGGAAAAGTACACCTCTCCTGGTTAGGAAGGATCGCTGCATATAGAATGCAGGTTCTCCCAAAGCTTTTGTACTATTTCAGGACCCTTCCGATCCCTGTGCCACAAATCTTTTTTAATAAACTAGCCTCGTCATTAAGAAAGTTCATTTGGAACGGCAAACCTCCTAGAATAGCCATGTCTACATTATACAAATCCCGTAGATTTGGTGGAGTAGGTCTTCCAAACGCCCAAGCCTATTACAATGCAACTTTACTATCGCAGACGCGATACTGGTTATCGGCACAAGAAGATAATTTATGGAACCATATAGAACGTAAATTCACCCCAGGTCATGATCTATACGCCTTACTGTGTGCGGCCACCAAATGCCACAATGTGAACATTCCTGCCCTCCCTACGGTTCAAGCCACCATTTTGGCATGGACAAGAATTACGAAAACTGATTTTACTGAAGAAGAATGTGTGCATATTCCCACCCCTCTAGCAGCCTATGATCTCCTGATTCCAGGTGTATCGACCCTCAATTGGAGAAAGTGTGGCTTCCGATTTCCTGGCAGCCCTACCCACCCCAAATCTGCTAGTGACCTGCTGACCGAATATCAGATAGCTGCTTTTGATCACTCCCACAAATCCCTGAATACCCTGTTCCCGAAAAAACTATGGCACTATCTCTTAAATAAAGGCAATTCCCAGGCGAGGGGGATCTCGGTCTGCTATCACTTTTACAATTACCACCAACCTTTCCGTAAATCCCCTACCATTCTGAGATGGGAGGATGCCTTACAACAATCTTTCTCGGTCGCACAATGGCTGAGGGCTTTTAAAACCAATTATGCATCCTCGGCATGTGTGGACCACTGGGACAACTCACAGAAACTTCTACATAGATACTATATGACACCTACTAGACTAAATGCCATCGACCCAAAGTGCTCTCCCCTTTGCTGGCGTGAATGTCAGGAAAGAGGAAATTTGCTACATATCTTCTGGAGCTGCCCAGTGGTTCAACCATTATGGAAAGAGGTCTTCACTTGGGCATCTTTATTGTTAGGAACCAACCTCCCCCCTTCCCCGGCCCTCGCACTTTTCAGCCTGGGTCTAGAGGACTTTCCTCCTAGCTCCAGAAAAGTTCTGGCTCATATTCTATTTGCAACAAGAATTACAATTGCTGCTAGGTGGCGAGATACCTCCTCTCCCCACTTGACAGCAATTAAAAACAGGGTGTCCACTCAATGTGAGATGGAAAAACTGTTGGCGTTTAAGAACTGCAGAGCAGCCACCTTTCTGAAACAATGGCAGGTCTGGTTAAATCATTCCTCTAACATAATATAGCTACTCTGATAAATGTGATAATATACATGTAAATGTGAATTTTACCTAAGTATATTGGAAGTGCCCCCCCTCCCCTCCCCCTTCCACTACTTCCCCCTTATCCTCCCATCCCTCAAACCCTAATTAAACTCCACTTCATAACTCCTTGGCCCGAGGTCTCTTGTATAGGTAGTGGCGACACTTATACAACTGCGTGGTGTAAGACTGGTCCAATCCCTCACAGTTTGCACCCGTTAGGGGTGAGGGCTTTGGGCATTTAATTGCACTCAGATAGACCCGCCCTGAGGAAATAGGTAAGAGCGGTAGTTCCTATATTTGGTTTTTGGATTATATGTTATACTATCATTCAACTGCACGGCGACAGTTGAGTCATTTACTGTATAGCCATTTTAGATGTCTATATTCGGTAGCAAAGTATCCATCGCTGGCTGTTAAGCTATTGATAGAATCTTATTGCATAGTGTTGATGTTCTGTATAGAAGTCCTGATAACCCTGCTTATGCCGCAAATGACCTACTGTGACTATTTCTGTTATTTTATGTAAAGTTCTTATCCTATGTATATGGATCTACGGCTATGTGTTTATACATGCTTGTATTTTTTTTTTTTTTTACTTTAATAAAAATCTATTGAAACTAAAAAAAAAGAACACCTTCACAATTGTACACTATTTTTTGTATATTTTTATTTTATATTGAAAATTCTTACCTAAACTTTTGAATACCACCCCCATTTGTCGCTGTTACATACCTATTTGTTATGGTGGTTAATTGTAGTATGTAGAGCACATAAAAGTGGGATGCTTACATCCCTGCATTAAAAGTACCATCATTTGGCAAGCTGAATTCATAGAACATAATTCTCTAAATTCTCACAAAACAACCATAAAATGTCTAAATTTGGTCCAGTAAGGTGTTGATAAGCAGTGTGCAAAGCAAATCCCAACACATTTCACCCAAAGAGGGCTTCCTCAGAGGAACAGTAGGGGTTATGTTCTGTCAACAACAAAAAGCAATATATTGATAAAGAGAATATCACAATTACCGTATATACTCGAGTATAAGCCGAATTTTTCAGCATGTTTTTTCATGCTGAAAATGCACCCCTCGGCTAATACCCGAGTCACTGGCCAGAGTGTCTTTTTAAAAATGGCGCCGCTCGACACCGACGTGTCACTGCGCATGTGCCGCATGCCCGGGAATAGCCGAACGTGTTCGGCCTTTCCCGAGCATCAGTGGCGCATTTGCGGTGACGTATTGGCGGTGCCGGGTGGCGCGATTTTTAAATCGAAGACGGCGCCTCACCGACAGGTAAGTGAGACTCCTCCGCAGCCCCTGTATTTCCTCATGCAGTGCTGCGGGCATGGTACAGGACATTCCCCTGTACCATGACCGCAGCACTGCATCTCCTGTGCCATGCCTGTACATACTGTGCCATGCCTGTACATACTGTGCCATGCCTGTACTTACTGTGCCATGCCTGTACATACTGTGCCATGCCTGTACTTACTGCGCCATGCCTATACCCTCACCTGTGCTATGCCATGCCTGTACCATGACCTGTGACATGTCTGTACCATGACCTGTGCCATGCTTATACCATCACCTGTGCCATGCCTGTACCATCACCTGTGCCCTGACCTGTGCCATGCCCTTACCATGACCTGTGCAATGCCTGTACTATGACCTGCGCCATCTCCTGTACCATGCCCGCAGCCCCTGTTTTGTGTCTCGTGGTGGTCCAGTTGGGTCCAGTAGCTGCTTCATTTCCCACCCTAGGCTTATACTCGAGTCAATAAGTTTTCCCACTTTTTTGTGGTAAAAGTAGGGGTATTGGCTTATATTCGGGTAGGCTTATACTCAAGTATATACGGTATATGCATATAATCACCTCAATACAGCAAATTACATAAATTTTATAAATTAGAGCAAGCATGCAAACTGCCCACAGATCATATTGCAAGGAGGGAAAAAAAAGCATACCCGTCCCTGATCACTGCTACTCCACCCATTTTGTCCCTGATCACCACTACATCAGTTACAGTGTCCTTAATCACTGCCACACTAGTTAATGTGCCCCTGTTTACTGACACACCAGTCATAGTGTTTGTCAGAGAATGCCTATCAGACGTTTGTCTCACAGAAATGCATATGTGCCAGAATAGTGAACAGGCGCACACATGCGCATAGGAATGCACATAGGCATGCACACACACACAAGGGTGCACATATTGGTGCCTTACGGGCTATGTAAGGATGCTCCTGCTCATATTTAGGTGCTGACTTGTCTTTCAGCTATTCCCTGTGTCCTGCTGCTGTTGTTGACCTGAGTTGCATCTGACCTGAACTTGGATCCTGATTCTGCCTTGTTGCCAGTTCCTTACCCCGTCTCTGTTCCTGACCTTGTCTTTGCCTTATGATTTTGTACCTTGCTGCCTGCCTGCTGCTGACCTCGGCTATCCCTGTGACCACTCTTACGTTCCTGGCTCTGTTACCACATCCAACTCGAGTGCCTACCTGGCTGTTTTCTTTATCAGCTCTACTCACTAAAGTGAGTTCCTTTCTCAACTCTACTGGTAGTTCTGACAAACCTCTCATCTGGAACCTGCAGGCCATGCGGAATATCCCTTCAACTTCGGCTGGATCTCCGTGCACAGTTACTGTTCCTGATCTTATGTTCTGCCTGGGACCGCATCGCCTGGGACTGCATTACCTGCTGCAAGCACTCCTATCAACACCTTCCAGCACTTATGTTCTTCCTGTCCCTCAGTACCCTCTGTTCTATCTTCAGTAGGACCTGGGCTAGAGATGCAAGAGAGGCCAACCTTGTTGTTTCAGTCTCTGATCAGGTACATGACATTGCCCTTTATCACTGCCACACCAGTTATAGGGTCTCTGATTACCGCCATACCAGTTACAGTGTTCTTGATCACTGCCAAATCATTTACAGTGTCCCTGATCACTGCCACACCAGTCCCAATATTCATCATCATTGCCACATCAGTCATACTGTCCCTGATTACCACCAAACCAGTTACAGTGTCACTGGTCACCACCACACTAGTGCAGTGTTGCCTGCAATAACCTTGGCCTGTAAATTGTACACATTTATGCCTGCTTCTTGGACCAATACTTTGCCTGTTTGCTGACCATGTGTCTGCCTGTGACCTGACCTGACCCATCTGCATGTCCCACTGACTACATTCCTGTGAGACACAAGGCCAGTGAACATAGTATTCCTGGGGACAGCCATGTAGTGTTAAGCAAGGCTTGTTTGGCTTATAGGAGCTGGGACTGCTATCGGGTGGCACTACACTAAACTGTATTGCCTAATTACTCATATAGTGGTGACTATAAGAGCCGGTTCACACTGGGGCGACTTGTCAGGCGACCTGGTCACCTGACAAGTCGCCGTGGGTCGCCTGCCATAGATTAGCACAGGACCCGTTCTAATAGGAGCGACACAAGTCGCTCCGACTTAGAAAAAGGGTCCTGTACTACTTTGGGGCGACCTGGAGCAACCTGCATGGACTTCAATGATATGAAGTCTGTGCATGCCGCTCCGAGGTCGCGGTGCGCGCTGTGCACCGCGACTTCACAGGTCGCCCCGGCAAGTCGGGTCGCTCCTATGTAAACCGGCTCTTACAGAACATTTGTTTTGACACAATTAGTTGATCTGTGTGATACACAAGACACAATGTCTGAAACATAATCAGTCCACGCAGTGAAAAACTCTCACACATGTGGTATTGACATCCTCGAGATGAGCAGTAGAATGTTTTTGTAGTGTAATTCTAAAGAATCCCATGCAGCGTGTGAGAAATATCCTATTAAATTGACAACTTTGTGTAAAAAATGTATTTTCATTTTCTTTTTGTATTTTCCCAAACCTTGTGGCAATAAAATGAAGTCTTAAAATTACTCACTATACCTGTTTTTAAATACCTTGTGAATTTTTCCGCTGTTCTGGTGCTCCAGGACCTTCAAAAATGTGATAGGTAGTCAGGAAATTAGATGCGTAAAAAGGTTCTTCCTTGGGTTTTGGGCCCCTTTGTATGGACAGGCTGTAAAAAAAGTCCCATACATGTCACATCATACTAGGGAGGAGTAGCAGAATGTGTTTTGGGGTGAAATATAAGTATGCCTATTATGTGTGTTAGAAATATCTTATTGATTGACAGCTTCTGTAAAAAAAAAAAAAAAAAAATACATTTTCATTTTCTTTCCACATTTTCCAAAAATGTTTAGCAAAAAAATAATACATTTTCAAAAGACTCACTATGCCTTTTAGAATTAGAAAAAATATTGGAGTGTTTGCTTTCCAAAATGTGGTCATTTTATGGGTGTTTCCACTGTCCTGGTCCTTCAGGGCCTCCAAAAATGTGATTTGTAGTCAGGAAATTAGATACTTAAATTATGTATAATTTATGCTCTTCGAAAACTCAAAAATGCTCCTTAGATTTTGGGGCCCTCTATGTATCTAGGCTGTATAATATTTTCACACCTGTAGTATCCCTTTACTCTGGAGGCATAGCAGATTGTGTTTTGGGATCAAATTCTAAGTATGCCTATGCTGTGTATTGTAAAAAAAAAAATAATAATAATAATTTCAAAAAAAGTGTGACAAAAAAAATATTTAATTTCTTAACTTTCCAAAAAAAGGGGTAGTTTGTGGTCTATTTTTTTCTTATCCTGGCATTTTAAGGCCTCAAGAAAGGAGATGAGGCATTAGGAGTTGAGTAGATGAGTACATCAGGATTGATCAATTTTCAAATACATATACCATAGTTTGTAGACTATAACTTTCACACTGGGTAAATAATATACACTGATTTCAGTTTTTTTTTTTTTTTTTTACTAAATAAATGTAGCAAAATACAATTTGGCCTTAATTGGTAAAGCAAAATTATCTGTTTGCAAAATTTTATAATAAATATCAAATAAATGTGGGCTTTTTAAAAAAAAAATGTTCAGCATTTTTTCATTTATATAGCAAAAAAAAAAAAAACACAGTGCTGATTAAATACAACCAAAAGAAAGTTCTATCCGTCTGAAAATAATTCTAACAATTTAATTTGGATACAGTGTTGCATGACTAAGTGATTGTTATTCAAAGTATGACAACACTGAAGTCTGAAAATTGACTGAGGCAGAAAGGGGTGAAAGTGTCCAGGATTGAGGTGGTAAATTCAGAGTTGTATAAAGTACTCGAAACCCATACTTGAATAAAAGTACAAGTGCTCGATCAAAAAGTGACTTGAGTAGAAGTACTAAAGTATTAAAAAATTTTTGTACTTAAGTATTGCAAGTAGTTTTTAAAAAAATGTTGCTACTCAAGTACTGAAAGTAAAAGTACCAGTAGTTTTGAAAAAAAATTGCTACTCAAGTACTGAAAGTAAAAGTACAAGTACTGTGTTATGTAGTTATTAACCACTTAAGCCCCGGAGGATTTGGCTGCTAAACGACCAGGGGGTATTTTGCGATTCGGCACTGCGTGACTTTAACGGACAATTGCGCGGTCGTGCGACGATGTACCTAAACTAATTTGGCGTCCTTTTTTTCCCACAAACAGAGCTTTCTTTTGGTGGTATTTGATCCCCTGTGCGATTTTTTGATCACGCGCTATAAACAAAAAAAGAGCGTCAATTTTGCAAAAATAACAATATTTTTCACATTTTTTTATATGAAATTCCCCAAAAAAAAAATGTAAAAATCAAAATTTTTTAACATTTTCGGCCAATTTGTTTTATGCTACCTATGTTTGGTAAAAAAAAAGTGTATTTTTATTGGTTTGCGCAAAAGTTATCGCGTTTACTAACAAAGGGAAAGATTTCTGTCATTTTTGTTGTTTTTTTTTTTAACGCGTAATGGCGGCGATCTGCGATTTTTTTTGCGGTACTGCGACATTGGGGCGGACAGATCGGACCCTTGACTGACATTTTTGACACTTTTGGGGTTACCAGTGACATTTCTACAGTAATCAGTGCTATACATATGCACTGTTACTGTAAAAATACACTTGTACACTGGTAGTGAAGGGGTTAACTTTATTTGGGAGGGAGGGGCTGTGTGTGTCCCTAGGGGCGTGCTTTCTACTGTGATTGGCTGTGGCTTGAGCTGTAAGGACACTGATCAACGGATCTACATACTAGATCCGTGTGATCAGTGTCTTTACAGCGAGGAGAATGACAGGCAGCTTGTTTACACAAGCTGCCTGACTTTCTCCCTCTCCCCCGCCGATCGCAGAGTGAGTTACACGCGCGGGGGGGTCCGTGACCGCGCGGGAGCGGGAGCGCGCCGCCAGCGGCGCGTGCTCGCTCCCCAGACCCTCCCAGGCTAGTGAAGTACCGCTACGTCACTCTGCCTGTGAGGGGCTGACCGCCGCAGTATATAGTCGTGCGGCGGTCGGCAAGCGGTTAAAGAAAGAAGTCAAATGTTTGAACATCATATTGTTTTTTTATTATTTCAAATGCAGCTTTCATTTATACATACAGTAGCATTTATTTTCGTATGCGCTGATAATACACATGTTTTGAGCTTTATTAAACCTGTCATCTACTGTTCTGGCAGTGGTAATTTTTATAATTGTAACGAGTAACTATGCAGCACAAAAAAAAAATATTGGAGTAGAAGTATTGAAATCATTGAAAAAATGTAGTGAAGTAAAAGTGGAAGTTGGAGAAAAAAATTCTACTCTAGGAAAGTACAGATACCGCCTTTCGGTACTTAAGTACAGTAGTGAAGTAGTTCTACTTAGTTACTATACATCTCTGGGTAAATTTGATATAGTCATTGAAAATCTCAATGTAACAAAAAAACTCTATTATTTTTAGGTACCGTAGATGATGAAATACCATCACCATGAATACATGTATGCATGAACTCTACATTACTGTCTATGATGATGCATTCAGTCACAAGGCTGATAGGAGCACGTTTCCTAACATGGTATGCAATAGCCCAAAAATAGTTTGGTGTTTTCTGGACCTGAGATTTGAGGACACTTTTCATCCATTCCAAAAGGTTTTCACCTCAGATTGTGGAAATGCGTCGCTGCCCTTCTTTGTAGATTGTGTGAATCAAGTAATAGGAACCCACCTTAGGAATTGCAATGCATTTGGATTAGTCCCTAGCCTGCAGAACCAATTGTTGGGCTGATAAAATGAATTAAGATTTCCAGTGTCTTTACAATTAGCAGGCATGTTGTTCTGCCCATATTGGTCATATTAAAGTGCTGTTACAGATTATACTGCAATGTTGTTGATGTTGCTGCCATCTAGTGGTCAGAGTTAGTTATTATAGTTATTATTTGCCAGAACACAGAGGAAGAGGCTGTAACCTTTAACCTGGAAGTGTATTTGCTAGAGCTTGACAGGAAAAGGTATTCCCCTCAGAGGGAAGGGCAGTAACCTTTAACCTGGAACTGTATTTCCTCCATTTCACAACTGACTCCCTGATACTGCAGACTGCAGCAGAAGAGCTCATATCTATTCAGGACTAATGATGGAATTGTCTGTAAGTACATTCACTGATGGAGTGAGGCTGCTGTATAATGTTTAATGTACTGACACATATGTTTTGTTTATGCTTATGTTGTAGTTTTACAAAGTTATTCAGAAAAAAGAATACATACAGATCTGATGTCTCCCGTTTCTTGACTTCTGAATTATTGTTAAGCTGTCTGACTAGTGTTATACAACAGTTCAATAACACGAAGCAGAACACATGTCATAAAACCCATAGCCCACTTTCAATATAAGATCATCATCAGGGATGAGCTCATACGTGCCCGATCCCGCCACTAATCACAGGCAGTGAGACATTTTCCGATCTGTGCAGCTGTGGATCGGGAAATGTCTAGCTGCCTGTGATTAGCGGAGTGCAGTGTCGGCTTCCTAGCGGGATCGGGCACGTACGAATTAGAACACGCCCGAGCTCATCCCTGATCATCATTATCTTGGCTACAAGCTATGAGGACCTTTTTCAATGTTATAGATATTACAACTTCAAAATAAAACTCAAACTGAATTACTCACAAACTGAAATTCATTTTTTTGGACACCAAATACAAAAATAGCATGCAAACATTACTTTTCTGCAACCCCATTGACCAATATACACTATAAAACCAAAAGTATTGAGACGCCTGCCTTTACACGCAGGTGAACTTTAACCGGTTGCCGACTGCGCACAGTATATTTACTGCGGCAGTCAGCCCCGGCCAGGCAGAGTGACGTAGACCTACGTTGCTCGCCTGTCACTCCTTTTAGAGCCAATAGCGGGCGAGCGCGTGCCCGCTGAGGCGCGCGCCCGCCTCGGCTCGTTCACAGAGGAGTGCGGGTGTGTGACCGGCGAACCCGATGTCCTCCGGTCACACTACGATCGCCGGTACAGCGGGAGAAAGGCGGAGCGGCTTATGTAAACAAGCCGCCTGTCATTCTCCCCTGTGTAAAAAATGAAGATCAGATGGTTCTACTATGTAGAACCGTTGATCTTTGTTTTTACACTAGGAGACCTGTCCCACTACAGTAAGAATCACGCCCCTAGGACACACTTAACCCCTCCCTGTCCAATACAGTTAACCCCTTCCCTGTCAGTTTCTTTTTTGCAGTAACAGTGCATATGTATAGCACTGATTACTGCAGTAATGTCCCTGGTACCCCCAAAAGTGTCAAAAATGTCAGCCAAGGGTCCGATCTGTCCGCCACAATGTTGCAGTACCGCAAAAAAAATCGCAGATCGCCGCCATTACTCGTTAAAAAAAAAAACACCAAAAATGACAAAAATCTTTCCCTTTGTTAGTAAACACGATAACTTTTGCGCAAACCAATCAAAATACGCTTTTAGTGATTTTTTTTTTTACCAAACATATGTAGCGTAAAACAATTTGGCCGAAAATGTTAAAAAATTTTGATTTTTACATTTTTTTGGGGGGGAATTTCATATAAAAAAAGTGAAAAATATTGTTATTTTTGCAAAAATTACGCTTTTTTTTTGTTTATAGTGCATGATCAAAAAATTGCACAGGTGATCAAATACCACCAAAAGAAAGCTCTGTTTGTGGGAAAAAAAGGATGTGAAATTCGTTTAGGTACAGCGTCGCACGTCCGCGCAATTGTCTGTTAAAGTCACGCAGTAAAAAAGTCGCAAAAAAACCCCTGGTCAGGAAGGGGGTAAAATCTTCCGGGGCTTAAGTGGTTAATGGCATTGCAGTCTTAGTCCGTAGTGTTCAATATTGAGTTGGCCCACCCTTTGCAGCTTTAACAGCTTCAACTCTTCTGGGAAGGCCGTCCACAAGGTTTAGGAGTGTCTATGGGAATGTTTGACCATTCTTCCAGAAGCGCATTTGTGAGGTCAGGCACTGATGTTGAAGAGAAGGCCTGGCTCGTAGTCTGCACTCTAATTCATCCCAAAGGTGTTCTATCTGGTTGAGGTCAGGCCTGTGCAGGACAGTCAAGTTCCTCCACCCCAAACTCGCACATCCATGTCTTTATGGACCTTGCTTTGTGCATTGGTGCGCAGCCATGTTGAAACCCCAAACTGTTGCTACAAAGTTGGGACCATGAAATTGTCCAAAATGTCTTGGGAGTAATTTTGCTTTTAGAAATATATTCAGAGGAATACAGACTTTCCACAAACACTTTCACTATTATCAGCTCACATCCAAGTGTGAAAAGAGGTAAAGATTTCTTACCTTTAAACAATGTGGCATCATGTCCCCAATAAAAATCCTAAACACAAAATGTTCCCTATAAATCCTAAGATTTTAAAATTAGCAATACCACTCATAACAGTTGTATTTGTTTGGAAAGTCTTCATTGGTCTTTGTTTCAAAATGTATTTTAAGATAAAACTAGTATAATCCCCAATAAAGAAACCTAATGCTTCTAAAAGCCTTAATCTTGAAAATTTTCGAATTAAAAAATGTGATTTTTGCAGCAAGAAATGAACGTGTCAAATCATAAAATATGAAAGGGTTGTATTAAGCTATCAATACGAGTTTAGCTGTAAGATTACAAATCAGATTTAAGGTTTATTGTCTATTTCTTTATGAAGATCACATCAGTGCTGTTTGTAGTCCATATATCACTTGTGAAGAAAACATGACATGGCCACGGAATAGATATTATATTTATATAGCCTTGGGAAAGATCTTTAGAGAACAACATGTCTACTGTGTGTGTATGGGCAATTATCCTTCGTGAAAAAAAAAAAAAGTAAATATTGACAAAATAAAAGACAGCGCTAAATCCCCAAGTACCTGTAGATAATAAAATACATATTTCAAATCAAATATAATAAACTGCCTGTTTAATGAGTCTCCAAGTAATAAATAAAAATAATAATATTATTCTTATTCTTATTATTCTTCTTATTAATAATAATAATAATAATAATACTAATAATATAATATACACTAAATACTACTACTACTACTACTACTACTAATAATAATAATAATAATGATGATGATGATAATAATAATATACTATATACAGTATACTATACCATACTATAATATAATGTATTAATATACATTAACCTCTTCCGCCCCGGAAGGCTTACCCGCCTTCATGACCAGGCCATTTTTTGTGATACGGCAGTGCGTTACTTTACCTGACAATTGTGGGATATTATGCAATGCTGTACCCTAATAAAATTAATGTTCTTTTTTTTTTCACCACAAATAGAGATTTCTTTTGGTGGTATTTGATCACCTCTGCAGTTTTTTTTTATTTTTTGCGCTATAAACAAAAAGACTGACAATTTTGAAAAGAAAAAAAAAAAACAATATTTTTTACTTTCTGCTATAAAACACACCCAATAAAAAAAAAAAAAAAATGTAAAAAAAAAAAATTCTTCCTCAATTTTGGCCAATATGTATTCTGCTACTTATTTTTGGTAAAAAAAAAAAAAATTCCAATAAGCGTATATTGATTGGTTTGCACACAAGTTATCGCGTCTACAAAATATGGGATATATTTTTTTTTTTTTCAAAAAAGTTTATTGAAGAAACATGGTATAACAAAAACAGAGCATTACATTGTGAACATTGTGGTGTGTAATCTATACATGAATCAATAATAATATAGATAACAATTTGTTATGAAATGCTTAATAACAAAGAACAAATTCTGTTTATCTCGGGAGGATAAGGGAGAGAGGTATATTTCCTTGTTACCTGCACAAGGAGGGAAGTAGGGGGGGGGGATATAAGGGGGGAGACCAATCCAAAAGCTGTTATTTCAAATAATAATAATAAATTATGTCTGGCAAATTTATTTTTGATAAGGGAGACAAGATATAAAGCGGTTAAAACTTTTTGAACCTGAGTGTTGTTAAAGCGGAGTTCCGGGCACAAAAACATTTTCTCAATGAACATACCCCCCGGGACAGTCAGGGCTAGTACATTCCACAATGGATAGCCTCTGATCTGTCCCGGTTCCCACTTACCTGCAAGAAGAAATACTCACTTATAAAATTTCTTCTACATCGTTGCCATCTCTGTCGTGGGCAGCTGAAGCCAGCGCAATCCTCTTCTGCGTCCTCTTCTGTGTCTTCTTCTCCCAGAATGCGCCTTCACCGGCCCCTCTCGTCACTTCCGGTGCGGCGCCGCATTCCTACACAGCTTCTGGGCATGCCCAGAAGCTGTTTAGCAGGGAATGTGGCGTCGCACCGGAAGTGACGAGCGGGGCCGGTGCCGTCGCATTGATTCCTGGGAGCGATGACGTTCAGCTCCCAGGAATCATTGCAAACCGGAAGTGACGAGCGGGGCCGGTGCCGTCGCATTGATTCTTGGGAGCGATGACGTTCAGCTCCCAGGAATCATTGCAAACCGGAAGTGACGGCGCGGGCCGCGGCCACAGAGGAAGGAAGTGGAAAATAGGTGAGTATTTCTTTCTACAATTACAAGGTAAGTAAAAAAAAAAAAAAAAATCCTAACTATCCAATTCCTTTTCAGGTGAAGAAGAGCAAGCGGGTGGCCACAAAATTGATTAGGTCGATTTTGTGCCCGGAACTCCGCTTTAAGGTAAAGAATGTCTCAAGTTAGTGGTTCATTACTCAACTTTTGAAATTCAGATGAATTTGCGAAAAGTGATCCAGTCTTTCCAGGTATCAGCATAGCGGATGGGATTATCATGTGCGGTAGCGATCAATTCCTCCATCTCTGAAATCTTCTCAATTTGGAGCATCCAAGTATGTAGTGAAGGTATTTGAGTTGTCCCCCACAGTCTGGGGATGCATAACTTAGCTGCATTGATCGTTATCATGGTTAGTGATCTAAAGTATCTAGGAGGAGGATCAGAAGAGTGATGTAAGAGGAATTGAGCAGGTTGTAGCTCAATGTTTTGGCTTGTTATTTTTGTAATATATTGACGGACCATGTTCCAAAATGGTTTGATGGATGGACAGGTCCACCAGATATGAAGCATATCTGCAGACGGTTTGTTACATCGCCAACAGAGATCAGGAATATCGGAGCTAAATTTGTTTAGTAAATATGGAGTACGATACCATTTTGTGAGGATTTTGTAATTATTCTCCTGTATGGATACGTTTATAGATTCCTTATGAATATTCCTGTAAGTTTTTTTCCCAATGTTTTTCTCGAATCTCTGTATTTAGAGCTTCACTCCAATCGTCACTCAGTTTGCATAGATGAACAGAGCATGTGTCCCAGAGTAGTGTGTGAATTTTAGATAGCAAGTGTGGTTGTGGACAAGATGCAGTGCAGAGTTTTTCAAACTTCGTGAAGGGTGATTTTTGGGAGCTTGATTTTTTAATTATAGGGATGATGAAATGGTGCAATTAAGCATAGTCCCAAAACGTTAATAAGGTGTTTTTATTTTTAGGACTGTGATCAACATTTTTTAGTGGGACTGCAACATTGTGGCGGACAAATCGGATACTAACTTACACTTTTGACACTTTTTGGGGAACCGATGACACTAATACAGTAACCAGTGCTAAAAAAATATGCACTGTCATTGCACTAATGACACTGGCAGGGAAAGGGTTAACATCAGGGGTGATCAAAGGATTAAATGTGTTCCCTGGGAGTGCTTGCTAACTGTGTGGGGGATGCTTTGACTGGGGGAAGACAGAGATGTGTGGTCCTGCTTAGCAGAACCACAAGATCTCCATCCTTCCCTCTCACTGAACGGCGGTCTGCCCTGTTCACATAGGCAGACCGCCGTTCTGCCTCTCTCCCAAATGATCGCGAGGTGCTGGCGAATGTCAGGTCCACCGGACCCGCTGATTGGCTCTCGCAGTGTCCAATCAAAGCGAAAACAAGTTGCCAGCAGCGCGTGAGCGCCCCAGACCCATTGCACAAAATCACGTACAGGTACATGATTTCACGCAGAAGGGCCACCCTACCGCAATATATCTGCGTGAGCAGTTCAGAAGAGGTTATTTTTATCCACTATATCTGGCATTCCACTCTCAGATATTACCAGTGTGCATGTATATGAAATAGATATACCTGAAATAGTGTAATTCCACAAAGGACGCTTTATTAAAAATTGTTAAAAACACTCACATGTAAAAGTATTAGCAAAGCGCTGCTCAAAGTCACAAACTGGTTCTACTATGGATCATCAAAGCCAACATGTGTGGTCATGTCACTGTGTTCAGGCCACGCCCCTATGTTTCTTCAAATCCTGACATCTTCAGGGGATCTAAGACCCACAGTGTCTAAGGGGCATGGTTTTTGAAGATTTTGGCAATTGTAGGCTCTTGTGGATCTGATCACTATTATTACTACTGTCTGTAACAGCTTGCAGTCAGGATATTTGTGCTGGATTATAGCATCAATATGGCCCCATACACATAAATCACTTTGCAGTTAATATTGTCTAGTGTTTTATATATTCTTCTTTGGTAAGGTTTTGTCATCATTTGTTGGTGCCACATTATTTATAACTTTATGTCCACCTGCTAGTTTTACATAGTTTCCTGGCTTAATATAGGGATGTGGCAGCTAAAGATGATATGGACTCTGCTAGAAGTTCACATCAGGAAAAGAGGCTCTGGTGGAGAATAGATTGCAGCATAACAAAACTATATTTTAATAAATGGCACAAGTTACAAAAATATAAAGATACACAAAAACCTTCACCATACGCCAATAAAAAGCACCATTGACAACATTGTCAAGTACTCTAAAAACGTAGCCCAGGCTCAAGGACATATGGCCATACACCCTGAGGCTAACAGTGGGTCAATAGCATCTGTAGATGACATAAGGACCTGCAAGGGATCATGGAGCTCAATGGTGGAAAAGCTCAAAAGTCAGACCACAGGATCAGTTAATTGATGCTTTACATGATGTAGTGGGAGCTTATATTGCAACTTGGGATAAAAGAGCAAAACAGTCCAACTGTCTTGAGCCCACAGACAATGATTCCAATATATCTCAAAGCAGCACCAATGAGACACTCAAGCTCAACCATGGGCACTATCAGCAGCTATGGAGCCAAAGTTCATAGCAGGTGTTGCCGGCAATCATGTTGTACATGGGTGCAGTTTGGGCAGTAGGGTGAAACAAGAGTTGCAAACACACTTCAGCAATCGTCATAGGGTGCACCACACAGTTATGGACAAGCTTACGTAAGCAATAGAAGTCCTGGAAGTAACCTCCTGATAAGCGGTCTCTCCCAGAGAGATTTGGAGTCATGAGCCGCTCCTATCTGCATCTATCCCGTGTGGGTTGTTTCTTCGGCTGCCGCTAACACCTATGCATGAGCTGGCTCAATATTAGCCCAGGGCGATGGTTTGACACTGCCAGATTCCAAGCAGTCAGTGTGGAGCAGTTGATGGTTGAGTCACATGGTGTAGTCTAATCTATAAGATGAAAGGGGCTTATGGGTCCAAGAACATCTGCATGCTCAGTTCAGTGTTGAGTTACTTTGGCGCCAGTGCCCCCAATCTAAAAATTCACTCCTTTTCCTTCCGCAGTAGGACTGTGTTAAAGTCACACCTGCAATTGGATAGGGTTAGTGCAAAAAAGCCCTGTACTTTAAGACCATCTTTACTTTAAGACCCCAATAACAATACAATTGTATTGTATTGTAATTGGGGCACCAACTCCTGACCTGTGTATCTAATTATTCCTCTTTGCCTTCTCTCACTGGGTTATGCCTGCCTTTTGGGACCTGGAGCACCGTATTAGCCACATATGGTGGAGGTTTTCACATTAGCTACATTTGCCTGTTACCTAATAGGATCGCTTATAGGGGGTTTTGTTTCCCCATTTCTCCTTTTGTTTTTCCTTTATTGCTGTAAACCGTTAGGTATTGCCATACATCTCCTCTTTGCGTTCCATACTCCTGGCAACATTCCCCACGCACTATGGACTCGGTCCAGTGCTTGCCGTGTGGGTTTTCCCCGGGCTTCCGGATACTGGGTCCACCTGTCCCCATGGTGCTGGGACCACATTCCTGGTTCTACCTCCCTTGTGCTGGGACCTGGATATACATCCGGCATGCTCTGTGATTTACATTAAATGGTAAGCATGATTTGACAGTCTGTCTACAGATGATAGGGCGATTGTGTATAGTGATTGACGAACATCGGCCCGGGGCGGTTCACAAACGTCAGCCGCAAATTTTCTCAAATGTCCGCGGACTGCAAGTTCGCGGTTGGCCCCATTGACTTTAATGGGAGGCGAAATTTAAAAACCTTTAGGTCATATTTGCAGCCACAAAATACTTACTAGCTGTGCACAAATAGTCCCAGCACATGGACAATGTCATAGCAGAAGTATTGCAATTTGAAAAGTTGCCCTAAAATAATTTTTTTTTTTTTTTAAAGCAAAAACATTTTTTTTTTTTCATAAATCAGCCAGAACTGACAGCAGCCGGTAAATATATGTCAAATGCATATAGGGTCCATTCACACATCTGTAAAATGGGTCCGCATCCATTCCACAATTTGGCTGAATGTTTACAGACCCATTGATTTTCAATTCCAGTCTGAAAAATTAGGCATTCACAGGATAAAATAGTAAGTGTCGGCCAGTATAGGCCCCAAAAATTAGCCCACATGCGTTTACCTGACAGCTAAGAACGCTGTATTCTGTGGCTGAAGGTACATTAGGCATTCACAGGATACAGAAGTAAGTGTCGGCCAGTATAGGCCCCAAAAATTAGGCATTCAGTGGATATGAAATGCATTTATGCCGCTGTATTTACAGAAGACAAGGACCATGAATTGTTGTGGGTGGATGGCGGTCTGGCGGATATTTGTGGCCTGTCATGAGGAATTTCAATGAAACATGGTCTACTGGTCACATGTGTTGAATTCCTCAGAGATCCATGCCTCATTCATTTTTATAAATGTGAGGTAGTCAACCCTGTCATGAGCTAGGCAAGTGAGCTTATCGGTCATGATCCCCTTTTCGGACAGGACACTGGACGGGGGGGGGGGGGGAAGCCAACAGTTCCATTGCAAATTGTGCAAGCTCTGGCCAGAGGTCAAGCCTGCCCACACAGTAGTCCAGGGGTTCATCACTCTTCAGAGCATCCACATTGGCCATTAATCTAATGTAGTTGAACACCTGTCAGTCTAGGCATTCCCTGATGCTGGATCCTGAGTACAGCTGTCGATGGGTCGGCTGAAAGAAGGATCTCATATCTGAAGTGACCAAGACATCTTCATACCGCCCTCTTCTTGCAGGCGCTGTTGGATTGCTACCCACAACTGTCTCTCTGTGACATTCTCTGCCAGTGCATGCAAAAGCAGAATGCAGCATTTCTCGCAGCAAGGCCTGGAAGTGCGGCATTCTGACCGCCCTCTGTGATGGTGGTAACATTTCCGCCATTTATTGTTTGTACCGGGGATCTAAGTACATTGCCACCCGGTACTGGTCCTTGCTGGTCCTTGGTCTGCCTTAAAACACTGGAGCATGAAGGCCCCCCATTCGCACTAAACTGGAAGCGGTGTAGTGGCCTGGCTCCAGCTCATCATCCAGGATAATGTCGTCCTCGTTCTCCCCTCATCCACGGACAACACCAGGGATCCCAGACAGGTTTAAAGCATGCTCTTCTTGCTCCTCCTCATCCCCCCTGGCACCATCCTCCTCTGACTCATCTTCAGACTCCTGTTGTTGACTTGTCTCAGATGGAGTAGCAACCCCTGGGAATTCATCCAACATTGCGACTTCCTCATCTTCCTGCTCCTGCTCCTCGACGGCTTGACGCAATGCATGCTCCAGAAAGAAGGCGTAAGGTACGATGTCACTGATGGCGCCCTGGCCGTGACTGACCAGTTTGGTGATCTCATCAAATGGCCGCTGCAGTTTGCATGTGTCGCGCATGAGCAGCCTGATACATTTGCAGTCTGCTTTGTCCCTCCTGTGCAATGCAAGTTCCGCCTGCTTCTCCTCCCTATCTGCTGGTCCGTCTCTCCCTCTGAACTCCCCTCCTCTTCCTCTCTTGTAGCCACCCGTGTGACGTCCATAGACACGTCATCATCCATGTCACCTTCCCCACCACTAACTTTCGAGATCTCGGAGTAGGCAGCAACAGCGGGGACCAACATCCTTGGGCTGATCTGGGTACTGTCGTCTGACTGCTGAGTGGAGGCTGTTGCTACCTCCTCTTCCTGATCCAATGCCAACAATGGCTGTGCATCGCAAATGTCTTGTGATGGATCGGAAAATAATTCCAGTGACTCAAACGGAGGGTATATGGTGGTGGTGGTGTTGGTGGTGGTGTCTTTGGGGGTGCACACAGCAGAGAGTGAAGAGGGTGCAGATAGAGAGGATCAGGTGGGTGTAGAAGAGGAAGGCTGAGTGAGCCACTCAACCAAGTCTGGTGCGTCCTTTGACGTAATCAAACGCACATTCTGAAACTTCACACTTTGGCTCCGGCCTACTGCTTCTTCCCTACCCCAACCACCCCTGCGTAAGGGCCTGCCTCTTCCTCTGACTGTCATTTTTTAAATTACCCTGTGACAAAAGTCTCTAGAGAAGCACAGTATATGTGGAAGAAGGTATATAACACCCCGCTTCAATCTGTGGTATTGGGGGGCCGCTGGTCTATCACACCAGTTCTACAAACAATTGGCCAGTAACTGTTGTCACTGTGTGTAGCACAGTTAACCCAGCAAAAGAGGCAATATTTTTGCCGGACACAAATGTACTTATAAAAGTATACTCTTAGATAACACCCCGCTTCAATCTGTGGTATTGGGGGGCCACTGGTTTATCACACCAGTTATAGAAAAAATTGGCCAGTAAGTTTGGCACTGTGTGTAGCACAGTTCACGCAGAAAAAGAGGCAATATTTTTACAGGACACAAATACACTTATAAAAGTATATTGTTAGATAACACCCCACTTCAATCTGTGGTATTGGGGGGCCACTGGTCTATAACACCAGTTATACAAAAAATTGGCCAGTAAGTTTGACACTGTGTGTAGCAGAGTTAACGCAGGAAAAAAGGCAATATTTTCGCAGGACAAAAATACACTGTTATAAAATGTACTGTTCGACCCCACTTCAATCTGTCGTTTAGGGGGGCCACTGGTCTATCACACCAGTTATAATACTTTTTTTAAAGTGCTTTTATCACTCTTTGTAGTTGTAGTATCGCTGCAGAAATGCTCACCACACCAGTCACAATGCTGCACAGTGCACAATACAAATCCACTATAATATGCTTTCTATATTAGAAAGTATATTATAAGTGTATTACACCCCTATATAGTGCACTGCACACCAAAGAATAGTACACCTATACCAAATACCAGTCATTGAAATTACTTTTGTGGTCCTATAACAGAGCGATCTGTGTCACTGACAAGCTGTCCCTGCTCCCCACAGCAAAGCTCTCTCTACACTGACAAAAGAGACAATATAGATAGTACACCTATGCACAATACAAATCCACTATAATATGCTTTCTATATTAGAAAGTATATTATAAGTGTATTACACCCCTATATAGTGCACTGCACACCAAATAATAGTACACCTATACCAAATGCCAGTCCTTAAAAGGACCTTTGTGGACATAACAGAGCCATCTGTGTCACTGACAATCTGTCCCTGCTGCACACAGCAAACCTCTCCCTACACTGATAAAAAGCAGAATGTAAAATGGCCGCCAGGTCAGGTCTATTTATAAGGTAGGGGGTATGTCCACGTGCTGAAACGTCTCAATTGGCTGTCCTATTCCACCTGATGGATGTGTCATGGGTCAAATTTCTCCCCAATGTAAACCAATATGGCCACCGCAAACATCGCCATATGTTCGCAATATAGGTGATTATCACCCCCTTCTTCTTTTTGCTGATTATTCTCTTGATGTCATGCGACAACGTAAGGCCTTCTCTGCGATTTTCTCCTCTCTCTATAATGATCAAATTAAGTTTACCCTAGCGTACCCAGCCATTCTACATGTACAGCTAGCCTCGGGGGAACGTATATCTTTTTCCTCCCCATCTGAAGCAGAACAGAACTTCAACTCAGATTAGCAAACAGACATGGACCAGGAACATGGCACATGGCTCAACTACATTGAGCTCCCAATCTCCCAGAAGGCCTCCAGTCCCCGCTAAACAGCACCATAGCCCTCAGAAACCGCCTTTCAAAAGAGTCCGATTTGGCCTGCTGGATCTCAGGCCCACATAAAGCTAATAGCCAAAAAAGACAAGAACCCCCTCCATCCGGGCTCATATAGACCCATTTCCCTCATCAATGTTGATGTGAAAATTCTTTCCAAAATCATCGCTTCCCAACTCGCCACCATACTCTGTCCCTCTTACACCGGGCCCAATCTGGTTTTGTTCAAGGCCAATCTGCTACGCTTAATCTGCACAAAGTCCTCCTAGCTCTAGAATATCCCAAAAACCATCCTGATATTGACACTGTTATAATTTCCTTAGATGACGAAAAGACTTTCGACAACATTAGCTTCTCCTGGCTGTTTATGGTCATGAAGACCTGGGGTTCACTGGCCCCATACTACAATTTGTGCAGTCGATGTACTCCTTCCCCTCAGCGTGAATTGCCACACCCTCGTTTACTTCTCAGGACATTCCACTCACTAAAGGTACTAGACAGGGTTGCCCCCTATCCCCCCTCCTCTTCAACATTGCCATCAAACCACTTTCGAGACTTCTAAATTCAGCTGCGGGGATTAGTGGTATCAAGATAGGAGACCAGGTTTTGCATTCAGCGCTTTTTGCCGTTGACATACTACTTTTTTCCACGTCACCTTCCTCAGACATCGCGCTCCTCAAGGAACTATTTTTTACCTTTCGTAAATGAACGGGGTTAGGCATTAATTTTGACAAAAGTGAGGTCCTAGCTCTCAACCCATGGCTGGCAAGTTCTTGGGTGGGTTCCTCGTCTTTACTAGTGGCTAATCATCATATTACCTAATTGGGGGTGAAAATAGGCAGGGACCCCCCTCAATGAACTCACTGAACTACCCCTCCGTTATTGGTAAGATTGTATAGGAATTGGAAGCCTGGGCTACCACTATCGCTGTTTGGGAGATGTCACCTGTTCCAAATGGTCTTTTTCCCTAGATTGCTATATCCTCTACAAACCCTCCCACTATTATTGAAACACGCCGACGTCCAAAAACTACACTCTGCCCTACAGAAATTCTTGTGGAGGGGAAAGAGACCACGTATCTGGTTACAAAAGCTTTCGCTCCCGAATAGCGAGGGGGGAGCTGGGTTACCCACCATCAAATTGTACAATCTTTCCTGCCTGCTACGTCAAGGTATTGACTGGCTAGCTGAGAAGTCTCGCTACTCCAACTATGACTTAGAAGCTGCCCTTGTCGCTCCCTTCAAGTTGCAAGCCGTTCTTCATTCCAGACTTTATGCTTCGCCGCTACCCCTAAAAATCTGCTTATTAGAGACACTATAGATAATAATATCGGTCCGAAATAAAAATGACAAATATTAGTAGCGCAAGTTAGTTGCGCTACTAATATTTGTCATTTTTATTTCGGACCGATATTATCATCTATTTTGTACCTTTTTTCTAAGTAGCAGCATATACTGTTGGTCAGTTAGCGTGTGCAGCTGATACCGCCTGAGCGCAGAAATCTCTCCATAAGCACTGGGCGGTTCTGTGAGATTTGTTATATTATTAGAGACACTGTTATTGCCTGCAGAGAACTGAGGAAAATTCTAGATCTCCCCTCTGCCATCTCCTCTCATTTACCCATTACTGGAAACCCCATGTTCCTACCATCCATGGACTGCAGCACTTTCAAACGCTGGGCCTCCTTAGGCCTAACCTCCCTCTCCACTTTCATGGACCACACTGTGGGCTCTCCTCACCCGTTTTCCTCCATTGCTCAGCAATTCTCCCTCCCTTTCTTGCACAAATTCCATTATCATCAACTGTGCAGCTACATCAAAGCGTGTTCTCCTCCTGGAAAGAACCCGTGTCGGTGCTCTTTCATCGACACCCTGGTAGACCAAGAACTGTACTCCATCTCTGAGATTTACTCCAAAGTTATCACCCACCAATTGTCTAAATATTACACAGTTCCTTTTAAACCCTGGATCCCGATTCTGAACTCCCCTGAAGCCCCGAACCGAATTCTGATGGGCTACAAAAAAATTAGTTCTCTAGTCCTCAATGAAATGTGGCGAGAGACTCAATTTAGGACAGCGCATAGAGCTTACTTCCCCTACCGCCATGACAAAATGGACCCCTCTTCGGCGACCTGCTCTTGGTGCAAGGCAAGACAATGACTCTCTTCCACAGACTATAGGAATGCTTTGCCATCTCTACCTTCTGGGACCATGTGATTAAATATGTATTTGAAGTCAGACAATCCCTTTCCCGAAGGAACCATCACTCTGCCTTTTTGGCTGGGACATGTCTATGACCACTCCGACATCACTGACTCCTGCTACAATCCCAAAATGGGCTCATATATGTCTCCTAACTGCATGCAGAACTATAATGCTTGCTTGGATCCACCCCACTCCCCATCAGCTGGTCATGGTGAAACAGACACTCATGAAACTCTTATTACTAGAAAAACTGGACTTTTTCGGTCAACACTCCAGGAATATGAAGGAATTTTTGGACAGATGGCATCAATTCATGGCATACTCCCTCCCCCCAGAGGAAATCTCCCTCCACATGCTGCCTTTTCTGTTCAACAACTCAAATGACCAAGCAGACACCTCAAATACCCTAGAGGTGATTGTAATGAAACCTTCTAAACATTACATTGCTTCACAGCTCCCCTGATACATTCCAACAATGCCCTCTTCCTCATCCCTTAACTTGTTTCTTCATCTTTCCACACTACCTGCTTCACCTCTGATCGCTGAACTAGCCCTGCTTCGCTTCCTCCCAGGCATCCGCATTTTTAAACTTTTCTTTATGTGAATGAAGTGCCTTTGCTATTACACCCCAACCCAGATACTGTACCCACTACTTGAAAATTTCTTGTTATGCATTGCTCGTTCTGACTGATGTTTACCTCAGTTTACTGACAGGTCATTGGGCCTCAGGTTATATGTACTATACTGTTAATACTCACTTTGATCTCAACCATTTTTCTACTTTTCTTTCTTACACAATTCTCAATAAACATATTAAAAAAAAAAAATATGCTGTTGATGACTTGAAAAGGCCAAGGGTCAAAGCCTAGGTTTAGTCTATAAGCCAGTAATTACAAATGAGTTAAGTTGGGAAAGCTTTCAAGAAAACAAGTAGTTAAAAAAAAAAATCTTTTAGCAGGCGTATATGGTTTTATATATTTGTTTTTTTGTATATGTTGCAAACCTTAAAACTTTTTGAGACAGAAGATTGCTATGCTTATAAAAATAATATGTTTTGCCCTGACTACCCAGCAAGTTCTACCAAGCATAACAAACGTAACATCAAAATTTGTACTAAAATAGGCTGTAAAATCGAGTGCACTAAATTGTATATCATGCAACACATTCATAAGAACTCATTAATACGGTGCCCAGATATAAAACAATGTTTAAAAGCATTTTTGATATCCTGATTCTTTAGACTGTATATTAAAGGATTGAGCATCGGTGTCACCATTGTGTACAATACAGAAACAACTTTGCTTATAGACAAAGATAATCCCTTCGGTGGAAGTATATAAATCATAATTAGTGTCCCATAGAATATGCAGACAATGGTCAAATGAGAACTGCAAGTGGAGAAAGATTTCCATCGATCAATGTTGGATGAGAGGCGTAGTATAGCCATGACAATACACCCGTATGAAAGAATGATTATTATCAAAGGGAAAACCATCACGGGAATGCTTAATAACACAACCTCTATTTGAACAGCTGAAGTTTCTGAACAAGATAATACTATAATAGGAGCAAAGTCACAAAAGAAATGGTCAATGACATTTGGACAACAAAACTCTAGAGTAGATATCATTAATGTGGTTACAAGTATGAAGATAAAACTCAACAACCAAGAACATAGGACTGACTTAAGGCAAGTTGGGAAACACATTATCAAGGAATATCGAAGGGGGTTACAGATGGCCATATACCTGTCATAAGCCATTATAGTTAATATGAAACATTCTGATGACTCCTAGCCACCAAAAACATAAAACTGAGCAATGCAACATGTGAGGGACATAGTGGACCCATTGTTTATTACACTTACAAGGGCAATGGGGATGATGTCTGTGGTCAGCAGGATGTCTGATAATGAGAGTTGGCTGAGGAAGAAGTACATGGGAGAGTGGAGGTTTTTGCTGGAGGACACAAGTACGATGATCAAAAGATTTATACATACTGTCACACAGTAAATCCAAAGAAGCAAAACAAATATTAGTCCTTTGAGTTTGTGAAAATGTTTAAATCCAAGTAGAAAAATTTCTGTAACTTCAGTCATGTTTCCACCATTCATTTTCTGAAAATAAGAGAGTAAAAAGTAAATATTAAGAATTGTTACTATATTGAATACATTTTGTGATATCATAAAATCATCATACCTGCCTTATCTTACATATTTTTGCACTACAAACAAAAAAGACTGACAATTTAGAAAAAAACAAAAACAGCATTTTTTACAATCTGCTATATAACACATCCAATAAAATTTAAAAAAATCTACTTTCTTCATCAATTTAGGACAATATGTATTCTGCTACATAATTTTGGTAAAAAAAATCCCAATAAGCGTATGTTGATTGGTTTGCGGAAAATATTCACCTTTGTCTATATTAATTAATTTAACTTTCTATTCATTTTGTATTTGTATACTTATGTTGTCTTCTTTTCTTTTTTTTTTTATCTGTCTGGATCAGCCTTTCTCAACCTTTTCAACACTTGAAATAAATTTCTGGTCTCGGGAACCTCTGCTAAAAAATAAAAATCTACAACTCATGACACATTAGTGTGACAGTCAGTGGGAAGAATGCTCCTTACTTTTGTCATCATTGGAAAGAATTACCCCCTTACAGATAGCTAAAAGGAACAATGGTGTCATTGGGAACTTATCTGAGAGGCAGAAATTTCCCATTGCTCAAGAACCCCTATCAACCTCAGGAGGAACCCTAGGGTTCTACGGGTCCCTGGTTGAGAAACCCTGGTCTAGATGTAGCAAAATATATCCCCTGAAGAAACCCAATTAATGGTGAAGCATGTCGGGATTGCTACACTGAGATTTTCTATTGCAATAAAATCACTCAATGGATATTGAATATAGATTGGTTCTATGTTTTTAATATGTGGTCATTTATATGTGTTTTTTAAATATAGAAATAAAATTATTGAATTTTAATGTTTTGACTAGGAGTTATTGGCACCTTGAAAATCCCAGCTCTCAGTTGCTCTGAGAGTGGTCCCATTTTGTCTTGTGTTCTATGCATTTGGCATGAGGTGCCTTTGAGACTTTCTTCAATCGATCCATTCCTGCTCTGGTTTGCGTAAAAGTTATAGCGTCTACAATCTATGGGATATATTTTTTTACTAATAATGGCAGCAATTAGTGACTTATAGGGGGACTGTGATATTGTGGCGGACATTATGACACTAACTGACACTTGTTGTGAACCAGTGACACTAATACAGTGATCAGTGCTAAAAATATGCACTGTCACTGTACTAATGACACTGGCTGGGAAGAGGTTACCAACAGTGGGGATTGAAGGGTTAACTGTGTGCCTAGCCAGTGTTTTACTAAACTTTGGGAGGTGCTTTTACTAGGGGAAGACAAGGATCCATGTTCCTGCTTTTCAGGAACACAGGATCCATGCCTTCCCTCCTGTCAGAACGACAGTCTGCCTTGTTTACACAGACAGATTGCAGTTCTGTCTCTCCGGCTGACGCTCGGTGGGTGTCGGTGGACATCGGGTCTGCAGTACCCGCCAATCGGTTCCCACTGTGTGTAATCACAGTGGGAGCGGGCCATCGGCGGCACAAATGTCTGCCCCCTAACCAGAAGTGCGGGATCCCGTATATATGTGATCCTGTGCACAGCTGCCACCCTGTAGCAGTAAAACTGCTATAGGGCAATCGCTAAGGGGCTAAACGTTTATGCAAGTATAAAAAATAACTCTTAAAGAGTCAGAAATACAGTGTGATTCTACCTCCCTCTTTGACATGACAGCACATCTCTGAATTCCCTAAGCAAGTGGTGTCAGCCCTGCCAAATTAATTTCTGATGGATTTCTGATTTAGACTCTTTTGGGAGTTTGATAATATCCTTTCTGTATGACGGTTCTGATAATATCAATAAGCCACCTATAAAGGATATCACATCTGTGGAAATCAGCCTCGGTTGATAGGCTTGTAGCACAAATATTAGAATCCATAAAATACAATCATTATGAAACAGTTATTTTCCTGTAGCTCTCCAGAGCCCAGATCATATTCTTTATTGTTGTGTACCTCTATGCGGAGCCCAAGGTGACAAGGTCTTGCAGAGTTCCCTTCTGAGAACCCCTAGAAGTTGAAACAGCACTGAGAACTGCTGCTGCAGAGGAGGATTGCGCAGAAGAGGTCATGGAGGAAGAGGAGGAGGAGGAGGAGGAGGAGGTGGTGGTGGAGTAGCCAGATGTGGCAGAACCAGCACCAGCTTTTTGGAGGCGTGGTGGCAAAAACAAGCTGCAAGACGGAACCCTTTCCTGCATCCTTCCCAACTGCCAGCAGAGTTACCCAGTGCTCCGTGAAAGAAATGTAACGTCCCTGCCCATGCCTGCTGGATCAAGAGTCAGCAGTAATGTGCACCTTCCTGCTGACCGCTTTGTCCAACGAGGCCAACACACTACCTTCCACATGACGGTAGAGAGCTGGAATGGCTTTACGCAAAAAGTAATGCCTTTTTGGGACCTGCCACTGTGGTGCAGCACATTTCACAAATTTGCAAAAGGGAGCGGAGTCTACCAGCTGAAAAGGCAGCAACTGTAATGCTAGCAATTTGGCCAAGCTAGCGTTAAGACGCTGAGCATATGGATGGCTGGGACAGTATTTCTTTCTACGGTTCAAATACTGGGGTAGTGAAATTTGCCTGCTGCTCAAATCAAGCGGTGGTGTACTGCTAGCAGGTTGGGTGCAACTCTCTGTGCCACTCATTGCTATACCATCATCCCTCTCAATGCTGGTATTTGAGAAGGCATGAGGTATAGTAGGGTTAGAGATTGCAGATGAAGAGCAAGGTGATGTATGCTTGTTTTGATCTGGTGCCTCTTTCAGGTGCTGTTACCAACAGTACTGCATGGCAGGAAGTCATATGCCTTGTCAAGCATGTGGTGCCCAAGCGGCTGGTGTTCTGGTCGCGCTTAATCCGCTTTAGACAGATGCTGCAATCAGCAACGCTGCGGTCTACTGCACAGGTGCTGAAAAAAGCCCACACTAATGAACTTACCCAGTGGGGGAGTCAGCGGAGATTTTGCAGCACCCTGCACCTGTGAACCTCTGTGCTGTGACGCAATAGGTTTGCTACTGCTAGGCCAGCCCATGGAGCACATCCTGCCTCGTTGCAGTTGTGCATCCTCCTCATGCTCCCCCTCCTCCTCTATCCTGTCAGGCACCCAAGTACGGTCAGTGACCTCATCATCCCCTCCCTCCTCGTGACTGGAGCAAACTTGGCAATATGCTTCAGCTGTGGTTACATGACTGCTGGTCTCTTGTCCGTCATTGTCACCCCCTCTCTCTAGGCTCATGTTATTCCCTTCATGAACCTGGGAAACAACATCACAGCTTTCAAATTGCTGCACATCCTTCAGGAGCATGTCACTGACACTATGATCGAATAGTTCAGGTGACTCCTCCGTGCCTGATGGTGGGGCACTGAAGGAGTAGCTGTGGAGAAGAAGCCTGTGGAACGGGCCCCTTTGGCAGCTGCGGTGGAAGGCAAACTACTGGGAGTGTGGGTGTCAGAGGAAGAGGAGGATGAGGATGGCTTATTGATCCACTCCACCAACTCTTCCCCATCTTGTGGATGAATAGCACGGGCAGCACTGGAAATAAAGGATGGGCGTGCCCCACCTGCAGAGGATGCTTTATGTCGATTGTGACCACCAATTTTCACAATCGACACAGAGGCTGCTTGCCCTTTTTCGTGGCCTGTGAGCGTCGGCCTCTCCTTGTCGGCCTTTTGGACATTATGTTAATACAGATCAATATAGGGTATACGCAACTGACCAATAGATACTCAATGACCTGATATGATGTAATTGATAGCCCTATAGATGAGCTGTGGTGGTTATAGATGTACGCAAGTGACCGATTATCAATACTCTCACTGATATCTGATGTAATCTATAATCCTATAGATGGATGATCTGTGATCCCTATAGATAAATCCACAACTGAGCAAAGGTTACTGTGGCTGATATCTGTAGTGATCTCTATTCCCACAGGTACTGTATGTGAGCCCTATAGAAAAAAACACAAATGAGCAAAGGTTACTGTGGCTGATATCTGTAGTGATCTCTATTTCCACAGATACTGCATGTGACCCCTATAGAAAAAAACACAACTGAGCAAAGGTTACTGTGGCTGATATCTGTAGTGATCTCTATTCCCACAGGTATGTGACCCCTATAGAAAAAAACACAACTGAGCAAAGGTTACTGTGGCTGATATCTGTAGTGATCTCTATTCACACAGGTATGTGACCCCTATAGAAAAAAACACAACTGAGCAAAGGTTAATGTGACTGATATCTGTAGTGATCTCTATTCCTACAGTTCTATAAAGATTTTATTTCAAATGGTTTTTATTGAAGTTTTAACACCTCAAATAACAGAAAACAAGGACGCGGTCACAGCCGCAATGCAAATAAAAAGGATATGTAGTACGTAACAGGGTAACACGAAAAATTGGTACAAGAACAAGAGAGGCGGTCAAGCGTAAAATCCTCATACAATGTGCAACAAGGCAAATTAAACAATCAACAGAGAATGGACCTGTATGGCACCGCTATGGCAAGGCAGATTACATAAACAGTATATTAAGTGGGGGGGATGCACCGGACTAAGGGGAGGAGGAAGTTGTGGGGAATGCTATAGCGTGAGGGGGGGATCCGTGTTGGCAGCAGCAGGAGGGGGCCCCCCCCTATGCCATTGCCACCAAGGGTCCCAGTTGGATGCAAAGGAGGCATAGGAGTAAGAACGCAACGCCAGTAGACGTTCATATTGGTAATTCAGATGAACCTGTGAAACCACCTCTGAAGGGTTGGGAGGTGAAGGGTTGCGCCAGTGTCGGGCTACAGCTAGTGAGGAGGCAAGCAAAATGTGGGATACTAGCGTCCAGTATGGCAAAGGAAAGACATCAATCCCCAGGAGTAAGAGGGCAAGGGCTGGGTCTGGATTAACACTAACATTCCTGATACTAGCTAGGATTGAAAATATTTTTTTCCAGAAGCTTGTGAGAGATTTACAAGACCAAAACGTGTGTAGGATGGTTCCCATAGATCCACAGTCTCGCCAGCAAAGTGAAGACACTGAGGGGTAGAAGTGGGACAGTACCACAGGGGTCCGATACCATCTAGTTAAGAGTTTCTGGAATGTCTCCCAGTGGTTGATGCAATGTGAGGAGGTATATGCCCGTTTGAGGGCCGAGGCCCATTGGTGAAGAGAGAATTCTCTGCCAAGGTCTGACTCCCAAGCCTTCATCAGGGGGGTTTTGGACAGTTGGGTTTTATTGTTAAGTGTAATGTTCCGGTACCTTTGGTACCCTAAATTACACTTTCCACAAGTGTATGCGCCCCACCATTTACTTTTGGAAAAGGTGCGCATACACCTTTAAGACTGGAGCTGTCATCACCCAGCGCCGGACTAGATGACTAGATGTGTTCGTTCAAACACCCTTACCTGGATGCTAACCTTTCTTGAAGCTTCCATGCTTGCAAGCTTACTTGCTGACGGAACTCGCTGCGCTGATCCCTGTATCCCGCTACTGGATCATCCGCCTCTCCTGAACCACCCTTCGGCTGTATCGCTAATAGTGCTAAGTACCCCGCAGGGGAATTCTCTATAAACTTATACTAAGCTTACACTATCTAGCTCTGCATAGTAAAGACTGTTTATCACATCTGCATAACTAGATTGCTAGCTCTTGAGACTACTGCTACTTTTCTGCACTAGGTTGATCTCTTTTGTATGTCCACCTGCTATTCTATCATCTGCTATCATACAACATTGCTAAACCTTCCTGCATCCATCTGCTACTGTCTCACCTTCAAGTGTCTATCACCTACCACCTCCACTCAACCTATCCCTCAACCTTCATCATTGTGTTACCACATACATAAAGTCACTCTAGGAACCAGCTTGCTAATTGTGTGTATTTACTGGCTGAAATAAGACCTTCCACACATGATGAGTCATTGAGGTTGGGAATGGTATCTCAGCATATCTCTTACATGACTACTGACGTGGAATTATTTCTGCAGCTGAAAATCCACACCATATAAGAAACGCAGAAGCGTTACAGATTGAACGAACCAAAAATGGATTCAGCAGAAATAACCACTCAGGTGACACAATTAAAACAGCAAGTATCTGCGTTAATACACGCACTTGCTGAATTAAAAGAAGACAATCAGGCTCTGTCGCAGCAGGTAATTAGACTGACACAACTTACCTCTGCTCAGTCCCCTGAACCCAAGATAAATCCCCGTTTGGTATTTACAGGCGATCGCCAAAAATTTCGCGAATTTAAAAACGCATGTGAGTTACTTTTTTTGCTAAAACCTCGTACCTACCTTACTGATCACATTAAGGTTTGTACTATTATTTCTTACCTATCAAGCGATCCTCGAGCCTGGGCAGATTCTCTTTTTGAGAAAAACGACCAGCTTCTCAACTCCTATGCCTTGTTCCTGGCAGAGCTCACTGGCCTATATGATGACCCCAATAGGCAGAGTACTGCTGATCTTCAGTTAAGATCCTTGAAACAAGGAAGGAGGCCTGTAGAAGACTTTGTCGCAGAGTTCAAGAGATGGACCCTTGATTCAGAATGGAATGATGCATCTCTGAAAACCCAATTTAGGCTTGGCCTATCAGAAGCCGTTAAGGACGAGCTCGCCCGAGCGGATCTGCCAAAAACCCTGGATGCATTAATACAACTCAGTATTACCATAGATAGAAGACTACGAGAAAGAAAGGCTGAAAAGATCGGAATGCCATTATCCATTTCCTCTCGGAGTCTGGCCGTTCCTATGGAGGTAGGAACCATACGCCCACCGCTATCAACTATGGAAAAAGCCAAAAGACGAAATGAAAATCTCTGCTTGTACTGTGCATCCCCGGATCACAAGATAAACGTCTGTCCCCTAGTCAACAAAAAGAAGGGTGAGTGTTCACATGTCTCTCTAGGAGGATTGACAACTTCATTCACTAACCCCTACATTTCTGTTTTTTTGACATTACAGTGGGACCAGAACAGGATTACTACTAAGGCCATGATTGACACAGGATCTTGTGGAGATTATATGGATATATGTTTTGCTGCTTTAAATAAAATTCCTATTATTTCTAAACTCAAACCTGTCTCAGTAAGTCTTATTACCGGTGTTCCGTTATCCTCTGGCCCGATCACCGATCAGACACAAGCACTTCTAGTCACTATTAACGAGTCTCATAGGGAGACTTCTACCTTCGATTTAATACCATCACCCCACTTTCCCATTGTGTTGGGACTTCCCTGGTTGCACACACACCAACCAACCATAGATTGGAAGAAACGGTCCTTGACCTTCCCTTCTTGTAATTGCGAGGAAACGTGTAACCTCCCGTTTTCCGGGAAGATTCTGTCTGTGGTGACAGATGAGATTGCACCACTATGTTATCAGGATCTTTCTGAGGTTTTTCTTGAGAAAAATGCTCAAGCATTACCTCCTCATCGAGACTATGATTGTAGCATTGATCTACTCCCAAATAGCAAATTGCCGTTCGGTCATGTTTATCCTCTTTCACGGGATGAACTTGCCCATCTCAAAACCTATTTGGATGAGAACTTGGAAAAAGGTTTTATTAGACCTTCCACTTCTTCCACAGCAGCAGGACTCTTTTTTGTTCGCAATAAAGATTCAAGTCTCAGACCTATCATCGACTACAGGAAATTGAATGCTATCACAATAAAAGATCACTATCCTCTACCGCTTATCCCTGAGCTCATTGAGCAGGTGCGTGGAGCTACCTATTTTTCAAAATTAGACCTGAAAGGAGCATACAATCTCATTCGAATCCGTGATGGACACGAGTGGAAGACTGCATTCAGAACTAGATACGGATTGTTCGAATATCTTGTGATGCCATTCGGCCTATGCAATGCCCCTGCAGTTTTCCAACGATTTATAAACGATATTTTTAAAGACTTACTAGATGTCTGTGTTGTGGTATATCTGGACGATATACTTATATATTCACGGACCCTGTCTGAACACATAAGACATGTAAGACTTGTATTATCGAGATTGCTTGCACATAATCTTTATGTGAAGCTGAAAAAATGCTTGTTCCATAAAGATGAGGTACTCTTTCTAGGCTACATCATATCCAAAACAGGAATCGAGATGGACATGAGTAAAATATCCTGCATTCAGGATTGGCCTACACCAACTACACGCAAGGCGCTACAGCGATTCCTGGGATTTTCAAATTTCTACAGGAAGTTCATAAAAAACTTTTCTGCTATTGTGAGACCCCTCACACAGCTCACTAGCATAAAAATACCATTTAAATGGTCAGAAGAAGCAAATAAGGCTTTCCACTTGTTAAAGACAAGGTTTACTTCCGCTCCCATATTACGCCATCCAGACCCATCCCTCCAATACATTCTGGAGGTAGATGCGTCAAACATGGCAGTAGGAGCAATACTCTCCCAACGACCTACCCACACTTCACCACTTCATCCAGTCACTTTTTTTTCTAAATCCCTGAGCAGTCCCGAGATAAATTACCCCGTGGGTGAAAAGGAACTGCTTGCTATAAAATTGGCTCTGGAGAATTGGCGACATTTACTCGAAGGCACCCAACTACCAATAATTATATACACGGACCATAAAAACCTCCAATATCTTCAGACTAGCAAAACTCTCTCGCATCGACAGGTACGATGGTCACTATTCTTTCTAAGGTTTAACTTCCTAGTGACCTACACACCTGCAAATAAGAACAAAAAGGCGGATGCACTATCACGACTAACTGAAGAAAACTACTTTGAAATCCCTTCCGTTCCTATAATACCTCACAAACGCATTATTGGAGTTGTCCGTTCCTTGAAGGAAGAGGTTCTGCATGGTATAAGGTTGGATTCACCCCCACCACAACTAAATACTGATGCAGAAGGCTTCCTCTACTACAACGACAAACTTTACATACCACCTACCCTACGCACCAAGATCTTGGAATTATCACATGATGTGCCTATGGCAGGACATATGGGTATGACAAAAACTTTCAATTTGATTTCTCGACAATTCTGGTGGCCTGACATGAAAACATCTATACAAAAATTCGTCTCTTCATGCAATGTCTGTGCCAGGTCCAAAATTGACACTACGAGACCATCCGGTCTACTATGCAGTCTACCAATACCCCAAACTCCATGGGAGGTTTTGTCTTTGGACTTCATCGTAGAATTGCCTCCTTCCAAAGGATTTAATACCATCTTGGTGTCAGTGGACCATCTGACAAAGATGGCACATTTCATTGCTATTCGCAGACTACCTTCGTCCAAACAAACGGCAGAACTCCTGATGAAACATGTCTTCAGATTACATGGTATCCCAAAAACTCTTCTGTCTGACCGTGGATCCCAATTTATTTCTAAATTCTGGCAAGAACTATGTCACATACTACGGATTGAGCGGAAGCTCACTTCTCCTTACCATCCGCAGACCAACGGACAGACTGAAAGAGTCAACCAATGCATCGAGCAGTATTTACGTTGTTACACTTCTTACCAACAGGATGATTGGTTGGATCTTCTCCCCCTGGCAGAATTTGCCTACAACAACGCAACTCACAGTACAACCAAGCAGAGTCCGTTCTACTTGAACTATGGGTTCCATCCCTCTATTCTCCCTCCACGCATCCTTCCTTCAAATAACCCAGTAGCCTCAGACTATCTTACCCAAATAAAGGATTCTCTGGGTTCACTAAATACTACCATTGCACACGCTCACAGTCAACAAAAGAAGTATTATGATCTTCGTAGAAGACCTTCTCCACAATATACTATCGGGGACCTCGTTTGGCTCTCAACAAAAAACTTGAGACTGAAGATCCCTAGCAAAAAGCTTGGACCTCTGTTCTTTGGACCTTTCCCAATCAAGAAACTTATTGGAAAAGCTGCAGTGCAGCTTACATTGCCAATGGACCTAAAAATCCATCCCATTTTCCATGTGTCGCTACTAAAACCCCATGTTCCGGACCAAGGAATAAGGCCTGATATTCCACCTCCCCCTCCTGTACAAGTTGAAGGTGGAGAAGAATACGAGATAAAAGAGATTCTGGATTCTCGTATCTACAGAAGAAGACTTCAGTACTTGGTTAGATGGAAGAACTATGGGCCCCAAGACGACACCTGGCTAAACACCTCTGACATACATGCCCCTAGATTAATCCGCAATTTTCATGCGAGATACCCAGACAAACCAGCTCCAGAGGCCTTCAGGAGCAGGCCTTAAGGGGGGGGGGGGTATTTTAATGTTCCGGTACCTTTGGTACCCTAAATTACACTTTCCACAAGTGTATGCGCCCCACCATTTACTTTTGGAAAAGGTGCGCATACACCTTTAAGACTGGAGCTGTCATCACCCAGCGCCGGACTAGATGGCTATTTAAAGCGCCGGTTCTCACTCACATGTGTTCGTTCAAACACCCTTACCTGGATGCTAACCTTGCTTGAAGCTTCCATGCTTGCAAGCTTACTTCGCTGACGGAACCTCGCTACGCTGATCCGTGTATCCCGCTACTGGATCATCCGCCTCTCCTGAACCACCCTTCGGCTGTATCGCTAATAGTGCTAAGTACCCCGCAGGGGAATTCTCTATAAACTTATACTAAGCTTACACTATCTAGCTCTGCATAGTAAAGACTGTTTATCACATCTGCATAACTAGATTGCTAGCTCTTGAGACTACTGCTACTTTTCTGCACTAGGTTGATCTCTTTTGTATGTCCACCTGCTATTCTATCATCTGCTATTATACAACATTGCTAAACCTTCCTGCATCCATCTGCTACTGTCTCACCTTCAAGTGTCTATCACCTACCACCTCCACTCAACCTATCCCTCAACCTTCATCATTGTGTTACCACATACATAAAGTCACTCTAGGAACCAGCTTGCTAATTGTGTGTATTTACTGGCTGAAATAAGACCTTGGAATTATTTCTGCAGCTGAAAATCCACACCATATAAGAAACGCAGAAGCGTTACATTAAGCAGGGAATAGAATAGGGTAATGCCTTTGGTGTGAGGTTTAGGGTTCGATAGGTGGTGCCAGGCCTGAAAGTCTAAGTTAAGGGATGGGGGGGGGGGGGGGTATTTGAGGAGAAAGGACGAAATGCGGGTGTAAGAGTAAAGGGCCTTTTTTGGAATGCCGTGCCTCGAAGACAAGGTTTCGAAGGGCAGCAGAGCTGTACCCGAATAGAGCTGGTCTATCCATAGAATGTTGGCTGATTGAAATAGGGTCAGGGAGAGATGGGGGATCAGAGACTCCAATATTTTGAGGGGAAACCTAATTTTCGTGTTGTTGACGTTAGTCAAGGAGTGGGATAGGAGGCACCTCCATGCCAGAATGGAGGCCCGTGTAGGAGGGGATAGGTCGGTGAGAGGGAGCGGTTTCCAAGAGTCTGCTAAGAGCAGAAGGGAGAGATCCGATGTGTGGGAGCAGGCGGCTTCCAGGGTTACCCAGCAAGAGGCCCTGCGGTTATCGAACCAGTGGGGGAGTTGAGCCAATACAGAGGCTAAGTAGTAGTCCCCAATGTCGGGAAGACCCAAGCCCCCCACTCGCCTATGGAGTGTAAGGTGCTTGAGGGCACATCTGGCTTTCTTACCCTGCCACACAAAGCGTTTCATGTGAACCGACAATTTGTTGAGTTGGAGGGAGGATAGAGGGATAGGGAGAGTTCTAAAAAGATACAAGACCTTAGGTAGGAGAAGCATTTTGAACGTGGCAACCCTACCTACCCACGAAAGCTCATGTTTAGCCAGGGCTGCCAGGTCCTTAGCGAGTTGGAGGAGGAGACGGTCAAGGTTGAGGGAGGACATTTTAGAAATAGTGGGAGCCAGGGAGATACCTAGGTAAGTTATGGATTGATCGATCCAGGGGTAGGGGAGGGAGGAAGAGAGATGTAGTTTCGCGTGAGCGTTCACTCCCAGGTCAAGGATGACTGATTTGGAGAAGTTCACCTTATAGAATGAGATAGCACTAAAGTCTTGTAGGAGCTGATGGGCAAAGGGGAGGGAAACAATGGGATTCGCTAGGGAGAGGATAATATCGTCTGCAAAGAGATTGATGGTGTGGGATTGGTGGTTTAGTTTAAAGCCCGTGATGTGCGGATGGGACCTGACAGCTTCGGCTAAGGTTTCTTTGGCAAGATTGAAGATGGACGGTGAGAGGGGACAACCCTGACGGGTGCCGTTCATTATGTCAAACATCTTTGAGAGCATACCGTTGGTCAGGATACTGAAGAAAGGAAAGACACTGCTCCAGGTGTATAGTGTGTGGTGATTGCCAGGAGATAGGATATCCAGTAGAGTTCTGGCCCTGGCCCGCCTCCGTGGGAACACTTGTAGGAAAAGAATTAGCCACACATCCAGGGATTCCAATAGGTTTCAAATACCTTTATTTCCAAAAAGTTGCAAGTGATGACACCAAAGACACCAGCATGAAGTCTCGTAGACGCGTTTCACACATACATCTTGTGCTTAATCATTACATTAAAGTTGGTCAGGACTTTAGCAGATTGACAAGAGTACAATGCTAGAATGGAGGACAGAATCTGGCCCTGGAAGCCAAATTTGCGCAGCGTTGCCGTAAGGTACCCCCAATGGACTCGGTCAAACGCCTTCTCTGCGTCTATGGAAAGAAGCAGAGAGTGTTCGACTAGATTTGGCATGGTGTATAAAGTTGATCATGCGACGAGTGGCGTCCGAGGGTTGACGACCGAGCATAAAGCCGGACTGGTCCAGACCTATGAGGGAAGGGAGAACCAGGTGGAGTCTGTTAGCTAACAGTGTGGCGTACATTTTCACGTCCACATTCAGGAGTGATATGGGGCGGAAATTTGACGGGGTATCCGGGGGCTTTGCAGGGCTTGGGGATGGTGACAACATGGGCCAGGAGCATTTCTTTGGGGAAGGAACCGTTAGAGGCCGCCGATTGGAAAACTGCAAGGAGATGAGGGGACAAAATGGGAAGGTATGTTTTGAAGTATTCTGAGGACAAACCATCGGGGCCTGGGGACTTGCCGTTGGGCAAGGAACTGACTACTTTGGAGATCTCCTCGTCAGTGAAGGCCTGAAGGGGAGATTAAGAGATTCGAGTTGGGACGTAGAGAGGGAGGGGAGGTGAAGTTTGGAGAGGAAATCAGTAATGTTAGCTTCAGTGGGTTGAGGTGTGGATGTACAGGCAGACAGGTTGTACAGGGATCCATAATAGTCCGAGAATGCGTCAGCAATGGCCTGGGGGTTAGTCAGGGTGGCATGGGTGTGGGGGTGGACCAGGGAGGAGATCTTCGCTTTGGACCTACGTGCCTTGAGGCGGTTGGCAAGGAGTTTGCCAGCCTTGTTATTGTTGGCATAATAATCAAGTTTCAATTTGCGCATGTAGTTATCGTGTTGGGAGGACAGAAGTTCTCGAAGGGAGTGACGGAGGGCAGCTATCTCGTCCGCTAGGACTTGGGAGGGGGAAGTCATGTTCTGGACATCCAGGGTGCGGATATCAGCAAGGGTTTTATCTAATTTGAGGCGGAAGGACTTATGGAGTTGGGCATTAAGTTTAAGAAGGATACCCCTGATGAAGGCTTTGTGGGCACACCAGTGGTTAAACACAGTGGTATCAGAGGGAGAGTTCAATGAGAAATACTGTTGGAGCTCTTGAGATATAAGTTGTCGGGTATTAGGGTCCTGAAAGAGGGTCGTGTTACACCTCCATATTCTCGCCGTGGCAAAGGAGTTCCCTTCTTCCAGAAGGATGGATATTGGAGCGTGGTCAGACCACACAATATCATGTATAGAGGCTTCAGTGACTCTCTGCAGGAGAGTTTTGTCTACTAAAAATAAATCTAGGCGAGAATAGGAGTTGTGACAGGGGGAGTAGTATGTATAGGATCTTTCGGTGGAATGCAGACAGCACCAAGCGTCGTATAGGTCCTCCGAACCTAGCAGAGCCGCCAAGGAAGGGGCACCTCTGCCGCGCGGGGAGGACGTATCGAGACTCAGACTGACTGGTGCATTCAGATCCCCCCACACGATAAGGTTGCCATATCTGGAACTTGACACTCTTTTTATAAGCTTGCGGAGAAATTTGACCTGCCTGGAGTTAGGTGCATACGCAGACACTAGAGTAAGTGGTAGATTATTAATAAGACATTTCAAGATAATGTAGCGACCATCTGGATCCATGATGGAGTTCGTAAGAGAGAAGGTTACCGTATCCCGTATAGCGATCAACACACCCCTTTTCCTTTCCCTGGCCGAGGCCTGAAAGACATGAGGGAAGGCCGGGTGCGAGCATTTTGGAGAAGCAGAAATGTCAAAGTGGGTCTCCTGGGCTGCTAGAACATCTGCTTTCAGGTGTAAAGCCTCTTGCCATAAAGATCTTCTCTTGGCCGGGTGGTTGAGACCACGGGCATTAATGGATACAAACTTTACACCCATTGCAGATGGACAGGAGGAGGATTAGAGTTCCTTCGCTGGAGTGAAGAGTGAGGGAGATGAGGAGGAGGTGATCCTATGAGGAGAAATGGGTTGTTCATCATCGGTGCAATGGACATCAGGAACTGAAGTAGGAAGGAGAGTATACTTGTAGAAAGCGGTAGCCAGTACTTGGGGACGGTTGGAAGATTATAATCCACAAGGGAATAGGGGAGCACAATGAGGATAAGCAGAAATTCAAAAGAGCGCTTGACCATGAGAACAACCCAGGTCCAAAAAAACAAAAATACAGAAAACACAAAAAAAAAGAAAAAAGCCAAAGGTAAAAAGGTGACCCTGGGAGGGTCAGAGCAGTTGGCACTGCATGGAGAGGGGGAGAACGGGTACATCAGTGAGTACCCGCTATACACTCAGGGAACAAAAGGAGGTGATGCGATGAAAAGGGCCTCCTTGGCCCCCTGATTTTTCTTGGAGGACTGCTGGTAGGAGACTGTGTGCCATTCCTGGCACAGGTGGGTAGGGGGCGGTGGGGCAGCCAGGTTCTGCCTGTCATGGCCCTCAGGCAAGATGCTCCAGGCTCTTAGGAGATGCAGTCCCTCTTCCAAAGTATTGATGAAGTGCTTGGAGCCGTCTTTAGAAATTTCCAACTTAGCCGGGTATTTCCAACGGTAAATTAACTTGTGGTTGCGTAAGGCCTTTGTGATGGAGGAGAGATTGCGACGCCTCTGGAGGGTGTATTGGGAAAGGTCAGGCAGGACTTGCAGGTTGGAAGCCTGGGGTGGAAGGTCTTTTCTCTGACGAAAGGCAGAGAGGAGGTCTTCTTTAACTTTATAAAAGTGAATGCGGAGCAAAACATCACGGGGGGTTTCTTTAGGTAGGAAAGAGGGTTTAGGGACCCGATGAATCCTATCAATAGTTAAATCAGCACTGGAGAGGGATGGAAGAACAGCCAGGAATAGATCTTTGGCAAAATGGGGAAGATGTTGAGGCTGAACTTCCTCTGGAATTCCACGGATCTTCAGGTTATTCCTGCGGGACCTGTCCTCCAAGTCTGCTATTTTGGCTTGCATAGATGAAATAACCTCATGATGAGAGGAGTGAGAGTCCACCAGAGAGTTAAATGAGGATGTAACCTCACTCATGTGTACTTCGACTTGATTAACCCTCTCTCCTAAATGTGCAATGCCTGCTCTGCATTCTCTGAGGCAGGACTGGGTGTCTGCGTGAAGGGAGGTTCTCAGGGTTCGCAGCATATCCACCATTAAGGCCACCGACAGAGGCTGGTCGGATATGGAAAAGTCCTGGAAGGGGTCTGGGGAGAGGGCCGCCAGAGTGTCCATGTCAGTGGAATTTGCCTCATGGATTTGGCCGGGCTTCTGGACGTCGGTGAGGAGGGCACAGAGTGAAGGGAGGAAGAGGGAGATCGAGGACTTGCCTGGTCATGTGGATGCCTCTGGTCCAGGAGAGATCCCTCAATGGATGGCTCGGGATGCTGAGCCGGAGGCCGGAGCCCCGTGGCGGCGCCATCTTGGATTCTTCCACGCTGCATAGGGGGGAAGAAGGCAGATAGTTTCTTCACCGGAGGGGGATCGGCCCGGCGTTGGCGCATCTCCAGGGGTGGCGGAGAGAGTAGCGGAGCTAATGCGGCTAGCGTAGGCTTGCTAGCGGGAGCGGGAGGTCCGATGTGAGCCGATGTTTCCCTGAGCGGAGCGGAGCTCTGCAACTATGCGGCCATGTTCGCTGGCGGTCGCCACGCCCCCATCTATAAAGATTTTAGAATGTTGCAGAAACTGACTGATGAACAATACTGGTACTGGTATCTGATGTAAAGAAACCAATCTATCCCTACCTCACACAGGAACCTTGGCCCTCCCTACACTGCTACTCACACACTGGCGCTATAATGTCTGATATGGTGTAAAGAAATCAATCTATCCCTACCTCACACTCCCTACACTGCTAGAAATGTCTCTCTGCACTGTCTGACTCCAATTGCATGCCTGTCCCTGTCTGATCGCCCGCACAATGACACTACTCGCTGGGGCTGCGCGAGCAGCCTTTATGTAGTGTGGGGCGTGTACTTGGCCCCTGAGCCATGATTGTCTAAAGGCAAGCCTGCCTTTAGTCCAATCATGGCAGACATCATTTGATTTGCCAAAGCATGAGGTCAGGGTGCATGCTTTGGCCAATCACATAATGTGCTGCACGCGCATTATGGGAAACTCAAATTTCCGGCACAAGAAGCAAATTTGTTCGTCATTCGACGAACGATTGAACAACCGATGTTTGAGTCGAACATAGCCTAGACTCGAACTTGAAGCTCATCCATAGTCACCACTGCAGAAGGGAATGTTAGCTCAAAGGACAACCTAGAAGAGGCCAATGAAGCTGTTCATTTGGCTGCCTCATTTGTTTCTCAGCCTGTAGAACAAAATTACATTGCTATCCTGGCTGCCTACAATGCACAGGTGTCAGAAATCAGCAAGGCTGCAGGCAATGAGACTGAGCAATGTGGCTGTGACCACTGTAATGAAGAGCCAAGGGAGCAAGTGGTGATATGTGTTCTTTTCCACTGCACACTCTGCTTCCATTCAAGACCTGGACAGTCATCCCACCATCAGCTGGCAACAGAGATATCTTGGATTTCTGGGTGATCCAAACCAGATTAAAGTTGTATCGATTTGTTGGTACCTCAGGCCAATAGGAAGTGGGACTTTTAAGGCAGGTATGGGGTATAAGATAAAGTACAAGCAAAAAAATTGCTAATAGTAACTAAATAATAATAATAATGATAATAGTAATAAATGTTTAATTCTTAAAACATATGTACAGTGAAGTACAGTTGCGTGAAAGGGTTATAGACCCTTGTGAAGTTGTGTAATAGAAGGAGGGTTAGTGACATGTGTGAAATAGTGACTTTTGAGGGTATATCTCTGTCTGTTCCTGCTGTTAAGCTTGGATGGTTCAGATCAGAGGTGTCTCCTATATCCTACGCGTTTCGGCCTTTAATTGGGCCTTTTTCAAGGTTGATTGTCACTATTTCTGTTGATAAAATGCAGGTTTTTATTAAATATAAGTATCACCACTTTTTTGAAAATTAAATAGTAGTGGTGAATTTTCAAAAATAGTACATACATGTTGTTTTTCTTTGAATCCTTTTGTGTTGAAATGGCTCCCTCTTTAGCACAGCGAGAACCATGCGGTATCCTGAAAAATTATACGTGTATATATTTATGAGATACAGCTACAAGGATGATAGTGGTTCTACAGGTGTGTCGTTGAACTTACATGGGCTGTGTCTCATATCTGGGGTAGATCATATGAATCTCCCCTGGTGGTTAGTTCCGGTGTATGTGAGACCGGTTCTGGGCAAGGATATCCTTGTGCCTTTAAATGGTACAGTTCTATATAAGACAGGTACATGTATAGAAAGGTTTTATATCTGTGATGCAATGATGCAGTATACAGTATATAACATTTGGGTTTGTTTTTACCTTCATCATCACTTTGCAACAAGTGTTGTCCCATGCGGTTTCCAGCTGGGTCACACTTGAAAAGAAGGAGAAAAGACTCCTTCAGTAATGTATCTCCTTTCCAGAGTGGAGTAAGTGGTAAGGGTGGTGTTTCAAAACTTACAATTTTTCGTGCGCCGCTCTTGGTCCTCTCTCGTCCCCATTCAGTTGTGGAGTGAGAGAGGCAGAGGTTCCCCGGCCTTTTATCAGGCTCGCGCATGCGCTGTGAGCGCCGCACGTCTGAAACCAGATTACATACAGCTGGTGTGTGTCTCTGGTGCGCCTGCGTCCTGTGGACGAGTGCGCTTCCAGTTTCCACCGCTGTTGCTCACTGGCGCGGCCGCCGACACGGAGAGGACACAGGTCACAGACTGGTAGAGTCTGAGGTGCCGATGTCGCTGGCTGTTACGTTGTGCCTGTAAAAAAGCCCCTGGGAGGGAAAACAGTGAGAGATCCCCCCAGGGGCTTACCGTGCCGGGTGTGCTAAAAGTATGTGGAGATTTCTTCAACAGGGATTCAGTACAAGGCATAAGTGCATTATAATTTGCAAACAAGAAATATATAAAGGAAAAAAGGAAAAAACAGAGGAGTACATTCCATGAAATTATTAGCAGTTTTAATAGCAGTGTAATGAATAGTCAGGTATAAAGGGAAAGGAGGGGGAATTTTCCGGTTGTATCCCTATTGGAAAAGAGTGGGGAAAGTCTGTCAGATCGGTCTTCTCAAGGCTTATGGAATCAAAAAGGGACGTAATTCCGCGTCTTCAATTCGTGTTTTTGATATAAGATGTATATATATGTATATACATCTTAGGACGAGTTTTTTTGTGAATGGATTGGATGATGTAAATGGAGGATAATTATAAGTATGGGGTGTGTCAATGATTGCTTCATTGAGTTTTTTCTTTTTGGTAGCGAGATTTGTGTGGCTGATGTTTTTTTGAACAAGAGTTTTTGTGAACAAGAGTTTTTGTGAATGGACTTTCTCACAGTTTTATGATTTTTTCATTTTTTGAAGAAGGTTTTTTATTCTAATCAGTTTTCCCTGATGAGAAACCTTCTAAAAAGGGGGCATAGCTTTCTGCTTCATTTAGGCCTGGAAAGGTGGTTGCGTTGAGACGTTTTATCCATCTCATCTCTAATTGAAGCAGGGTTTTGTTCCAATCACCCCCCCTCCTTGGGATGTGGATCCGTTCTAGGGCCATGAACGATATTTTTGGCATCTTATTGGCGTGTTTATAGGCCACGTGTCGACCCAGTGGTAGATGGAAATTGCACATTTCCATTGAATTTACGTGTTTGTTGATCCTCTTTCCGAATTCCTGTCTTGTCTTACCTATGTAGAATGCGTTACATTCGCATCTCATCATATACACCACGCCTTTAGTTCGACAATTGGTGAAGTGTTTGGGTTCAAACGTTTCTCCATTCGGTAGAGTGGTTTTAGTGCATTTTCTTATGACTTTGCATTGGTCACATGACCCACATGGGTATGTGCCTTTTGTTTTGCATGGGTCTTTGCGTGAACCTTCTTTAAAGTCGCTATGAACTAGTCCTTGTTTGACAGATCCTGCCTTTCTGTACGTGATTGGCGGGTGGTCTGTGAGGAAGTCTTTCACTGATGGGTCCTCTTTCAGAATTGCCCAATGTTTTTCCAAAATTGCTTTGATTTTTTTATTTTCGTTGGTGTATCTTAAAATGATTCGCATTTTTTGGTCGGGTTGTTGGGGGTCCTGGGATGGTTTTTTAAATAGTAACTCTTGTCTTTCCTTGGAGTTGGCCTTGTTGTAGGCTTTCCTTAATGAGGTTTTGGTGTAGCCCCTTTCCCTCAGTCTTGTGGTGAGTGCATCAGCTTCTTTTTTGTATACTTCTTTTTTGGTGCAATTCCTTTTAATCCTTAAGTATTGACTGTAAGGTATGGCTTTTTTTAGTGGGGGTGGATGGAAGCTCGTGGCATGTAGAATTGAGTTGCCTGCGGTTTCCTTCCTATAGAGTGCGGTTTGTATGCGTCCATCGTGTTCCTTGTGGATCCATGTGTCAAGGAATGGAACTTTTTTGTTACTGTAGTTTAAGGTGAAATACATATTGTATGTGTTGTTGTTTAATGCGTTTTTTAGATCTTTGATTTGGTTTTCTGGTCCTGTCCACACTATCAGAATATCGTCTATGTATCTTTGCCATAGAAGTATGTTATCAGTTAGCCAGTCATTTTCTTCTTTGATGAGAAAGTCTTCTTCCCACTCTCCTAGATATAAATTGGCGTAGGTGGGGGCACAGCTTGTGCCCATCGCCACCCCGCAGGTTTGAAGATAGTAGCGACCATCGAATGTAAAGAAATTCCGATTTAAGATGAATTCAAGCATAGTAATTATAAAGGTGTTAAATTTTTCATCCTGTGGGCTTAGCTGGTTGAGAGCATTCTTGATTGTTTCCAGTCCTTTATTGTGTGGTATATTGTTATACAAGGCCTCGACATCCACAGTGATAAGAAAGGAATCACTGGGGATGGTCATGTCGTTCATTATCTGTAACAGATGCATGGTGTCTCTAGTATAGGAGGTCAGTTTTGAGACGTGTGGTTTTAGATATGCGTCAATCACTTTGCTTATGGCTTCGGTGATGTTGCCATTCCCAGATACTATTGGCCTCCCGGGTGGATCGATCGGGTTTTTGTGAATCTTTGGGAGTGAGTAGAAAGTTGGTGTCTTTGGGTGTCTTGATCGAATATAGTTCCAAAGTGTGGGGGAGATAGTTCCTTCAATTCCAGCTTTGTCAACTTTGGCATAAAATTCTTCTTTGTATTGTTCAATCATGATGGGCATGATTTGTTTATAACATTTTCGGTTGTTTAGAATTGTTTCACACATGTCTTTATACTTGGTGTTGTCCATCACGACAACATTCCCTCCTTTATCCGCAGGTTTGATGGTTATGTTTTCGTTGTCTTGTAACTCTCTTAGGGCTTTTCTTTGACTTTTGGTTAAGTTTTGTTTGTTTCTTGTCATGGTCATTTTTTCAAGGTCTTTCGTGGTTTCCCTGACAAACAGGGCTATGGCTGGGTTCTGGTTGATCGACGGGAATTTATGTGATTTTTTCTTAAACTGTGCGTTGATTTTTTCAACTATTGTTTTACTAGTATTAGTGGAGGTTGTGGTTTCTTCCTCATCACTGTCAGTCCAACATTCTAGTCCCCCTTCTTCTAGGAGGAGGTTTAGGTCCCGTATAGCCCTGTATTCTGCCGCCGATAGTGCTGTTTGAGGTTCTGCTGTTTCGGGCCATAAAAGATGTAAACCTTTTTGCAAGGAACCTATTACAAAAAATTATGTACAGCAAGAAACCCGAAACAGCAGAACCTCAAACAGCACTATCGGCGGCAGAATACAGGGCTATACGGGACCTAAACCTCCTCCTAGAAGAAGGGGGACTAGAATGTTGGACTGACAGTGATGAGGAAGAAACCACAACCTCCACTAATACTAGTAAAACAATAGTTGAAAAAATCAACGCACAGTTTAAGAAAAAATCACATAAATTCCCGTCGATCAACCAGAACCCAGCCATAGCCCTGTTTGTCAGGGAAACCACGAAAGACCTTGAAAAAATGACCATGACAAGAAACAAACAAAACTTAACCAAAAGTCAAAGAAAAGCCCTAAGAGAGTTACAAGACAACGAAAACATAACCATCAAACCTGCGGATAAAGGAGGGAATGTTGTCGTGATGGACAACACCAAGTATAAAGACATGTGTGAAACAATTCTAAACAACCGAAAATGTTATAAACAAATCATGCCCATCATGATTGAACAATACAAAGAAGAATTTTATGCCAAAGTTGACAAAGCTGGAATTGAAGGAACTATCTCCCCCACACTTTGGAACTATATTCGATCAAGACACCCAAAGACACCAACTTTCTACTCACTCCCAAAGATTCACAAAAACCCGATCGATCCACCCGGGAGGCCAATAGTATCTGGGAATGGCAACATCACCGAAGCCATAAGCAAAGTGATTGACGCATATCTAAAACCACACGTCTCAAAACTGACCTCCTATACTAGAGACACCATGCATCTGTTACAGATAATGAACGACATGACCATCCCCAGTGATTCCTTTCTTATCACTGTGGATGTCGAGGCCTTGTATAACAATATACCACACAATAAAGGACTGGAAACAATCAAGAATGCTCTCAACCAGCTAAGCCCACAGGATGAAAAATTTAACACCTTTATAATTACTATGCTTGAATTCATCTTAAATCGGAATTTCTTTACATTCGATGGTCGCTACTATCTTCAAACCTGCGGGGTGGCGATGGGCACAAGCTGTGCCCCCACCTACGCCAATTTATATCTAGGAGAGTGGGAAGAAGACTTTCTCATCAAAGAAGAAAATGCCTGGCTAACTGATAACATACTTCTATGGCAAAGATACATAGACGATATTCTGATAGTGTGGACAGGACCAGAAAACCAAATCAAAGATCTAAAAAACGCATTAAACAACAACACATACAATATGTATTTCACCTTAAACTACAGTAACAAAAAAGTTCCATTCCTTGACACATGGATCCACAAGGAACACGATGGACGCATACAAACCGCACTCTATAGGAAGGAAACCGCAGGCAACTCAATTCTACATGCCACGAGCTTCCATCCACCCCCACTAAAAAAAGCCATACCTTACAGTCAATACTTAAGGATTAAAAGGAATTGCACCAAAAAAGAAGTATACAAAAAAGAAGCTGATGCACTCACCACAAGACTGAGGGAAAGGGGCTACACCAAAACCTCATTAAGGAAAGCCTACAACAAGGCCAACTCCAAGGAAAGACAAGAGTTACTATTTAAAAAACCATCCCAGGACCCCCAACAACCCGACCAAAAAACGCAAATCATTTTAAGATACACCAACGAAAATAAAAAAATCAAAGCAATTTTGGAAAAACATTGGGCAATTCTGAAAGAGGACCCATCAGTGAAAGACTTCCTCACAGACCACCCGCCAATCACGTACAGAAAGGCAGGATCTGTCAAACAAGGACTAGTTCATAGCGACTTTAAAGAAGGTTCACGCAAAGACCCATGCAAAACAAAAGGCACATACCCATGTGGGTCATGTGACCAATGCAAAGTCATAAGAAAATGCACTAAAACCACTCTACCGAATGGAGAAACGTTTGAACCCAAACACTTCACCAATTGTCGAACTAAAGGCGTGGTGTATATGATGAGATGCGAATGTAACGCATTCTACATAGGTAAGACAAGACAGGAATTCGGAAAGAGGATCAACAAACACGTAAATTCAATGGAAATGTGCAATTTCCATCTACCACTGGGTCGACACGTGGCCTATAAACACGCCAATAAGATGCCAAAAATATCGTTCATGGCCCTAGAACGGATCCACATCCCAAGGAGGGGGGGTGATTGGAACAAAACCCTGCTTCAATTAGAGATGAGATGGATAAAACGTCTCAACGCAACCACCTTTCCAGGCCTAAATGAAGCAGAAAGCTATGCCCCCTTTTTAGAAGGTTTCTCATCAGGGAAAACTGATTAGAATAAAAAACCTTCTTCAAAAAATGAAAAAATCATAAAACTGTGAGAAAGTCCATTCACAAAAACTCTTGTTCACAAAAACTCTTGTTCAAAAAAACATCAGCCACACAAATCTCGCTACCAAAAAGAAAAAACTCAATGAAGCAATCATTGACACACCCCATACTTATAATTATCCTCCATTTACATCATCCAATCCATTCACAAAAAAACTCGTCCTAAGATGTATATACATATATATACATCTTATATCAAAAACACGAATTGAAGACGCGGAATTACGTCCCTTTTTGATTCCATAAGCCTTGAGAAGACCGATCTGACAGACTTTCCCCACTCTTTTCCAATAGGGATACAACCGGAAAATTCCCCCTCCTTTCCCTTTATACCTGACTATTCATTACACTGCTATTAAAACTGCTAATAATTTCATGGAATGTACTCCTCTGTTTTTTCCTTTTTTCCTTTATATATTTCTTGTTTGCAAATTATAATGCACTTATGCCTTGTACTGAATCCCTGTTGAAGAAATCTCCACATACTTTTAGCACACCCGGCACGGTAAGCCCCTGGGGGGATCTCTCACTGTTTTCCCTCCCAGGGGCTTTTTTACAGGCACAACGTAACAGCCAGCGACATCGGCACCTCAGACTCTACCAGTCTGTGACCTGTGTCCTCTCCGTGTCGGCGGCCGCGCCAGTGAGCAACAGCGGTGGAAACTGGAAGCGCACTCGTCCACAGGACGCAGGCGCACCAGAGACACACACCAGCTGTATGTAATCTGGTTTCAGACGTGCGGCGCTCACAGCGCATGCGCGAGCCTGATAAAAGGCCGGGGAACCTCTGCCTCTCTCACTCCACAACTGAATGGGGACGAGAGAGGACCAAGAGCGGCGCACGAAAAATTGTAAGTTTTGAAACACCACCCTTACCACTTACTCCACTCTGGAAAGGAGATACATTACTGAAGGAGTCTTTTCTCCTTCTTTTCAAGTGTGACCCAGCTGGAAACCGCATGGGACAACACTTGTTGCAAAGTGATGATGAAGGTAAAAACAAACCCAAATGTTATATACTGTATACTGCATCATTGCATCACAGATATAAAACCTTTCTATACATGTACCTGTCTTATATAGAACTGTACCATTTAAAGGCACAAGGATATCCTTGCCCAGAACCGGTCTCACATACACCGGAACTAACCACCAGGGGAGATTCATATGATCTACCCCAGATATGAGACACAGCCCATGTAAGTTCAACGACACACCTGTAGAACCACTATCATCCTTGTAGCTGTATCTCATAAATATATACACGTATAATTTTTCAGGATACCGCATGGTTCTCGCTGTGCTAAAGAGGGAGCCATTTCAACACAAAAGGATTCAAAGAAAAACAACATGTATGTACTATTTTTGAAAATTCACCACTACTATTTAATTTTCAAAAAAGTGGTGATACTTATATTTAATAAAAACCTGCATTTTATCAACAGAAATAGTGACAATCAACCTTGAAAAAGGCCCAATTAAAGGCCGAAACGCGTAGGATATAGGAGACACCTCTGATCTGAACCATCCAAGCTTAACAGCAGGAACAGACAGAGATATACCCTCAAAAGTCACTATTTCACACATGTCACTAACCCTCCTTCTATTACACAACTTCACAAGGGTCTATAACCCTTTCACGCAACTGTACTTCACTGTACATATGTTTTAAGAATTAAACATTTATTACTATTATCATTATTATTATTATTTAGTTACTATTAGCAATTTTTTTGCTTGTACTTTATCTTATACCCCATACCTGCCTTAAAAGTCCCACTTCCTATTGGCCTGAGGTACCAACAAATCGATACAATACTCAACCAGGGACGACGGCAAACCCAACTATACATAGGGTCATAGAGATCAAAAACCCCTTTTAACCAGATTAAAGTTGCACTTACTAGAGTCAAGGAGGGCCTCTGTATACTAGATAACCTTCTTGCATCTACTCCTGAGGAAGCGGACATGAATCCACAAAACGCGTTGAGTTATAGGATGCCAAGAAACTTTTGAATTGTTATGTATTTTGCACTCATGTATGTTCATCTGTTAAAATCATGTACTGTATCTCTATCGAAAAACATATCATGTATATGAATATCAATATTGTTTATGAACTTATAGTGTGTGTTATGATTACCTATTATGGATCAGCTCAATATAATTTCCCTTTGTTGTTATTTTATCATGTCCACTAAATTGTCAATATGAATTCTGCTGCCATGCAATAAATTTGTATTCATGTGTACTATTTTGTTGGGTAGTGCTTTGCCTCATTTAAAGTCTCGTGACTAATGTTTTTGTTTTGTATGCAAAAAGGCCGGGACACATTTAAGACCTCATTGACCTATTATGGCCACATGGCCATATTAGGACAATGACATCATGAGCATTCCTGCCTCTTTATGTAGTTGAAGCTGTGGAGTGGGGCTCTACCACCTGCATCTCATTGGACCAATGGGGATGTGATCAAGTAACACCTTTCCATGGGTTCCGGTGAATCCCTAGTGAACTTCACCTGGTCTTCAAAAAATAAAAATCCCAGCCTTCTAGGTTGTGTGACATGTAAGGTTAGAATACCAAGGGCTATGCCATCCTCCCCTAGGCATGGAAAGAAGTAAAAAATGTTCATGGCACCAAGAATAAAAGTACTTTCACCCCCCCCCCCCAAAAAAAAAAAACTACAAATATGTTGTAACAGAAAGGAACAAGGATTATGCAAAGTATGTATTTCAAGCGAATTTCCACTTTAAATTCCCCAAACAAATGCTGATTGGTGCTTTGGGTCCATCAGCTTTTTTCTATGAGTCGGCAGGTGGCATCGTGGTTGATGATGGATTTTCAATAAGGAACTTTTTGGGAGATTTATATTTTTGTTAACAAAGGACTTGTCAAATGTTTGGGTGTTATTTTGTTGGTTACAGTTTTTTGTAACTGAGTAGGGGGTACTGCTACTACTCCCCAACAACCGCCAGGTCAAGGTTAAAACGAATAATCCCCCATCCTCATCAACATGGGAACAAGGTGCTTAAACTGGGTGGCCCCCCCCCCCCCAACATGTTGAAGGGGAGATTGATGAAGGAAATGGGTTGAATGATGCAGGGTGTCATTCACTCTAGAAGAGGGCTGACACTGTACTGCACAGAGGTGGATCTACATAGGGACAGCACCAGACATAGTGTGAATGTAGTATTGTAATGTGAGCTTTACTATACACCCCACAGGCTATTCATCTTGTTTAATATGCTTATTGAATGCCAGTCAAAATATAGTGTTCGGATTCCAAGGATAGCAACCAAGGGTCCAAAAAGGCTCCATTTACATAGTACAACTCCAACTTTGATGCAGCTTTGAATGGGTGCGGCTTGGATACGACTTTGGCTTTGGCCAGTGATAATGGACAGCTGTTGCACAATTGTTGCATTGCATAACATTCAGGTACGACTTTCATGAAACTTTTGAGGGATAAAGTGTTACTAAACCCACAACAGTAAAATCAGTCTGTATATGCAGTAAAGCATGCTTGTTATACACACTATGGAACCTAAGGGGTTAATCCTCTGCATTGTGTAAAAAGGCTGTTTGATCCCGTCTTCGCTGTCCCTCCCCTTCTTCCACTTTCCCCAATTAATCTCCTGATAGAGCATTGTCTATGGGACAACCTGCACATGCCCTGTTTGGTGTTAATTACTAGAGGGGTTTTTCTTGTTTTGTTTTCTTGGGAGAGTGCATGTGACCAGCACAGGGCCAATCGGCACTGTCCAGATAGAGGGTCAGGGGTCCTGCATCAATATAGGACAATTGTGGGAGAATAAAAACTCCTCCTGCAAGCTTTAAACAGACACTGATAGAAGTCACAAGACTGCTATATACTGCTGATGAGAAAATGTATTTAGCAGTTTATATTTACTAAAATATTTGCATTTCCACATTTTGTGTGCTGTGGGAAACCCAATATAGTGACTACAGACTCCTGGCTTTAGTAATACTCTAACATTGAAGTCTATGGCCCTCAAGTTCCATGAAAGTCAAGCCACAGTAGTGCATGAACTATTTTGAAGTCGCTGCAATTTTAAGTCACACATATATACATGGCTATCATTGGAAAACATGGGGAATGACTTATCATGCAACTTTGATGTCCAAAGTTGCATGACAAGTCACACAAGTGTGAATAGAGCCTTAGGTACATAAAATGCATAGATGTAAAATGGGATAATAGATGACAATGCTAAAATATAGATGGTTGATGGCTACTTTTCAGCTATAATTGGGTGAACGATGGAGGAATATATGCTGTGCCCACTGGGAATCACTCCAGTTTGCCCAGTCCATGTTACTGGGTCAGGTGAACTAAGCCAGAATCTGCAACTGAATAACATTGATTTACTTCACAAACTATCTGAATTACTGGACAAGTAGCTGCTAAAATAACAGGGGATATCAAGGCTGACTTTCAGAATTTAGGATCCAGAATGGAAGCCATTGAGCACAAACTAGATTCTACCTTCTCAAGAGCCAATCAGAACACAGAGCACATCCAAGTTCTACAGGAACATCTAGAAACTGTTCTTGCAAGGATTGATGATCCCAAAAACAGATTGAGAAGATACTTTAACTTTAGATTTAGGGGACTACCAGAGTCAGTGACAGATATTCCAGTCGCAGTTCAAGAGTTCATTAAAGACTTGATTCCTGATATTCCATCGCATAAACTGGAACTTGACCAAACTCGCAAGGCCTTAGGACCCCCAGAAAATATTTACAAAAAATGTGAGGGGTGTACTCACTTTTGTGAGATAGTGGATAGATAGATAGATAGATAGATAGATAGATAGATAGATAGATAGATAGATAGATAGATAGATAGATAGATAGATAGATTGATTCACTATATACAGTATCTCACAAAAGTGAGTACACCCCTCACATTTTTCTAAACATTTTATTCTATCTTTTCATGTGACAACACTGAAGAAATGACACTTTTCTACAATGTAAAGTAGTGAGTGTACAGCTTGTATAACAGTGTAAATTTTCTGTCCCCTCAAAATAATTCAACACACAGCCATTAATGTCTAAACCGCTGGCAACAAAAGTGAGTACACCCCTAAGTGAAAATGTACAAATTGTGCCCAATTAGCCATTTTCCCTCCCCAATGTCATTTGACTCGTTAGTGTTACAAGTTCTTAGGTGTGAATTGGGAGCAGGTGTGGTAGATTTGGTGTTATCGCTCTCACTCTCTCATACTGGTCACTGGAAGTTCGACATGGCACCTCATGGCAAAGAACTCTCTGAGGATCTGAAAAAAGGAATTGTTGCTCTACATAAAGATGGCCTAGGCTATAGACCATACAGTGGTTGAACAGGACAGGTTCCACTGAGAACAGGCCTCACCATGATCGACCAAAGTAAATGAGTGCACGTGCTCAGCGTCATATCCAGAGGTTGTCTTTGGGCAAAAGACATATGACTGCTGACATAATTGCTGCAGAGATTGAAGGGGGGGGGGGGGGGTTAGCCTGTCAGTGCTCAGACCATACACTGCACACTGAATCAAATTGGTCTGCATGGCTGTCATCCCAGAAGGAAGCCTCTTCTAAAGATGATGCACAAACAGCCTGCAAACAGTTTTCTGAAGACAAGCCGACTAAGGACATGGAGTACTGGGACCACGTCCTGTGGGCTGATGAGACCAAGATAAACTTATTTGGTTCAGATGGTGTTAAGTGTGTGTGGCAGCAACCAGGTGAGGAGTACAAAGACAAGTGGGTCTTACCTGCAGTCAAGCATGGTGGTGGGATTGTCATGGTCTAGGGCTGCATGAGTGCTGCCGTCCCTGGGGAGCTACAGTTCATTGAGGGAACCATGAATGCCAACATGTACTGTGACATACTGAAGCAGAGCATGATCCCCTCCGTTAAGAGACTGGGCCGTGGGCAGTATTCCAACATGATAACGGCCCCAAACACACCTCCAAGATGACCACTGCCTTGCTAAAGAAGCTGAGGGTAAAGGTATTGGACTGGTCAAGCATGTCTCCAGACCTAAACCCTATTGAGCATCTTTTGGGCATCCTCAAAGGGAAGGTGGAGGAGCGCAAGGTCTCTAACATCCACCAGCTCTGTGATGTCAAGAAGAGGACTCCAGTGGCAACCTGTGAAGCTCTGGTGAACTCCATGCCCAAGAGGGTTAAGGCAGTGCTGGAAAATAATGGTGGCCACAAAAAATATTGACACTTTGGGCCCAATTTGGACTTTTCACTTATGGGTGTACTCACTTTTGTTGCCAGCAATTTAGACATTAATGGCAGTGTGTTGAGTTATTTTGAGGGGACAGCAAATTTACACTGTTATACAAGCTGTACACTCATTACATTACATTGTAGCAAAGTGTCATTTCTTCAGTGTTGTCACATGAAAAGATAGAATAAAATATATACCAAAATGTGAGGGGTGAGATACTGTATTTAGTTACATTTAATACATGATATAATACAGTATATTTATATGTAGCACTACTCCCATGGGAGCTGCTGGTTACGGATTCCCCTGGGTTACCCATAGCAACAACTTAACAATATAGCATATTCTAAGTGCTTGGCTAAGTCAGAAAACAGTCCAGAGGGTTGGGTTTTTTGTTGTTTTATTGGAGAACTAGGATGGGAGAAGGGATGAGTGATATATTCCAACTGAATAAACTATGCACAATTGCTGGGACTTCTGAATAAAGCTGAGTGCAGCAAGGCCGCTGCTTCACCTTGCCACTAAGTGAAGAAGAATTAGATGAACTGTACTGTATTGTGAATCGCTCTTCAGGGTCCTACTCAGCACCCCCTTTGTCCCTACTCTTTAGGGTTCTATACGGCACCCCCTTTAATCTGACACTCTGTGTGAGCTGACACCTTGATCCTCTGACTTCACTGGAGTGGTTTCCCTTCCTGGGCAGACCCTTTGGCAAGTCCCCTGGTACTCACGGACACTGTCTTTCCCAGAAGACTCTGCCAGCAGCTCCATTGGATCCTCCACAGTTCAGCTCCACACCTGGTTCACTAGGCCGACTGCCTAAGACCACTTTCCTCATGCAACAGGATAGCTGTGAGCCTCCTTCTGGGACTCTGCTTTCCGCCAAATATGCCTTGTCACATGCCCCCCCCCCCGGCTTTTATGAACAATCCCAGGATGCACTGCAAGAGTGCCCACCCACTGAGACTCCCACAAAAGCCAATGTGTCACTGGCTGGGTTTCCTCCACTGTCCAACACGCTCCTTTTTTGGATACAGTGGGGACACTCCCTCTGACCCAGTGAATCACACCTGGAAACATGCAACCTAATAGATCAGTCTCCCCTGATAAGCAGAAGGAGCATAAGATGCTTTTACCTAGCACTTACCTAGTTGGGTGCTACATCTAAAATAAATATTTGAAGGTCTAAGAAAAATATGAAACTTCATGAAGGAGTCCATGAGCTGAAGAATTCACAGACCCTAACTCTAAGTAAATGATTCTTAGAACACAGGCCACTTGCTGTATGCTATAGTTTATGCATTATTTAATTTATTTATTTTTTCTATTCTGATCTTATGATTTTTTTTTTAAATATATATGGAAACATTAAACCTTTTCACTTATTAGTCTAGTTTTGTTTAGCTACAATAGTTTACCAATGAATAATGCCAACATAAGGGTTAGAATCATGAGAGGTGATAACAGAAGTGTGTTAATGTTACACTTTACAATAATACCAATGCAGAGTTTATTAAATATTGATCTACTGAAGGTTAACAAGACAATTGTGTTGTATTGATATTCAGAATTAAATTTTATCAGGACTTTATCAATGAAAAGTTTTAAAGCCTCTACACAAACAATTCATTTAGTTAGAAATCTGTATTTCCTGGTAAAACAAGAGAATTGGTGGTTTGGGAAATGAGAATGGAAGAGATAATGAATGAAATGAGTCTCATTATTCCCACAAAGCCCCCGACACCTCATCAATATAGACAAAGGACAATTTCTCCACAATAAACAATAGAGCCCGCCAGTCCCATCGCTGGGAATATCTGTCTGCAAAACAGTTTATTGAAATTAAATGAAAATAACAAATGTAATGGCGGAGATACCCCAGATAATTAATTAGACTTCTCTTAATGAATCAGACTGAAATAATGACAAGTGTTCCTAAGATAATAATGAAGCAGACGTTACATCATCATATACACTATTTTTATTTCTAATGTCTGTGTTTATTGTACAGAAGAGACCTATGTGTATTCATTAAAATTAATGTATTATTGTCACACATCGACTCATTAAAATTTACTTTAGATGTCTTCATTTATTCCTTCAGGGTATCTCTGTACAGTAACAAGTGCAAAACAAACTCTAATTATGTGAAGGCTTCTATCGTTATTAACTTTACTAACAAGCTAATGAAGTAATCCTTTATTTTAGCTTTGTTATGTTTCCATAGGGAGTCCTATAGATTGGAGCTAAGAATATACAGACTTATATTTCCTTAACTGTTCATCTACAAAGACAAATTGAAATGTGTCAAATATTGTATATGAGATAGATAGATAGATAGATAGATAGATAGATAGATAGATAGATAGATAGATAGATAGATAGATAGATAGATAGATAGATAGATAGATAGATAGATAGATAGATAGATAGATAGATAGATAGATAGATAGATAGATAGATAGATAGATAGATAGATAGATAGATAGATAGATAGATAGATAGATAGATAGATAGATAGATAGATAGATAGATAGATAGATAGATAGATAGATAGATAGATAGATAGATAGATAGATAGATAGATAGATAGATAGATAGATAGATAGATAGATAGATAGATAGATAGATAGATAGATAGATAGATAGATAGATAGATAGATAGATAGATAGATAGATAGATAGATAGATAGATAGATAGATAGATAGATAGATAGATAGATAGATAGATAGATAGATAGATAGATAGATAGATAGATAGATAGATAGATAGATAGATAGATAGATAGATAGATAGATAGATAGATAGATAGATAGATAGATAGATAGAATAGCCAAATAAAATAGTTAAATAAAATGTATAGAATAGCAAAATAAAATAGAAAACAAATATATAAAATAGATGTGAATGTCATAGAGAAGGTGCTGTCACACCTGGGCTGGCAGGGGTAATTATCCCTTTCCTAATATAAAAGTGTGGTAAATTATCTATACCTAATAGTATACCCAAAAAAATAAAAGCACTTGTGGGAAAAAAAGGACATTAATTTTATTTCGGTACAGTGTCCCACACAATTTTCCGTTAAAATAATGCAGTGCCGAATCGCAAAAAATGGCCTGGTCATTAAGGGGGCAAATCTTTCTGGTCCAGAACTGCTTAAACACCTTAGGTAGTACCCCTTTTTGGTTCTACATTATCACCCATGAATGCATATACATGAAGGCTATGGCTAATGGAAACAGCTCAAACCATATAGTGCAATTCCATAAGTGATGTGAATCATACAACAAATAAATGTGACAAAAAAAAATGTATAAATCTCAAAGTGCTGAAAGTGATACTGAATGTCACAAGTGGAAATGAGTGTGAAAATAATCTACGATGCGTGTGATTCCAAACCAATAGTAAAAAATAAACAGCAAAGTCCGTAAAACTTGTATTTTGTGTCAATACAATAGTGAAAGTTATATAAAGTCCTAACACCTTCTTAGTATAAATATTTGTGCTTCTTGTAAATGAATCCAGTGATCCCCCAGGCCCCAGGGACCACAGAGCTTTTAATCCACTGATGTGTAATACTTCTGTGAGTGGCCACATCCTCTCATCAACCATAGGATGTCAAAATAAACATGGAAGACAAATGGCATACCAATAGTGGAACACCGTTTATTTAAAATCTTTTAACAATCACAACCCTGCAGTAGTTGTGCTTACTTAAAAATGTGCCCTGACCGGCACCAGCTCTACAGGCAGAAATATCTAGTACATAGTCACCATGCCCTGGAACACATTCTCCGCGTCCGGCCCGACTCCTGCACACAGAGGTCTGGTTGCTGCCTCTATCATGTGTGATGAACCATTGACGTCACTTCCGGGAATGGTGGAACCCACACTGAGTGCAAGAGTCGGGCTGGATGCAGAGACAAAAGTGAGTACACCCCTAAGTGAAAATGTACAAATTGGGCCCAATTAGCCATTTTCTCTCCCCGGTATCATGTGACTCATTAGTGTTACAAGGTCTCAGGTGTGAATGGGGAGCAGGTGTGGTAAATTTGGTGTTATCGCTCTCACTCTTTCATACTGGTCACTGGAAGTTTAACATGGCACCTCATGGCAAAGAACTCTCTGAGGATCTGAAAAAAGAATTGTTGCTCTACATAAAGATGGCCTAGACTATAGGAAGATTGCCAAGACCCTGAAACTGAGCTGCAGAACGGTGGCCAAGACCATACAGCGGTTTAATAGGACAGGTGCACGTGCTTAGGGTCATATCCAGAGGTTGTCTTTGGGAAATAGACATATGAGTGCTGCCAGCATTGCTGCAGAGGTTGAAGGGGTGGGGGTCAGCCTGTCAGTGCTCAGACCATACGCCGCACACTGCATCAAATTGGTCTGCATGGCTGTCTTCCCAGAAGGAAGCCTCTTATAAAGATGTTGCACAAGAAAGCCCGCAAACAGTTTGCTGAAGACAAGCAGACTAAGGACATGGATTACTGGAACCATGTCCTGTGGTCTGATGAGACCAAGATAAACTTATTTGGTTCAGATGGTGTCAAGCTTGTGTGGCGGCAACAGGTTGAGGAGTACAAAAAAAAGTGTGTCTTGTCTACAGTCAAGCATGGTGGTGGGGGTGTCATGGTCTGGGGCCACATGAGTGCACCGGCACTGGGGAGCTACAATTCATTGAGGGAACCATGAATGCCAACATGTACTGTGACACACTGAAGCAGAGCATGATCCCCTCCCTTCTGAGACTGGGCCGCAGGGCAGTATTCCAACATGATAACGACCCCAAACACACCTCCAAGATAACCACTGCCTTGCTAAAGAAGCTGAGCATAAAGGTGATGGATTGGCCAAGCATGTCTCCAGACCTAAACCCTATTGAGCATCTGTGGGGCATCCTTAAATGGAAGGTGGAGTAATGCAAGGTCTCTAACATCCACCAGCTCCGTGATATCATCATGGAGAAGTGGAAGAGGACTCCAGTGGCAACCTGTGAAGCTCTGGTGAACTCCATGCCTATAAGGGTTAAGGCATATAAGTATAGTATATAGTATAAATATAAAGTGCAATAGTGTAAACTGTAAATAAATATAAAGTGCTAAGTGAACTAGGTGACCAAATAAGGTGAAAGCGGTGTCCAAGGGTCTATATGATGGTCACAAGGAAGTAACGGCTAGATAATAGTGAAGGAAGATACAACTGTATCAACAAGAGCTGGTGAAGTAAACTAAGAAGTGATTCCAATATAAATATGGAATATATGACAAAGAAAAGTGATCAAGTGCAGAGAGGTCGTAAATGGACCAGTGAAACGAAAAATGGCCACAATATTCTAAGTGATGGTGAATCAATATCTCAACAAAAGGTGATTAGGTGCAATGGGTCCTTCCAAACATGACTCGTTAGGGGGACCCATGAACAAATGTGGCAAACTGGGCCAAAGATTAGTTGTATACAAAAATCATAAAAAATATATAGAAAAATATAAACAAGGGAGTCCATAAAGCTCATAATTAATTGAAGTGCCAAAAACAATAGGTGACTCTTGGGGTGATCCAGGTGCTTGGGTGCTGGGTGAGGAAACAGTGCTCCCCCTTCCAATCTCTCCCGCACTCACCAGATGTCAGCACCCCTACAGAGATAACCAGTGTATCTGTAGCAAGGTATGCCCTCAATAGGGAGTAATCCTACATGCCGATCCTTTCAATGGTGAATCCTGAATCCTCTTTCCCATGTATATCATATATTCAAATGGGTCTCAAGTACAAAGTATATCCATTAGCAATAATTCCGGGGTCATATGCAGGAGAAAAGGAGCTTCATATAGTGAAGTACTATTTAAAATATATTCCTTTATTAAGCAATAGAAACAGTACTCACATTTCATATGGGTAAACAAACGGCATAGATGCTAGGGACCACAAGACCCTCTTTCGCTGTGACTTCCGGGACGCTGTGCGAGCCAACCGCCGGATCTGCGTTCCAGTAATGTGGAAATGACGTAGTTACGCTTGACGCGTTTCGTCATCAATGACATCTTCAGAAGGGTGAGCCACGCCATCTCCGCACACTTAAAATACTATATGGTTACCAGGCAACCGGACGCGGCTCAATAGGTAAGTCAATCAAAAAATACTGGTGGATCTGTCAGCTGTTGCTGGGCAGAAACCAGGTATGTAAATTCTGAAGGAAACTAACAGCGAGAACCAATGAGAAATAACGATGGGTTAGTCAATTGTTACTAGGTAAGAAACAAATAATAATTTGCATATTTGTTTCTTACCTAGTAACAATTGACTAACCCATCGTAATTTCTCATTGGTTCTCGCTATTAGTTTCCTTCAGAATTTACATTTACGGAGATGGCATGACTTACGCTTCTGAAGACTCTGAAGATTCTGAAGATGTGACATCATCATGCACAGTGGCCGCATGTCGAATGTTTCTGGATTGTTTTATGCTGCAGTTTTCTTTCTATGTATGGTACCAAGGATTAATATGTGAGTGTGATACCTATTTTAAAATAAATACATTAGACATCTAGTCCAGTTTGGAGTTGTTCATTCCTTTTGCTGCACAAGGCTTTGATCCCTCAAGCGCAAATGGCTACTCAATAGAGTGTCATTAATTTCTGGTAACGAGTGTGTGAGTCTATTTCCCGTCTTCACGGAATTCTATTACAAGACCTAGAGGTGGAATGTTGTATTGCACAGTGTTATGCGAGTTTTTAACAATGCACATTGGTGGACTTTTCACTAATATTGATCACTGGTGCTATATGTATGATTTGTTTGATGTTATCTTTAATTATGTTCAGAGTTACACAGTGGTTATTTGTTGTATGAAGCACTTTAGCGTGTTTTGTGAGTTTACATACACCTTTTAGGTAGAAGTACAATGCATTTGTGTAGCATGTTTTTTGAAGTTATGTGCTTATTAATTTGTAGGCTTTATTTTAATTTAGCACTGCACTTCTGGAGATTTTATAATGTCACTTATTTCTTACTACCTTTTTTATACCTGGCCACTCTTCAGTCAGTTTACAAGCAGACTTCTGGAAACAGAGGAATGTTCAGTGGCATGAGCAGCAGGAAAGGTAAGCGATTACCTTCTTCTTTGGTAGGATACATATTTCTGCATATCAAAAATACATGACAGGAAAGAGAGGCGTGGCTTCCAGCGGAGTGAATGGACGTGTGCTAGTCCTGCTCCGCTGGCCATCGGGAACACCGCCGCAAATATAGCCCCCTCACTCACCATCGGCGCCCCGCTCCTCCATCTACGAGCATCGCCAGACCCCAGGATCAAGATGACCCGCCGCAAGAAGGATCCCGGCCAGCTCAACAAGCTATCAGGGTTCTTCCTTCAGCCATGGCTAGATGGTGGCATCGGACCGCGCCACAACAGCAATGCGTCCAGCCAACTCAATCCGGCTTCATCCTCGGCCCATCCTGGCAGGATAATTGTGAATCCGGACAGAGGGACATCCTCAGGGTCTGCTTCGCCTCCATCTCCTCCTCTCTCTCCGTCTTCCAGGAGCCCGGCGAAGAATAAGCCCAGAACGACCTCTCCTCCTAGGCCTCTGCAAACCGCAAGTATGTCTGCTTCATTGTCCCCCTACGCTGCTGCATCTGCACCTCAGCCTTTGTCTGATCTCTTTGTTGCCTTCCCACCTGGAGATCAACCTGTGTCTGTGTCAGTGCTTAAAGACATGCTTCTCACTCTGAAAACTTCCATGCATGCTGACATGATGTCTTGCATGCATCAATACAAATCTGAAGTACAGTCCCTGGGTCACAGGGTGGACAGTGTTGAGCATGTAGTGACAGTGCAAGCAACTTCTCATAATGACATGGTGGATGCTTTTAATGCTCAAAGGGAAGATATTCAGTGGCTAAAAAACAAAGTGGCTGATCTGGAAGACCGTTCCAGAAGAAACAACATCAAAATCAGAGGTATTCCTGAATTGGTGCTTCCAGATCAGCTATTGCCTCATGTCACCAACCTCTTCCGCTCGCTGCTACCAACAGCATCAGCGTCAGATCTCCTGATCGATTGAATCCACCGGCTCTCCAAGCCGTCCTTTATAGCGGGAGATTTACCAAGAGACGTATTGATGAGGGTCCATTTTTACCATGGCAAGGATCAAATCATGCGTGCTGCCCGCAGCGTCCCCTCTTTGCCAGCGGAATTTGTGGATTGCAACTATTGCCAGATCTGTCTCGGCACACCTTGCAGAGCCGACGCAACTTAGCCACAGTCACCAAGGCTCTGTGCAATCATAATATACCCCACAAGTGGCGGCACCCCGCTATCCTCATTGTCACTCATGGAGGTTCTACTATTACCATCTGGACCCTAGAGGAGGGTCTATCCGCTTTGCGCTCCTGGAACATTATCCCCCCTGCTGAGCCGGGTCCCTCCAGGTCATTGTAACCAGAATATCAGGAAGAACCGTGGCATGTGGTCTCCCGCAAACGCTCAACAAAATCTAAATCATGCTTCCTTTGGGGTTTCCCCCGTACCCAGTTTCGCAACACCATTGTGTTCCCGGCCTAAGGATGTTCTCCTTATATGGCCCTCAAGTTTCTTTGCGACAGTTTTCAATGTCCCCGGACTGCTGTGACAGTCCTTTTCTTAAGGTTCATCTCCTTGTTCTCCTTCCTCATCCCCCCGGTCCCCCTCTGACTGTTTTTCCGTCACCTGAATGGGCAAGAGCGATATCACAACTGTTGGATGACCGCCTTCTGGTCACATTCTTTACTGTAACACTGCATATCAGAGTCATATTTATTTCTATAACCAAACATAACCATAAAATGTCTGACGATTAATGCTAACGGCCTGAATCACCCGGCCAAAAGACACTCTTTATGGAGAGAAATTTGTGAGAGCAAAGCAGACATTGTAGCGGTGCAGGAAACGCATTTTCAATCCAACAACCATCCAAAATGTCTACACAAAAGTTTTCCTCACATTTTTTGGGCGAATGGACCGAGTAAAAAGGCTGGAGTGATGCTGGCTCTGAAGGACACTCTGACATTTAGCCACAAATCCTCTGTAATAGACCCTGCTGGCCGTTACATTATCCTTACCTGTGATATCAATGGTCTCCCTTTGACCGTGGCTCTATATGCTCCAAATGCTCACCAATTGCGTTTCTTGAGGAGATTGTTCAAACAAATAGATTGAGTTAAATATGGGCATTTAATGTTATGTGGTGACTTTAATTTGGTTGTCGACCCCGGGCTGGACTCATCGGGCCCAACCTGTGTCTTTATCTTCTATGCTGAATGTATCACGATTATTTGATGTATGAAGATGTTTACATGCATCCGAGAGGGACTATACCTTTTTTTCCAACAGACACCATTCCTACTCCCGCATAGACCTATTTGTCACAGATCTCTTCCTCCTGGAGAGATCCTCCTCCTCGACGATCAGAGATATTACATGGTCGGATCACGCCGCGGTTAAACTGGTTATCGGGGAGGGGGCGCCGGTCCGCTCGACCTTTCTTTGGCGCTGTGACAGTAGGACGGTACAGGAACCTTCCTCCGACGCCCATATCCTCAAACACCTCCACAAATTTTTTGAATTCACTACGTCTCTGTCTCGGACCCCTGGGTGCTGTGGTCTGCGCACAAAGCCTTTATTAGGGGAGTGTGCATTCAACAGCAGGCCAGGGCGCGGAGGCAGCGCAACTCTAAAATGCAAGATCTTTTGTCCTGAATTTATCTTCTCGAAACTGAGAACAAACAGTCCCCCTCGGATGCAAGATCCTCTGAACTGTCTCATCTGCGTCATGATCTTAGGTTATTGTTTATTGAAAAATCTGACATGCTGCTTAACAGGCTTAGACAATCCTACTACACACAAGCCAACAAGACGGGTAAACATCTAGCACCTAGGGTTAAGCAGAAACTGGCCAAAACCCGCATCCCCTTTTTGATAACCACGTCCACCTCACAAAAAGTTTCTCACCCTCAGGACATAGCAGATGCATTTGCAGATTTTTATTCCGCGTTGTACAACCTTAAAGATTGCCCTAGCGAGCGCCAACCCACAGACCACACCATTAACCATTTCCTCCATTCGCTTAAACTTCCCACTCTTTCATCAGCACAGCTAGGTTCCCTGAACGTCCCCATCACGGTGAAAGAAATAGAAACTAACATCAAAACATTGCCCAAAGGAAAATCACCTGGTCCGGATGGGCTTATTAACGAGTATTACCATCAATTTGCACACATCTTAGCCCCACACCTGGAATCGGTCTTTGCGAAAGCTGTTTCCAGCGGTTCTCTCCAGCAAGATATGCTAAAAGCCTACATCTCCACCCTCCCTAAACCAGGAAAGGACTCAGTCACCCCTGCCAATTTCCACCCAATCTCCCTTCTTAACTCGGACGCCAAACACTTCGCCAAAATTATTGCTAAACGGATTAAAAATGTACTACCCACGCTCATTAAACGTGATCAAATGGGGTTTATGCCTGACGCCACACATCTGATGCCACCAGGAGAGTTATAGACATTGTTAGCTATGCCAACATACATCATATACCCTCGGTCCTGTTGACTATAGACACGGAAAAGGCTTTTGACAGGGTCCATTGGGGGTATATGTACGCCACCCTTCAAAAATTCGGCTTCTCTGGACCCATTTTACACGCCATTTCTGCTCTATACTCAAGCCCCTCAGCTCAGATCAATGCCTCAGGTGTCCTTTCAAAGCCTTTCCTCATAACTAACGGTACCAGGCAGGGCTGCCCATTATCCCCCTCTTTGTTCAATCTCGTTATTGAACCCATGGCAGAATCTATCAGGACGAATCCCACCATCTCGGGTTTCTCCGTGGCAGGCACAATCCACAAAATTAATTTGTTTGCGGACGATGTCATCTTTATGTTGACAGATCCCCTGCATTCACTACCAGCTGCATATGAGACGCTGCTGTCCTTCAGCGCGGTTTCCTACTATAAGCTTAATGCGACAAAGTCCTCGGTCTTTGATTTAGGGGTGAGTGCCACGGAGAACCATCACCTGCACAAAATTGTCCCTATCCCCTGGACAAAGGATAGTATTCACTATCTGGGAATAGACATCACTCCCAAGCCTCACGTTACTTTCAACGAACCTGACACAGATACTCAAAAAAACTAATGCTACCCTAAAACAAATACAGAAATCTGAACTGGCCTGGTGCGGATGCTTGGCGGCCTATAAAATGATAATTTTTCCCCAAATCCTCTACCTTTTTAGGAATCTACCCGTTCCCTTCTCGTATATCAGCTTATCACTGTTCACTAAACAATTGCACTTCTTCATGTGGGAAGGTAAGCGTGCAAGATGTGCAGCCTCTACCCTGCAAAAAAGCAAACAGTTTGGTGGGGCAGGCTTGCCCGATATTCCCTCATATTACTGGGCAACTACATTATCCCAAACCAAACTATGGCTGGAGAATCCCTCTCCTCCTCTTTGGGTGGACTTGGAATCAGCTCTGACTCCCACCAGGGATCTCCGATCGTTCCTAATTGGGGACAGATGGCTCCATTGGGACCTCAAGGCTTTTCCTCTCCCTATCCAAGCGTCCTTACGAGCTTGGAGGAAACCCACTCTTCCACATTATGATATTGATGTCCTACCCCATAACACCATGTCCTTGACGCTCCTTGCTACACGGGTCCCGGACTTACCCTTGCAATCTTTCCGACGATATGGTATTACACAAGTCTCTCAAATTTCTCACAGGCAATTCTGTGATACGCGACGCCACCTTGACGAAAACGTACAATCTCCCTGCTTCGCTCCGCTTTCACATTACACGTATCCGTCACTTTCTGGTTCAAAACCCACTGAAGGATGTTCTAGTCGACAGGAGGATATGGGAAGCTTTTACTGACTGCCCTAAAAGCCCCAGGCGGCTTTCCCACTATTACAACATAATCTTGGATAACGCCTCTTTTCTAAAGACCCCACCTATGTTCAAATGGGATACTGATCTGGGTACCACATTCACTATCACACAATGGAAATTGGCCCTGACGACAGTACAAAAACATACCCACTGCGCTACACATTGGGAAATGGCCATGACGATTACCAACAGGTGGTATTATACCCCTTATCGCTTAGCAGGTTTCTCTAGATCGTATTCTCCTCTCTGCTGGAGGGAACGCTTCTACACATTCTGTGGGAGTGCCCATCCCTTAAAAGTCTATGGAATACAGTTTTTAAATATATCGCCACACACACCGGTTGCATCATAGCCCCTAATCCGGCTTTTGCTCTCTTGCACTTAACCACCCTTACCGATTCCATGCGTGGATTACACATACTCTGATAGCTACCCGCTTGTTAATCCTGCGCAAATGGAAAACAACCACTCCACCCACCATGCAGGAAGTGATCTCCCTGCTTCAAACCAACCATGGATACGAACGGTCCTTGGCCATAAATGACATGACCCTGAAAAAATGTAGTTATCATTGGGATTTTTGGAAGTCTGTATAATGCATATTATGTGTAAATGATGGGACTCTGCCCACCCCCCCCCCAATTTCCTCACTCACCTTCCCCTTGCCCATCTCCCCTCCCACCCCCACACGTGAGCTGGAGACCTAAGGGCAGCTCGTGAGTGGCCCCACCAACCCCCCCTCTCCCCCAACTCCCCCCCCCCCCTGATCTTTTAAGCAATATACAATCTACCGGTCTGGGGAAATATGCCTTTAGGCCTGTGCATGATTACCTCTAGGCGCCAGCCACTCTCTCTTTCTCTCTCTTGAATTTTAGGTGCCTACTATGCTACTTATTAGCCAAAGGACAATTGATATTGCAAATTGTTGCATTTTTTGCTATGTTAGTGATGCATCTCGAGACTATGTATACCTGCCTTCTTTAGATGACGGACCCCCCCCCCCCCCGCATACACACACACACACACTCCCCCCCTCCTTTTCTTAAACACATTGTTCCTATTAACGACTTGTTGCACTTATTTGAATGTATTGCACTGTACTTGAAAGCTGTACGTTTTACACTTTTTTTTTGGAAACTCAATAAACATTATTTAAAAAAAATAAATAAATACATGACAGGGTATTATTACAAGACTCATCCACCTTACCAACCAATCAGTGTCTGCTACCCCTCTCCAACAATCCCTACATTGGCTTCCGATTGCCCATGGAATTAAATTAAAAATACTAACAACAACATACAAAGCCATTCACAACTCTGTCCCGAGCTATGTCTCCAAATATCACCCAAACCATCCTCTCAAGACCTCCTGCTCTCAAGTTTCCTTGTCTCCTCCTCCCATGCTCATCTCCAGGACTTCTCCAGAGGCTCTCCTATTGTCACGATCAGGAGTAAGGCTCGAAGACGAGTTGCTATAGAAGTGTGAAACTCACACATAAACCAGCAGGATACGTACATAGCCAGGTCACTCTGGCAGATGATGCGGGCTCCCCTGAGGTGTGGAGTTTAAGTACTAACCAGTGTTCCCCAGAGCTCCTGATGGTGGAGATGAAATTTACTGTGTGTTTTTAACAGGTCAAGGTCCTGAGGATTGCCCAATAAGGAGGTGAGCAATCCGGGGTCCAGAAGCAGATGAGCAGGTAGGGATCAAACAGAGGTGTAGTCAGTAAAGAAGCCAAAGGGTCAGTAATGAGTAGTTGCAGATTGGGATCAGGCATAAGAGTAGTCGAGGAACAAGTCAAGGGTTGATAATGAGTGGTAGCAAAATATAGACGGCAGCAAGGCAGACAGGAGCGAGATACTGGCTGGAAATAGCACAATAATCTGGCAAACGAGAAGTGCAGAGACATGACATAAATCAGCAAGTTCATAGGTGGAGAAAAGCGTTCAGGAGAAAACAAGGCAGGATTGTCCAATAAATCAGTCGCAGAGCTGTCCAGCATCTTAAGAAGCTCAGTGAGAAGATTTATTGCCGGACACAGCAAAGGTCCCTGGTTCAAACCCAGGCCCTTACACCTATCCTTGTGAACTCTCTACCTCAATCTGTTCAGCTAAATCCTACTCTGGCTGCATTAAGGCAACCTCTGAAAACTCATCTCTTCAGGGAAGCCTATCACACCTCCAGCTAAATTATTATCACTTCTATTAGCTCATCCCCCACAGTTATAACCTTTTGTACCACTTGCCCCACCCTATTATATTGTAAGTTCCTCTAAGCAGGGTCCCCTTAACTCTCTTGTATTTTATGGTATTGTAACTGTACTATCTCCCTTTTTATATTGTAAAGCGCTGCATAAACGGTTGGCACTATATAAATCCTATATAATATTATTAATAATATTAGGTTTAATTATTAGGAATGAACTTCGAGTGGAATGTAAGTTTGACTCAAACATTGGCTGTTTGTGGAATGACAAACAAATGGGTTTCTTCAAGGGAACTTCAAGTTCCTGCATTATCATGGACTCTCTGACTTCTGAATTCCAAATAACTGGCTGGCAGAACTGAACTCACAGTTCTTTTCATTATAAGCTTGGTAATCTACCACCTACGCCACCAAGCCTGCTTAAGCTGAGTACACTCTCCCTAACTTTTATCTCATCCACTGTGTGTAGGGTGAGATAGGAGTTAGTTAGTTAGGTAGGGAAAGTGTATGCACCTTAACTGTACTTGACTGTGGTGTAGCTGGTAGATAGCGATGTCGCGAACATAAAATTCGCCGTTCGCAAACGGCGAACGCGAACATCGGCGAATGTTCGCGAACATTGCGAACCGCCATAGACTTTAATAGGCAGGCAAATTTTAAAACCCACAGGGACTCTTTCTGGCCACAATAGTAATGGAAAAGTTGTTTCAAGGGGACAAACACCTGGACTGTGGCATGCCGGAGGGGGATCCATGGCAAAACTCCCATGGAAAATTACGTAGTTGACGCAGAGTCGGGTTTTATTCCATAAAGGGCATAAATCACCTAACATTCCTAAATTGTTTGGAATAACGTACTTTAAAACATCCAGTGTGTGTATACGATCAGGCATATCTTTTCCTCCTATTGCGGGTATCATCTATGGTTGATCCAATACCGTCTATCTGAGTTCCCTATCTGAGTGAGGAGACACAACGGATCGGTTCCATACATATCCCTCCTGCCTCCTTATCATCGGGAGTCGGTAAGGGTGTTTTATCCATCAGAGGTGTTCCCCCCACTTGCTTGCATGTTCAAGTCACACCTATCCAGTCTTATATAAGCTCTCCATATTCATCCTTGTGGTAAGCTGCTGTCCTATTGGGGTGATCCCCCTTCCCCCCTTTTTGGTGTATCTGCTATTTTTCATTTATATTTTGGTAAGGAGTACCTACTGGGGTTCTGTGGCATCCTTTATCACATTTATTTCACTACGGGAGCATTGGTGCTCTCAATGCACTTTGGGTGTCCTTTCTTTACACTTATTTTTTGGTTTTACGCTATGGCGGTATATTTTTTTTTTTTGTAAATCAATTTTTATCGAAAAGATAGGAAAATAGTAACAATACATGCAAACATGGTAAACAGTGGTACATTCTTATATGAGTATGAACGATACCAACAAGTAATAATTATTGTAGAAATGCCGGTTGCATACACAATCAAAGAAATACAGTGCAAAGAGCACACTACTTGCACTCAATCAAAACCAAAACCAAACTTGAGATAGGGATTGGCGCAGAATGTTGCGGAAGACGAGCTCCCACCCCCATTGGGTACACACTGTGGGAGCACCGTCTCCATTCTCTTATTTTCTCAGACACAGGGTCGCCACTACCTGTGTATGACTCCCCACCACAATTGCTGTGGAGGTGCCAACATCTTGTAGTTACTAAGAATGACCAAACAAACTATGAACATGGTATGGGGTAAAAGGAGGGAAGGGGCAGAGGGGGGAGGGGAATGTGCCACCAGTGCTATGAACATACAGCTGATAAAAGTATGCTAGCGTGTCATATCATGAGAGGAGATTACACAATTAGTCAGGAGGTTGATCAGTCCAAGATTTCCACTGTTTCTTGAAAACATCTGCCTTCCTAAGTTTGAAGGCGAGCATTTTTTCCATTTCATACTGGAGGGTTACTCTATTCTTAATCTCTGCTAGGCATGGAGGGCTAGTGGTCCTCCATTTGGCTGCTATAGCTATTCTAGTAGCAAACAATATATGCGCCAATACCTTCCTGGGACCCGGGGGGAAGGAATCCAAACCAAGCCCCAGCAAGGCCAGCTCAGGTGTAGGGTTACAAGCCATTCCCAACAATTGGGAAGCCCACTTAAAAACTACCTTCCACATGGGTTGAACCACCGGACAGCTCCAGAATATATGTAATATATTACCTTGCATTTGACAATCCCGCCAGCAGAGGGAGGAGAGCTTCTTATCCATAGCGTGGAGTCTAGCTGGGGTCATGTAATAACGATGAAACAGTTTCTGGGAGTTGTCCCAGTGGTCCACACATGCCGAAGACGAGCGGCTGTACTGGAATGCCCTCACCCACTGAGAAATATGGAAGGATTGGCCCAACTCTGTTTCCCATTTTAGAATGGTAGAGGTTTTGCTTAAAGGGGGTTGGAAATTAAAATATCTATAGCAAAGTGAGATACCCTTAATATTGGAACGGGATTTAGCAACAAGGAATTCCCAAAGTCTTTTAGGTATAAGGTTAGTTTTTGAGGTGTGGACCTTATTGTATGCTGAGATCTGGAACTTCGTTAACATGTCGAGGGCCGATTGGGGTTGGATTAAATGCTCGGAGAAGTGAAAACCCCTCCTTCTCCATTGCAGAGTCGAAACTCCCGGGACGAGCAGGTCATACGCCGCTAGGGGGGTACTGAGTTGAACACATTCTTCGTCACAGAAGTTTAGACCAAGCAGATGGGTCCACGCCTGTAAAGTAGCTTGGATGGTAGGGTAAGAAGAAAGACTAATTTTATGCAGGAGGCTAGCTGCAACAGTTAGAGCATGTAGGTTTTTACCTGGTGAAACCTGTCTTTCAATCTGATTCCATAGGTTATCCTCTTGATGTACAAACCAATAGCGGGCTTGTGCCAATACTGCTGCTCTATAATACGCTTGTGCATTGGGGAGACCAACTCCCCCTAGTTTGTGGTGTTTGTAAAGAGCGGTCAAGGCTATCCTAGGTGGTCTCCCATCCCAAATGAATTTCCGTAGCAGTGACGCTAGTTTATCGAAAAATAATTGGGGGATGGGGATGGGAAGTGTCCTAAAAAAGTAAAGTAATTTCGGAAGTACCTGCATTCTGTAAGCAGCGATTCTGCCCAGCCAGGAGAGATGGACCTTCCTGATTTGGGAGAATTCGTCCGCAATGCTATTCAATAATGGCAGGAAGTTATAATCATACAATTTAGCTACCGGAGATGTAAGTTGGACACCCAAATATGTTATTGAAGGAGCCTCCCAATTACATGGGAACACAGATTTAAGATCGGAAATGTCAGCAGACGGGATGGAGATCGGAAGAGCATAGCATTTGGTAGTGTTAATCTTATAATATGAAATTTGACCAAATAGTTGAACAATAGATTGTAGGGCAGGTAAAGATACACTGGGGTCAGTCAGGGTCAAAATAATATCGTCGGCAAACAGTCCCAATTTGTGTTCAGTACGTCCCACTTTTATACCTTTGATGGTGGAATTGGACCTAATAGCTTCTGCCAACGGTTCTATGGCTAAAGAAAATACAATTGGAGAAAGGGGGCAACCCTGCCTCGTGCCATTTGTCAGGGTGAATGCATCTGACAGGATACCATCTGTGAGGACTCTTGCCGAAGGTGTAGTATAAAGGGCCATAATAGCCGAATGGATAAATCCACAAAACCCAAACTTAATGAGAGTTTTGGACAAATAGCCCCAATGGACCCTATCAAAGGCCTTTTCGGCGTCCAGCGCCAAAAAGACCGTTGGAGTAGGGTGTTCTTCAACAAACTTTAAAAGATTAATCATACGACGGGTACCATCTGTAGCTTGCCTGCCCTTCACAAAACCTACTTGATCCAGACCCAGCAGATACGGCGTGCACATTAATAGTCTGTTAGCTATCACCTTCGCATAGATCTTCAGGTCCACATTTAACAGTGATATGGGCCTGAAGTTGAGGGGGGAGTCCGTCGTCTTCCCCGGCTTGGGGATGGTAACTACCGTGGCTTGGAGCATTTCCGGAGGGAATCTACCAGTTGTACAGGCTGAGTTAAAAAGCGGGACAAGATGGGGGATAATTGTGGGGGCCATCAATTTGTAGTATTCTACGGAAAATCCGTCTGTGCCTGGGGATTTGTGAAGTGGAAGGGAATCAATTACGGTTTGAATTTCTTCTTGGGAGAAGGGTTTGTTCAGTGTTTCCAGGGAGGCTTCATCTAATTTTGGTAGAGAGAGTGAGGATAAAAACTTGTCAATGTCAAGGGCCTTGGGGTCATGAGTGATGGGGTCGTCTTTGAGATTGTACAACGAACTGTAGTAGTCCCTAAAGACGTTGGCTACATCCCTAGGGTTCGTAAACACTGTGCCTGAGCTATGGTGCTTAATCATGGGAATATGAGATTTAACCCTTTTTTTCTTAAGTTGGGAAGCTAGAAGTTTACTCGCTTTATTACTCTGAGAGTACCAGGTCATTTTTAGTCTTTTAAAAAATACATCATGGTCACGAAGCAGGGTAGTCCGAAGGTCATTTCTTAGGTCATTAAGTTCCTTCACAACATTAGGAGAGCTAACTTTACTCGTTTTGTGGATTCGTTCTAAGCCTGCAATTTTAGACTGTAAATCAGTTATGTGTGCCGCTCTTTTCTTCCGATCCCCAGCCGTCTGCTGAATAAGGAGACCCCTGGCAACCGCTTTATGGGCGCACCATACCACTTCAGGGGAGGTTGTACCATTAGCATTAATGCAAAAATATTCATCAACCTTAGCCTTGAGCTCCACACTGTATTCCGGATGGGCTAACACAAAAGTGTCATTCCGCCAGATAGGAGCGTGGTGTCTGCTAGAGCCATCCATTATATCTATAGTGATTGGAGCATGGTCCGACCATGTGATAGAATGGATGTCTGCCCGGACAACGCTTTGTAGGAGATACTTATCAGTCAAAAAAAAATCAATTCTAGAATAGCTGCTATGGACAGATGAAAAAAAAGAGTAATCTCTTTCAGTGGTTCGAAGACACCGCCACGGATCAAACAATGCTTCCTCTATACAAAGGGAGCCTAAACTTGGCCTGCGTCTCCGCCCCACTGATGAGCAATCCAAGTCCGCATTCATAACAACATTAAAATCACCGCCCAACAACAAGCGTCCCTTGGCCTGTTTTTTTACCCAAAGGAATGTTTTCCGCAGGAATCTCATAGGATGCCTGTTGGGGGCATATATGTTTACAATGGTATACACAACGTCATTAAGTTCCACTATTAGTAGGAGGGTCCTGCCATGGGAGTCTTCCGCTCTGTGCAGCAGTTTGAAGGTCAGAGAATCTCTGAAAGCTACCAGTACCCCGTTCTTCTTGGAAGAGTCATTGGCCGTGAAAACGTGCGGGAATCTAGGGTGTGAGCATTTAGGTGCTTTGTTACCTGCAAAATGAGTTTCCTGGATGCAGAGAATGTCACTTCGGTACTGCAACGCTGTTTTCCATAGGCTCCTCCGCTTGTAAGGACTGTTCAGACCCCTGGCATTAAGGGACATCACTCTAATGACCATCGCGGTGCGAGAAAGCGCAGGTGTAGCTCCTGGTGGCAGAGAAGGAAAAGAGGAAGGGGAAGAAAACCAAACAAAGAGGGACAGCACAAATCATCCAGAACCAGAAATCTCTGGTATGCTTGAAGAAGATCCGTATGATCCTGAGTACATGGTAAAATGCACAGAAAGTCAGAAAAAACAAGATAGGCGGGTAGGTAAAACAAAAATGAGCAAAAAGGGTGCAGGCAATCCCGCACAAAAACATCGGGGGAAACAAAGTCAGGTGAGCCGCACAACGGGTGGGCTGGGTTCCGATCGGGTCATATGGGTGACCTTATAAGCATTCCAGTAGTGCATACATATAACTCACGTGGCTGCATCATGGGGCTTGGTGGTACGCCGTGTTTGATCCTGATGTGAAGCAGTGCCTCTGACGTCATCATGCGGGAGATAACCCCATTGCCGTAGTAGCTCTAGTCCCTTGGCCAGTGAGGAGATGGTGTGGGACGAGTTATTTACTGTGACAGTAATTTTTGCAGGAAAACCCCATTTATACAGGATTTTGTGGTTCCTGAGGATTTTGGTAATTGGGACCAAGTTGTGTCTAGCTGAGAGAGTGGCTTGAGACAGATCCGTAAACAAGGAGATCCCAGCATATGGATCTGGGAGCGCAGGGTTTTGTCTTGAGAAGCGCATCAACTGATCCTTCACATGGAAGAAATGTATACGTGCTATAACGTCCCTGGGGACTGACTCAGGGATATGAGACGGCTTCGGCAGCCTGTGAGCCCTGTCGATAAGGAGATCTGCAGGGGTGAGCGTGGGCAGGGCAGCATGCATAAGCTGTTGAAGAAAAGAGGAGAGCTCCCCTGGCTTCACAGATTCCGGAATCCCCCGGAACTTAATGTTATTCCTCCGCGCTCTATCCTCCAGATCTGCCACTTTTAGCTTAAGGTGCTTAAGCTCTTCCTCTAATTCAAAGTGAGCATCTACCAGCTCGTTATGCGCCCCTGTGAATTCACTCAGTTTGTTCTCAGTGTAGTCCACCCTGTCTCCCAGCGAGGCTAGTTCTTTCTTAGTGTTTCTCATGAAAGCAGCCGTATCCTGCTGTAAAGCCCCCCTCAGTGTCCTCATCATGTCCTTCATTGCAGTATCTGTAATAGCTTGACCAGTTGTGGGGTAATCATCTAGCTTCTGGCCGTATGAAACTGCCTGCTCCATGGAATCCCCCTCCTCCATGTCCTGGCCCCCCAGCTCCGTGTCCTCACATTCCCCTGTCAGCCTTCTCTTTTGTTTAATGGGGCTAGAGAATGGGGAGGTTCTCTGTGCGGTCTGATCTGTAGGAGACTCACCGGGGTCCAGGAGAGGAGTTCTGGCGTGGCTCGATCCTCCACAGCGCGAGGCAGGAGAGCGGGACCTCGCACGGGCGCCATCTTGGCTGACTCGGCTCGGCACAGGGCAGAAGAACTCTGATAGTTTTTTGGGCTTGTCCCGCTGTTTTCTTTTTCCCACCGCAGCCATTTCGTGTCCTGGCAGCTTCAGGAGTTGACCCGATCGGGTGGTATAGCTGGTTGATAGCTTGGGAAGGCTTACTGTGACCCGTTGTGGCAGAGCGGCGTGATCAGTCGTCCATCCGCTCCGGCTGCCGGCTCCGCCCCCCGGCGGTATATTTTTTTGTATTACATATGTTACCACTCCATTGAGGGATCCGCGTTGGAACCTGGTAGTCCACCTGGACCTCATCCCTAGGACGTATTTTGAACATATTGATGGGCCTTTGTTTATCTTATTTCCGGTAAGCGGTACCTGCACAAGTTACCCGTTTTTGTTTCCATATTCTGGACATTATTCGGATTCTTCACTATTTCACCATACAATCAACTTGTATACATCATCCACAGCGCAACTTATTTTATATTGGATATGATGTTGTATCGATCAGGTAGTATAAGGGTTACGCCCGCTTCACAGTGACAGACCAAACTCCCCGTTTAACGCACCGCAAACAACCGCAAACAGACCAGAACCGACCAAAATGGGACAGGAACTGGGCTTTAAGGGTTAGGGTTAGATTTAGTGTTAGGGGTTAGGGTTACGGTGAGATACTTAGGGTTAGAGTTAGTAACCCTACCCCTACGCCTCTAACCCTAACCGTCTAACCCTAAGCACTAAAAATAACCCTAACCCTAGCCCTAACCCTAGCCCTAACCCTAATTCTAATTTTTTTTCTGGTTCTGGACATGCTAGAGAGCTGAAACTTCACAGGTACACTTTTTAGACCCCCAGACACTGAATCACACAAAAAAAAGTTCTTAAAAATTGTAATTTTTTGATAGAGAGTCAATTATTGGAAAAATTAAAAAAAAATAAATACATTTCTTTGGATTTAGTGTCTGGGGGGTCTATGTCACGGTTCTCGCCTTGGCTTTAAGACAGTCAGGCGTGGTCGCCGTTAAGTACCTAACATGGGATTTGAACCTGTGTACTTTGACATTCTGTCCTGTTAACCTGCCTCTGAGCCACACTTCAGCTCATATGGATCCAGTCTTGTTAATCTGGTATTCCCTTCAGCACTAGGGGGCTGGACTTCACCTGAGTGTGCTCTTGTCTTTCATTGACCACCTGAAGCTAATTGCTCAATTAAGCAAGCTATAAAACACTGTCTCTCACTGAGAGCATTGTCAGTTCATTGCTGATCCTTCCTTGTTCCTGTGTTGCTGATCTATGTTCCAGACCTTGTTCCTGTTGACAGACATTGTTCCTGTTTCCCAAGCGTGTGTTCCAGACTGACTCCGGCTTCCATCCTTACCTTGTTGTTCCTGTGATCCTTATCCGGACTCCTGTCTTCCAGTGACTTCTGTTATTCCTGGACTTCCCTTTCCATTGCATTTCTGCCGGTCCTGCCTATTGGAGCACCTACTCTGCCAAGCCCCCGTGCACAAATTCACAGGCCAGGTGGCTTTCTTACCTGGTCACCTTGGACTGTGGATATCTGCAAGGGTGAGCGTACATCTCTGCGTTACAGACTCCGACAAAGGTAAGCTTTGTGACAGTCTAAAAAGTGTACCTGTGAAGTTTCAGCTCTGTAGCATGTCCGGAACCAGAAAAAATTACGAATTAGGGTTAGGGCTAGGGTTAGGGTTAGGGTTAGGGCTAGGGTTAGGTTTAGGGTTATTTTTATGGCTAGGCTTAGAGGGTTAGGGTTAAGGTTAGAGGGTTAGGGTTATGGTTAGAGGGTTAGGGTTAGGTTTAGTGTTAGGGGCTAGGGTTAGGGTTACGGTGAGATACTTAGGGTTAGAGTTAGTAGCCCTACCCCTACCCCTCTAACTCTAACCCTCTAACCCTAAGCACTAAAAAAAAACCCTAACCTTAGCCCTGACCCTAACCCTAGCCCTAGCTCTAACCCTAATTCAATTTTTGTTTCATGCTACAGAGCTGAAACTTCACAGGTACACTTTTTAGACCCCCCAGACACTAAATCACACAAAAAAAAAGTTATTAAAAATTGTCCTTTTTGATAGAGAGCCAATGATTGGAAAAATTAAAAAAAATAAATAAAAAATTAAAAAAAAAGGTTAGAGGGTTAGGGTTATGGTTAGAGGGTTGGGGTTAGGTTTAGTGTTAGGGGCTAGGGTTAGGGTTATGGTGAGATACTTAGGGTTAGTTAGTAGCCCTAACTCTAACCCTCTAACCCTAAGCACTAAAAATAACCCTAACCTTAGCCCTGACCCTAACCCTAACCCTAGCCCTAACCCTAACCCTAATTCTATTTTTTTTCTGGTTCTGGACATGCTACAGAGCTGAAACTTCACAGGTACACTTTTTAGACACCCCAGACAATAAATGCAAAGATTTATTTATTTTTTTTAATTTTTTTTTTAATTTTTCCAATAATTGGCTCTCTATCAAAAATGACAATTTTTAAGAACTTTTTTTGTGTGATTTAGTGTCTAGGGGGTCTAAAAAGTGTACCTGTGAAGTTTCAGCTCTGTAGAAAAAAAGATAATTTTTCAGTAGAGCAGGGATGGTGGGAACTCCTTTTACACCTATATGATCTTTTTTTTTCTGGTTCTGGACATGCTACAGAGCTGAAACTTCACACGTACACTTTTTAGACCCCCCAGACAATAAATCCAAAGAATTTTTTTTTTTTTTTTTTTTTTTTATTTTTCCGACAATTGGCTCTCTATCAAAAATGACAATTTTTAAGAACTTTTTTGTGTGATTTAGTGTCTAGGGGGTCTAAAAGGTGTACCTGTGAAGTTTCAGCTCTGTAGCATGTCCAGAACCAGAAAAAAAGATAATTTTTCAGTAGAGCAGGGATGGTGGGAACCCCTTTTACACCTATATGATCTTTTTTTTCTGGTTCTGGACATGCTACAGAGCTGAAACTTCACAGGTACGCTTTTTAGACCCCCCCAGACACTAATCCAAAAAAAGTCATGCCTGCCACCGTATATATCAGTGGTGGGTGGGCAGTGGCACTGCAGTGGGCACAGTACACTCTGTGGACCTGACAGTCACTGGCAGCCCAGGCAACTGCAATAATAAAAAATATATATTTTTTTCAATTTGCAACAAGATGCTGTGCCACCGTATATATATCAGTGGTGGGCAGTGCACTGCAGTGGGTACAGTGCACCCTGTGGACCTGACACAGCACTCACTGCAATTATGACAGAGGAAAAGAAAAAATATTTTTTTAAAATGCAAGGTACTGTGCCTGTGCCACCCGAAATGAGTGTGGTGTGCACACAGTACAGTCTGTGGTGGGTCTGTGGCCTCTCACACATAGCGGGCAGGTAACTGCAGTGCACAATATATATATATATATATATATATATATATATATATATATAAAATACTCAAATACCAGCCCTCAAAAGGGCTTTTGGGGACAATAGATATATATATATATATATATATATATATCCAAAAAAACCTCAAATACCAGCCCTAGGAAGGGCTTTTTGGGGTGCTGTCCTTACAGCAGGAGTGTACCAAGAACACTGGCTAACAACAAGACCGGGAACACTGACTAACTGTCCCTAGCTATAACAGCAGCAGCAGCAGCACTTTCCCTGCTCTCAGTAACACAGAAATGATCTAAGATGGATGCTGCCCTTGCTTATTTATAGGAGGTGGGAGGGAGGGTATGCTGATTGGCCTGGAATGTGTCTGCTGACTGTGAGATTCAGGGTCAAAGTTTGCCTCAATGATGATGTATAGGAGGCGGACCGAACATCGCATATGTTCGCCCGCAGCGGCGAACACGAATATGTGAAGTTCGCCGGGAACTGTTCGCCGGCGAACAGTTCGGGACATCTCTACTGGTAGAATACCAGACTTGCAATTGTAATGGTTGTGCGATCAAATCCCTTGGTCAACGGGTGATTTGTAAGTGTAATATTATAATTAATAATACATTGCTAGCAGGGAGAGATCAAAGATATATATATATATATATATAGACACTTCAGTTTATGTCAGTATTGCTGAAAAAAATTGTGTGGGGTCCCCCTAAAATCCATACCAGACCCTTATCCGAGCACACAGACTGGCTGGCCGGGGTGGGGGCGAGCGAGTGCCCCCCCTACCCCAAAGCACCTTGCCCCATGTTGATGGGGACAAGGGTCTCTTCCCCACAAACCTGGGCTGTGGTTGTGGGGATCTGTGGGGGGAGGCTTATTGGAATCTGGAAGCCCCCTTTAACAAGGGGACCCCCAGATCCCACCTCCCCCCTATGTGAATGGATATTGGGTACATAGTACCCCTACACATTCACCAAAAAAGTGTACAAAAAATAATGACAAAAGCCAGTTTTGGAAAAGTTTTTTATTAAAAAATAAAAAAAAAATACTGTCCCCCGATGATCAGTCGCCCGGCCGCCCGAAAAATAGAAAAAAAAAAAAAAAGAAGAAGCCTCTGCTTCGGAATGTGCTGTTTTGATTTTGACAGCTCTTATATAGTGACCTGACGTCACAAGCCATCCCACAATGCACTGCTCAAGTGCAGTGAATAAATTACTGACATCAGTAATTTATTCACTGCACCTAAAGCAATGGATTATGGGGCGACATCAGAGCCCTGTCAAACTCAGATAGAAGCTAGTTAGCCAGAGAGAGTCCAACGTTAAACAGCTAGCATGGTGACTTAGCTGGTAGAATAATGGACTTGCAAATGAAAGGCTGTGAGTTTGAATCTCCAAGCCAGCGAGTGAATAATGTTATTTATGGATTTTAATTAAAACCTATTAGTTGTCCTGCCCCATCTGAAGTGATGTCAATAATTTATTCACTGCACCTGAGCAATGGATTATGGGGCGCTGGTGATCTCAGAGCCCTATAAAAGAGCTGTCAATCTAAGATAGAGAATTGTTAGGCAGAGAGAGTCTTAAGCTACACAGCTGCCTCAGCGATGTAGCTTTTAGAATAACAGGCTAGCAAGTGAGAGGCTGTGGGTTTGAATCCTTGGCCCAACTGATGATTAATAGCCACTTACATTTAAGCCTTTAAAATGAGGACTTGTGATTGTTCGTATGTTCGCTAGAACATTTCCCCTGTTCAAAGTGTTCTAGTGTGAACCAAACAGGGGGGTGTTCGGCTCATCACTATTATTTATATATAACTCCTCTGTAAGCTTGAAACTTTCTCATTAGTTGCCCAAAGGCACACCTTATCTTCTGGCTCCTTAGGCTATAGACAACTGGGTTAAAAAGTGGGGTGATTAAAGTATAGATCAAAGATAGGCTTTTGTTAAGGTTGGCATAATAACCACTAGATGGTGCCCCATATACAGAAAGAAGAGAACCATAAAAGACGGTGACCACAAGAAGGTGGGATGTGCAAGTAGAGAAAGCTTTCTATCTCCCTGTTGGGGTTGGACTATGAATGATGGTGGCAAATATACAGACATAGGTTAAAAATATAAATGAAAATGGAAGAAGTGTGACTGTCACTGAAACTATTAAATCTTGAACTTTTACAGCATAAATGTTTGAACAAGAAAGTTCCAGAAGAGCAACTGTATCACAGAAGAAGTGGTCGATGATGTTGGCTTTACAATAGCATAGTATGTAGAATTGGGCAGTTAAATTTATGGAGGACATGGTTCCTAAAAACCAAGACCAAAAGATAAGATGATGCTGAAGTCTATTGTTCATAATGGAGCTATAACGCAAAGGGCAGCAGATTGCCAAGTAACGATCATAGGACATCACTGTGAGTAGGAAACACTCAACTGTCTCAGAAAAACAAAAGAGGAAAAGTTGAAAGATGCAAGAACCTAAAGAAATAATGAAGCCATCCTTTTTTAAGACATTGAGCAGAGATGGTACAATACAGATTGAAACCAATATGTCAGTTGTAGCTAGATGGCCAAGAAAAAAGTACATTGGAGAATGAAGTTGAGAGCTTATTGAGACCAACCCAATAATCAGGAAGTTTCCAAATATAGTCATCAAAAACATCCCAAGAACTAAACAAAATAGGAGGTTCTTGGTGGCACCGAGGTTCTGGTATCCCAAAAGAAGAAATTCCACACTCATTGTTTCATTCCATAAATATTTACAAAAAAGGGAATAAACATTAACATTAAAAAATACTGAAAATGCATTTTATACATCCGAACTCCTAATTTCAAATGTGAAGAAAACATACAGTGAGGGAAAAAAGTATTTGATCCCCTGCTGATTTTGTACATTTACCCACTGACAAAATGGTCATTCTATAATTTTAATGGTAGGTTTATTTTAACAGTGAGAGACAGAATAACAACAAAAATATCCAGAAAAATGCATTTCAAAAAAGTTATAAATTGATTTGCATCTTAATGAGTGAAATAAGCATTTGACCCCTTCGCAAAACTGGATTTTTGACTTACCGTAAAATCCTTTTCTCTTAAGCTCATTGACGGACGCAGAATCCATATCTTGATATCCATAGGGTTATACTGCCCCCTACAGGAGTATGACACTAGGCAGAAAAAAAGTTCTGGCCACACCCATGGGCAGTCCCAGGGGGTATACCCTCTCTCTCCCTGCTATAGGATGTCAGTTTTTTTTCTACTTAGTCAGGAGTAAGGATCTAAGTTCCTTGCTGGGATCATTGAAAATGGGTATTCCAGCATGACAATGACCCAATGACCCAAAACACATGGTCAAGGCAACAAAGGAGTGGCTCAAGAAGAAACACATTAAGGTCCTGGAGACTTTCCAGACCTTAATCCCATAGAAAATATGTGGAGGGGGCTAACGGTTCGAGTTACCAAACATCAGCCTTGAAACCTTAATGACTTGGAGAGGATCTGCAAAGAGGAGTGGGACAAAATACCTCCTGAGATGTGTGCAAACCTGGTGGCCAACTACAAGAACCGTCTGACCTCTGTGATTGCCAACAAGAGTTTTGCCACTAAGTACTAAATCGTGTTTTCTCTGTCGCTCATTGACAGACGCAGAATCCATATCTTGATATCCATAGGGTTATACTGCCCCCTACAGGAGTATGACACTAGGCAGAAAAAAAGTTCTGGCCACACCTATGGGCAGTCCCAGGAGGTATACCCTCTCTCTCCCTGCTATAGGATGTCCGTTATGTAACAAAGCAGTGTCAGAGACTCATACCAACCCAACTCAAAATAGAGGGGAGGGTATTGCGTCTGTCAATGAGCTTAAGAGAAAAGGATTTTACGGTAAGTCAAAAATCCAGTTTTCTCTGTCGCTCATTGACAGACGCAGAATCCATATCTTGATATCCATAGGGACGTCCCAAAGCAGTGCCATAAATGAGGGGGTGGGATAACAGAAAAAAAAATCCAATCCAGAAGGCCAAAACAGAGCCAACCAGAAGAACAGAGGACTCATCAAAACAAGAAGATGAGATCCACCTGAAAAAAACAGAACCTCCGAGGTAGACCAAAGGTCCCCTCAAACAGCAGCCTGCAAAACCTTGCGGCCAAAAGAGGCATCCGCCGATGCCAGCACATCAACCTTATAAAATTTAGTAAAGGTATGAACCAACGACCAGGTAGCCACCTTGCAAACCTGAAGCACCGACGCCTGATGGCGGAAGGCCCAGGAAGCACTAAGAGCCCGAGTAGAGTGCGCCTTAACAGGGAACGTAGGAACCTGACTCTTAATAGAATAAGCCTGCACCACCGTCTATCTGATCCATCTGGAGATAGTCGCGGCAGACGCAGGCAACCCCTTTCTAGGGCCATCCGTGATCACAAAAAGTGAATCAGCCTTACGAAAAGAGTCAGTAGTAGCCAAGTTGTAAGATTCTGGTACCTTTGGTACCCTTATTTGCCATTTTCCTTTTTTTTTTTTTTAAATGTTCTTTTTTATTGAAATTTAACAACAAACAAAGAATACATTCAGGTACATTGCAATAGCAAAAAAATGCAACAGTAATTGGGGAAGAGGAAGGGGGGGGGGGGGGGGGAGAAGGGGAAGGGAATCCGACATAAGGACTAATACAAATTACCATCAGCAATATAACAAAAACAGAAAGAAAGGAGAGACTCCAGTATTGGCATACTAGGTAGACACATCCCATGTGGAAAAAAAAGCCCGTAATAGGGAGGAGCAAGAGCCACCCCCACAGCCCCCCGTGGGAACATACTTGCCATGGGGGAGGCCCCCGCATCCCCTCCATACATCTAAAGTACATTCAGGGATAGTAACTCCAGCACTGCCACACCTTCAGAAAGTGGTTATATGAAAGAGAGTTCACTGCCAACGCTTTTTCTAACATATAGTTGTTGTTGACAGTCGATACTACTTCAGAGAAATTAGGGACTTCCAAAGAACGCCATCTGCGTAGGATCAGAGCCCTGGAAGCTAGGAGGATATGGGTAACTACCTGTCTATATTGGGCGGGATAGAGCTCAATACCCACGTTCAACAGAGCTAGTTCCTTCCTAGGGGGTCCCAGTATACCCGTACATTCCGCTATACAACGAAAGATCCTATTCCAATAACTTGTCAACGAGGGACATTCCCACAGAACATGTGCCAGCGTCCCTCTATGTCCACATTCACGCCAACATAGATCAGGAACAGATGGAAAGATTTTCGACAGTCTATGTGGGGTATAATACCACCTATTAACAATTTTCAACATCATCTCCCAATGCGAAGTACAGTGGGAGTATTGGTAAGTCGAGGTGAGGGCCCTGGACCATTGTTTCGGGGTGACGGTAATGGCGAGATCTCTCTCCCATCTCTGCATAGAGACGGAGACCGGAGGGTCCGGCCTGCTCAGGAGCAGATCATAAAACAGAGAGATGCCCTTGGCCTTTTTAATGAGTGGTAAAACGCCCATGCTTTCATAGGGATTTTTACGGTCTGCAGGGGGTGCTTCCTGAGGAAGCTACATATCTGCAGAACTGTAAGAAAGAGGGAAGGGGGCACTCTGAAGCGGTGCATCATCATCTGGGGGGTCAACAAGTCACCATCGGCATAAAAATGGGAAAGTTCGGAGATGCCTAGGTTCAACAAACGGGACACTGACAGAGAGGGTATATGTGCGGATAACACAGTCACAGGCAAGGATGAAGAGGAGTGGGGAGCCACCCCATCTTCGCCCACGCATGCGTCCCCCAACCTCCTCCACGAAAGTAGGGCCTCCCGCAACGTCGGGGGTAGCCCAGATAGCGGCCAGCGTATCCAAAGGTCACTCAAGAGCAACAACCGAAGGTCTTTGATAGGCGCCATGTGACCCTCCAGAGACTTCCAAGGGAAGCAGTTCCCAGGGTCAAACCAATCCCTCAGTTGGTCCAATCTAGTTGACCAGTAATACGTCGAGAGATCTGGGAGTTTGGCGCCTCCCAAAGTCTTGGGCTGGATTAACAGGGATGTAGAGACTCTGGCCCTCTTACCGTACCAGATAAAGTTGCGTAAGCTACGAGACAGGGCGATCATGTACTTCCTGGGGAAGGGGATGGGAATCGCCCTAAATATATAGAGTATTTGTGGCAGGATCATCATCTTATAGGCGGCCATCCGACCGCCCCAGGAAATGTCAGTCTTAGCCATGTCCCCCATCTCTTTATTGATTTTCTTAAGCAAGGGGTCTAGGTTAGCAGGAAGGAGTCTAGCTATACTCGGGGTAACTCTCACCCCCAGATAAGGGATTTGCTCCCCTGTCCATGGGTAGGGATATTTCAGTTGAAGGAGGGCGGCTACCTTCGGGTCAATTCCCATGTTGAGTATTAGGGATTTAGATGCGTTGACCTTGTGGTAGGAAATCTCCCCAAAGGCCAGTAGTATCTTGTGTACCGCCGGTAGGGACCGGACCGGATTTGTCAGGACAACCACAACATCATCCGCAAACAGGTTAACCTTGTGGACGGTGTCTCCCACTCGGAACCCCTCGACCCCGTCGTCAGAACGAATGGCCTCCGCCAGCGGTTCAATCATCAGATTGAAAATCGCTGGAGAGAGAGGACAACCCTGGCGGGTACCATTGGAGATGACGAACGGGGCCGAGGCAACGCCCGAGGCGAGAACCTGGGCCGAAGGGGATGAATAGAGAGCCAACAGAGCAGACAAGATGCCCCCCGAGAAGCCGAACTTCTCTAAGGTCATCCTCATATAGAGCCAATTCACTCTATCAAACGCCTTCTCTGCATCCAATGTGAGGAGCAGAGAAGGGGTATGGGAACTCTCGGCCAGATGCACCAGGTCAATAATACGCCTAGTGGCATCCGACGTCTGTCTGCCTGGCATAAACCCCATTTGATCATGTTTGATTAGGTGCGGGAGGACGGTCTGTAAGCGGGCGGCCAAGATTTTAGCATATATTTTGGTGTCGCTATTCAGAAGGGAAATGGGCCTGTAATTAGCTGGGAGGCTAGGATCCTTCCCAGGCTTGGGGATGGTAGTGATGTAGGCACCCAACATTTCCCGAGGGAAGGTGGATGTCGACATCGCCTTATTGAAGACCCGAGCAAGGAATGGGCTGAGGGTATGGTTGTGAAGTTTATAGTAGTCGTTGCCTAATCCATCGGGGCCTGGAGACTTGCCAGTAGGAAGGGATTGGATCACCCTGGACACCTCCGATACAGATATCGGAGCCGACAGGGTACTGAGTTGGGTTTCAGATAGGGAGGGGAGAGAGAGCTTGGACAGAAAGCTCTGGATGGCCTCAGCACTGGGTTGGGTGGTGGAGGGGTCTTGGGACAGGTTATAAAGAGAGCCATAGAACGTCGCAAACTCATTTGCGATGTCTTTTGGGTGCGTGAGTTTAGCTTTAGAGGCATGGTGAGTTAGGTGGGAAATGCGGGCAGACGCCCGCCGTTGTTTGACCCGGGACGCCAGAACCTTACCCGCCCTGTTAGCATGAGCATAGTAGCGAAGTCTAAGACTTTTGAGGTGGCGATCATAGCGTTCCAGGAGGTGGGATTTAAGGGACTCACGCTTATGGGTCAGATCCCTAGTCACTGTGTCGGTAGGGGCTCGTTTGTGGATTGTCTCCCACTCCTTAATTTCCTCAAGGAGATCCGTTAACCTTTGGTTGTAAGCCCTGCGCAATCTGGCCGTTTGCTGGATGCACACCCCACGAATTAAAGCCTTATGCGCCCCCCACAGTGACCAAGGATCCGAAACCGAAGGAGCGTTTATATGGAAGTACTCCAACAATTGATTCCCTATAATCTTGCCTGTCCTTGTGTCCTGGAGGACCTTGGTGTCACATCGCCAGATGGAAGTCCGTTCTCTGGGTCCGCCCTCCTCCAGAACCATCTCCACAGCCGCATGGTCAGACCATGTGATGCTTCTGACAGCCGAGGAGGAGACCTTACCCAGTAAAGGGAGATCCGTCAAAAACATGTCAATACGTGCATAGGAACGATGCCTGGAGGAGTAGTGGGAGTAGTCTCTTTCCGAGCCATGCTGGCACCTCCAGACATCGTAGAGTTGTTCCCTGTGGAGGAGGGATTGTAAAGAAAATTGTCGCCCCCGGGCGGGCACCGAGGTGTCAAGCCCTGGGTCGACCACCGTATTAAAATCTCCACACAGTACCAGATTACCATACACATTAGCAGTCACCTGCCGAAGCAGCCTCAAGAGAAACCTTTTCTGATGACTATTTGGAGCATACAATACCACAAGAGTCATAGGAAGAGAGTTGAAGTCCCCTTTCAGGATCAGGAAGCGGCCATCTGGGTCGCAGGTCTGGTCCTTAAGGGTAAAGGCCACAGTGTCCCTGATCGCCACCAAGACTCCTCGCTTCTTCTCCGGAGCGTTGGCAAGAAAGAGATGTGGAAAGTTCCTATGGGAGAATCGCGGCGGCTGGGTGGCTTTAAAATGAGTCTCCTGTAGGGCAACAACATCAGCTCGACTGGTGCACAGTTCAGTCCACAAGGAGTGGCGTTTGACAGGGTGATTCAATCCGTTGACATTCAGAGAGAGCATTTTAATGGTCATGGCGGGTGGCTTAGGGGGGAACGGTCAAGCTGAACGAAAGCAAAGTAACAGAGTTCAGGGTGCAGCATGATGAGGAGCACTGGAGTCAACGAGGTGAACAAATAAGCAAAAAACAATCCAACGTCGGAACAGGAACATGGGGAGGAAGGGAAAGGAACAGGGGCCTCGGGCGGAGCCCGAACCATAAAAAAAAGTCTGAAAGCAGGAGGAGCCTGCAACAGGTAACGAGGGGCCAGAAGGATTAGGGTCATCCTAGGCCTGAGACTAATTTGGAGACTGTGGGAAGACAATCTCACCTCCTAATGAACGTTGCGCTGAGTTGGAACGTTTGCGTGATGCTACTTGCCAATCACTGGGGACGGGCGTCAGTGAGGGAGCCGTAGAGGGTCGAGGGGGCGACTCCGGAATGATGTTCCACCGTCGCAGCAGAGCCAGACCTTCCTCCATGGTAGAGATAGAAACTGTAGACCCATTGTGGGTTATGGACAGGAAAGCCGGATGCTTCCACTTGTGTGGGATGTGGTGATTCCGGAGGGCCTTAGTCACCGTAGCCAGGTTCCTACGCTTCTGAAGGGTGTGCCTGGACAAGTCGGGAAGGATCTGGAGTTGAGGGTACTCTCCCGGCAGGGACTGCAACTTCCTGGATGCCATAAGCACCTTATCTTTAGTCTGAAAAAAATGGACACGAAGCAGTACATCCCGAGGTAGATCCTGGGCAATAAAGCTGGGCTTGGGTATCCTGTCTATCTCAAGCTCAGCTGCAGAGAGAGACGGCACCAATGCAATAAAAAGGGTCTTGGCCATTTTTTCCAAGTTTTGCGGAAGCACAGATTCAGGGACACCCCTTAGCTTCAAGTTGTTCCTGCGAGACCTGTCCTCCAGGTCCGCAACTTTGTCCTTCAGCCAGGAGATTTCCTCAGAATGGTTATTATGGGCAGCCACCAAGGTGTTAAGGGAAAGTGAGCACTTCTCCATGGAGGCCTCCACAGTATCCACCCGCTCCCCAAGATGGCGGACCTCACGCCGTGTCTGGGACATTCCCTGCACCATGTCGGCGTGCAAGGAGGTCCACAGGGATCTCATCATGTCCTTCAGCAGGGAAGCTGACACCTGCTGATCTCCCTCCGGGAAGGCCGCAAAGGGATCGGCCATAGCTGCAGGCTGGGTCTGGGATTGAGCAGGAGCAGCAGACATATCCATGTGTGCCCCTCCGTAGCTCTCAGGGGGAGAGGGGCCCCGGCGTGGTTTTTGTTTAGCAGGGCTATTGAAAGTCGGGGATGGCGGGGTAGAGGAGCCCGAGGAGTTCCCGCTATCGGGATTTGCTACTTGCCTGAGCGGCAGAGATCCATCCCCTGGCAGGCTGCGAGATCGCTCCCGTGGAGGCCTTTGTTGCTGAGGCGGACCGGCGCCATGATGCTTGAGACCGGCGGCGCTGGATATAAGAAATCCGTCCATCCGAGCGTACTTGTGGGCACCCTTCTTGCCCTTCGCCATCCGGCACACTACCAGGAGGTAGATGGAGGTGAGAGGGTTGTTCTGTGGTGTCAGTGAAGGCTGTAGTCTCGAGTGGCCGACGGAGCTGCAGGACTATGCGGCCATCTCCAGCGCCGTATGCCACGCCCCGCCATTTTCCTTTTAATATTGCCTCCCACCTTCTTAGTTAGGTGGAACGCATATACCTTTAAGTCAGATGACGTCATCGCTGAGCGCCGCTCAGCGTCTATTTCAATCGCCGGCTTTCTCTCTCACATTGTTCGTTCATTTGTTACAACATGCTCACAAGCCTTGTCTCGCTGCCGGAGCCTCCAGCTATTTACCTTTACCTGGAACAGACCGGAACCTCGCTACTGATCCCGTATCTCGCTACCGGATCACTCCCTCACTACTGGACCCCTCTACTTACTAACCTTACTAGTGATAAGTACCCCACAGGGGAAACCTCCATAACTAACTTACACTATCTACTTCTGCACATTAAGGACTGTTACTATCTATGCATACTAATTCTATCATCTGCACTGTTACATAGATTGCTAGCTCTTGAGTCTACTACCATCTATCCTTGCACTGGGTTAGTCTATCCTGTATATGTCATCTGCTGTCCTTACCACCTGTTACCATACATGATTACTAACCTATCTGCATTCTACCTATTACCATCTACTACTCTCCTGAACATTACTATCAAGTGCTTACCATTACTGTCACTGCTCACACCTGTCCCTTCAGCACATCACCTCCATACTGTCATATACATCCCATCACTCCAGGAACATCTTATTGAGTGTGTGTATATCTGTATGCTGAAGCAGACAGGCCCACAGTGATGAGTCTGGAGAGTTGGATCTGGTATTCCAACACATCTCTACATGACTACTGAGTGGAGATTCTGCAGCTGCAAATCCAGCTTACTATAAAAATGCAGGAGCGTTACAGATTGAACGAACCTTAAAAAATGGATTCAGCAGAATTACCCACTCAAGTGACACAATTAACACAACAAGTAAATGCATTAATACTTGCTCTTACTGAAGTAAAAGAAGAAAATCAGACTCTGAGACAGCAGGTAACCCGTCTTTCACAGCTTACTGCTGCTCAGCCCCCTGAACCTAAAATAAACCCTCCTCTAGTGTTTACAGGTGATCGGAAAAAAATTTTGTGAATTCAAAAACGCATGTCAATTGCTTTTTTTGCTAAAACCACGTACTTACCCTACTGATCAAATTAAAGTCTGTACCGTAATTTCATACTTAACGGGTGATCCACGGGCCTGGGCAGACTCTCTCTTTGAGAAAAATGATCAGCTTCTCAACTCCTATCCTTTATTCCTAGCGGAACTCGCTAGTTTATATGAAGACCCCAATAGGCAGAGTACTGCTGATATCCAATTGAGGGCTTTAAAACAAGGAAGGAGACCTGTAGAAGACTTTGTAGCAGAGTTCAAAAGATGGACCCTTGATTCAGGGTGGAATGATACATCTCTGCGAACTCAGTTCAGACTCGGGTTATCAGAAGCCGTTAAAGACGAGCTCGCCCGAGCGGATTTACCTGGCACTTTGGATGCCTTAATACAACTCAGTATCAACATTGACAGGCGACTGCGAGAAAGAAAGGCTGAGAAAATGGGAATGCCATTGTCTAGTCCTTCTCGGATTTCGGCCGCTGACCCTAGGAACCATACGCCCACCTTTATCAACTACTGAACGAGCCAGGAGAAGATCCAGAAACCTCTGCATGTACTGCGCATCCCCGGATCATTTGATAAGCGTCTGTCCCCTTGTCCACAAAAAAGAGGGTGAGTGTTCATATGTCTTGCTAGGGGGATTAACGACTTCCTTTTCTAATCCCTATCTCTTTGTTCATTTAACATTACAGTGGGACCAGACTAGGATTACCACCAAGGCTATGATCGACACAGGATCTTGTGGGAACTATATCGATACACGTTTTGTTACTTTAAATAAAATACCTATTATTTCAAAACCTAAACCTGTCTCTGTTAGTTTCATTAACGGTATTCCGCTATCTTCTGGTCCAATCACCAATCAGACACAAGCACTCCTTGTCACTGCTAACGAGTCTTATATGGAGACCACCACTTTTGATATACTATCTTCACCCCATTTTCCCATTATTTTGGGACTTCCCTGGTTACACACACATCAACCAATCATAGATTGGAAAAGACGGACTTTAACTTTCCCTTCTCACTATTGCGAGATTACGTGTAACCTCCCATCTTATGGAAAGATCCTGTCTGTGGTGTCAGATGAGATTGCACCACTATGCTATCAGGACCTGTCCGAAGTATTCCTTGAGAAAAATGATCAAGTGTTGCCTCCTCATAGGGATTATGATTGCACTATCGATCTACTCCCTAACAGCAAATTGCCTTTCGGTCATGTTTATCCTCTTTCACAGGATGAACTCTCTCATCTCAAGGAATACTTGGATGAGAATTTGACAAAAGGGTTCATCAGACCCTCTACTTCTTCCACAGCTGCAGGACTTTTCTTTGTCCGCAATAAGGATTCAAGTCTTAGGCCTATTATCGATTATAGGCAATTAAATACCATTACGATAAAGGATCGCTATCCTTTACCGCTCATCCCTGAACTCATTGAACAAGTGCGTGGGGCTACCTACTTCTCTAAATTGGACCTAAAAGGGGCATACAACCTAATACAAATCTGTGACGGAGATGAGTGGAAGACAGCATTCAGAACCAGATACGGATTATTTGAATATCTTGTGATGCCATTCGGGTTGTGTAATGCTCCCGCAGCTTTTCAACGGTTCATAAACGACATCTTTAGAGACTTACTTGATGTCTGTGTTGTGGTATATCTGGACGATATACTTATCTATTCTCGATCTTTGTCTGAACATATAAAACATGTAAGACTTGTGTTATCCAGATTACTCGCACACAATCTATACGTGAAATTAAAAAAATGCCTATTTTGTAAAAAAGAAGTATTATTCCTAGGATACATCATATCCAAAACCGGAATCAAGATGGATATGAGCAAGATATCCTGTATTCTGGATTGGCCTATACCAACAACTCGTAAGGCATTACAGCGATTCCTTGGATTTTCAAACTTCTATAGGAAGTTCATCAAGAACTTCTCTGCTATTGTGAGACCTCTCACACAACTTACAAGTATAAAGAAACCATTCAAATGGTCAGAAGAAGCAAATGGAGCTTTCCGCTTGTTAAAATCAAGCTTTACTTCTGCTCCCATACTACGCCATCCAGACCCATCCCTCCAATATATTCTGGAGGTAGATGCGTCAAACATGGCAGTAGGGGGGGGCGGAGCCGGCAGCCGGAGCGGATGGACGCCTGATCACGCCGCTCTGCTACAACGGGACTGATTAAGCCTTCCTAAGCGATCACTCAGCTTTTCCATCCGGTCGGTTACCCCGTTAAAGGTGCCTGGAATCGGTATGGCCTCCACCGGGAAGCGCAAACAGCGTGACAAGCCCAAAAAACTGACTGAATTCTTCAGCCCTGCATCGGGCCGCCTCAGCCAAAATGGCGCCGGCGCGAGGTCCGGCACTCCCGCCGCGAGCAAGGGAGGATCAAGCCACTCCACTACGGCAACCCTGGACACTGGTGAGTCCTCAACAGACCCTACTACACAGCCTTTCTCTCCCTTTACAAGCCCTCTCAAGCAGCGGAGACGGCTGACGGGAGATAGTGAGGACAGGGAGCAGGATGGCCCTGATATGGAGGAGGGGGAGGATATGGAACAGACCGTTTCATATGGCCAGCAACTTGATGCTTATCCCACCACTGGACAGGCTATTACAGATACGGCAATGAAGGACATGATGAGGACACTGAGGGGGGCTCTACAGCAGGACATGGCAGCTTTCATGAGGGCTACTAAGAGGGAAATAGCTTCTTTGGGAGACAGGGTGAACTATACAGAGAATAAGCTGTGTGAATTCACTGGAGCTCATAATGACTTAGTGGATGCCCACTTTGAACTGGAAGACGAGCTCAAAAATCTTAAACTGAAGGTAGCTGATCTGGAGGATAGAGCACGCAGAAATAACATTAAATTCCGGGGGATCCCAGAATCAGTGAAGCCAGCGGAGCTCACCCCCTTCCTGCAACAACTTATGCAAGCTGCTCTACCCACGCTTAGCCCTGCGGACCTTCTCATTGATAGGGCTCACAGATTACCGAAGCCGTCTCATATCCCTGATGCGGTCCCTAGGGATGTGATTGCCCGCATTCATTTTTTTCATGTAAAGGACCAATTAATGCGCTTCTCCAGGCAACATCCTGCTCTCCCAGACCCGTACGCAGGTATCTCTCTGTTCACTGACCTATCTCAGGCTACCCTCTCAGCCAGACACAATTTGGTTCCTATAACCAAGATACTTAGGAATCACAAAATCCTGTACAAGTGGGGTTTTCCTGCTAAAATCACAGTTACAGTTAACAACATGTCCCACACTATATCATCACTACCCAAGGGTCTGGAACTTCTCCGGAAGTGGGGATATCTTCCTCAGGATGAAGACAGGAATGCAGTCCCACCCCAGGGACACCCACGTCACGCATCCACCTCCCAGACAGCAACTACTTGAACCTACTACATGCCATCCAGGCATCATCAACCTTTTCAAATCCACCAGCCGATCGGATAACAGCGCACCCGTTGTGCGGTTCATATGACTTGGTTTCCCCCTATGTCTGTGTGCGGGATTGCCCGCACCCTTGTTGGAACTCTTTTGTTTTGCCTAACTACTTGTTTCTTTTTTTTTGATTATTTTGCACTACTCCAGGTTCTGTGTTTCCCGTGTGAATTCCTGACACTCTCCATGTCTACCTGGCCTTGGATGGGCTGCATTGGCGCCCAATGTTCCTTTTTCTTCCCTACCCTTCTTTTCCCTTCTGCCACCAGGAGCTATACTCGCTTTGTCTCTCGCAGCAATGGTCGTTAGAGTGATGTCCCTCAATGTCAGGGGTCTCAACAGCCCTTACAAGAGAAGAAGCCTCTGGAAAACGGCATTACAGCAACACTGTGACATTCTCTGCGTACAGGAAACACATTTTGCAGGTACTAAAGCCCCTTTATGCTCTCACCCTAAATTCCCTCACGTCTTCACGGCTAATGACTCTGGCAAGAAGAATGGAGTCCTTGTGGCTTTTAAGGACACATTGTCATTTAAATTGTTACATAGAGCGGAAGCTCCCCACGGCAGGGCTCTCCTGCTGATGGTTGAAATTAACGACACGCTGTACACTATTGTGAACATTTATGCACCCAATCGGCATCCACTGAAATTCCTACGTAAAACTTTCTTGTGGGCAAAAAAACAAGCTAAAGGGCGTCTGTTGTTTTGCGGGGATTTTAATGTTATTATGAATGCAGATTTGGATTGCTCCTCAGTGGGGCGTAGACGCAGACCAATTTTAGTCCCTCTTTGTGTAGAGGAGGAATTGTACGATCCATGGAGGTGTCTGCGAACCACTGAGAGAGACTATTCATTTTTCTCAGCTGTTCATGGTAGCTATTCTAGAATAGATCTATTTTTGACGGACAAGTACCTTTTACAGCAGGTTGTCGGAGCAGACATCCATTCTATCACATGGTCGGACCATGCCCCTATCACTATGGATATAATGGATGGTTCTAACAGACGCCATGCTCCCATTTGGCGCAATGATACCTTTGTGTTAGCTCACCCGGAGTACAGTGCAGAAGTTAAGGCTAAGATTGATGAATACTTTATAATTAACGCTAACGGTACAACAGCCCCTGAGGTGGTCTGGTGTGCCCACAAGGCGGTGGCTAGGGGTCTCTTAATTCAGCAGACGGCTAGAGATAGGAAGAAAAGAACAGCACATATTACAGATTTGCAATCTAAAATTGCAGAATTGGAGAGAATTCACAAGGCTGGGGGAGCTACTTCCCCCGACATTGTGACCGACCTCACAAACTTAAGGAACGACCTGCGGACTACCCTGTTACGTGATCATGACATTTTCTTTAAGAGGTTGAAATTGACTTGGTAAAAGCAATAGAGCAAGTAAACTTCTGGCATCTCAGCTCAGGAAGAAGCCTCTTAAATCTAATATCCCCCTGATAAAACATCATAATACGGGCAAAGTGTTCAAAAACCCTAAGGACGTAGCCAACGTATTTAGAGATTATTATAGTTCCTTGTATAACCTTAAGGACGACCCAGACACGTACGCTCCTTCTGTCCAAGACATTGACAAATTTCTGTCCTCACTCTCTCTGCCCTCAATAGATGACTAGGGTTGAGCGGACACCTAGATGTCCGTGTTCGACGGGTTCGGCCGAACTTTAAAAAAAAGTCCGGGTCCGTGTCCCGGACTTTTACCGAACTTTTCCCGGACACCGAACCCCATTGAAGTCAATGGGGACCCGAACTTTAAGGCACTAAAATGGCTCTAAAACACCAAAGGAAAGGGCTAGAGTGCTGCAAATGGCAGCAAAACGTAATTAAGAGCATGGCAAGTGCTCTGCAAACAAATGTGGATAGGGAAATAACTTAAAACAACAAAAAAAAACAGAAAAATAAAACAATGTTCTTCTTCATCTCTGAAGGACGAGGCCCATATGGAGTAGGAGGGAGGTTGAGGTGGTGGTGGATGTGGCGGTGACATAGGCGTGCGCACAGGGTGTGCTGGGTGTGCCTGGGCACACCCTAATCACCTAGGGCACATAGCATTGCCAGTGAGGAGATGGGAAAGATCTCCCTGGGACCTGCTCTGCTCTATTTCTCCTTGCCTACAGGTACATGGCCCCGATACATTACTCTCCCTGCTGGCAAACACATGCATGTGTATTTCAACTTTGGGGTGCACACCTTAATGCAATAGGCTGCGCACACCTATGGGCGGTGTAGGTGGAAGCGGCGGTGGAGGAGGACCAGGGCCGGATTAACAGCATCATGGGCTTGGTGCTGAGGATTTTGAAGGGCCTTAAGGGCCGTGCCTTGCCATGCACCCAGAGGAGGAAGGGTGCAGCCATGCATGCCTAATTCAACATGGGATGCTGTCTCTGAAGCCCATAAACACATCCATGCATCGCCAACTGTCCCTCCTTGTCCGGCCTTCACGCTGTGTGGGGAGGTTCTGAGGGTGCTGCCTGGGGAAGCGAGCATAGAAGCCAGACTTCTGTGTTTACAAGTGACAGAAGAGCGGTAACAGTGAATATGGCCAACCCGGGGCCTATATAAAAGGTAGGGGCCTGGAGCTGCAGCTCCAATAGCCCCTACATTAATCTGGCCCTGAGGAGGAGGACGAGGTAGCCAACACTGCTTCTTTTCAAAAATTTTAAATGAGGGTACACCCCAAAAGAGTGAGAAAGAGCAAAAATGGAACAATGGGTGGGTAAGGTCGGTATCCATTGCTATTCTGCATAAGGTACGGAAAAGTCCCGTGGGATCCATGCCTGGTTCATTTTAATGAACGTGAGCTTGTCCACATTGTCTCTGGACAGGCGGCTGCGCTTGTCTGTTATAACGCCCCCAGCCGTGCTAAATACCCGTTCAGATAATACACTGGCTGCAGGGCACGCCAGCACCTCCAAGGCGTAAAGGGCAAGCTCAGGCCATGTGCCCAATTTGGAGACCCAGAAGTTGAAGGGGGCAGACCCGTCATTCACTACATGTAGGCGTGTGCACACATACTGCTCCACCATGTTGGTAAAATGCTGCCTCCTGCTAAGACGTTCCATCTGAGCTGCTGGTGCTGCTGTTTGTTGTGGCGTGCTGACAAAGCTTTTCCACATTTCGGCCATGCTAACCCTGCCTTCTGAGGTGCTGGCGGTGCCCTGGTTGCGTTGGCGACCTCCTCCTCCTCCTCCTCTGCCTTGTGCTTCCACTGTGGCCCCGCTGTCAGATGGGAATGCCAGCAGCATGGCGTCTACCAGCGTGCGCTTGTACTCGCGCATCTTGCGATCGCGCTCCAGTGAGTGAATTAAGGACGGTACGTTGTCCTTGTAACGGGGATCCAGCAGCGTGGCCACCCAGTAATCAGCACAAGTTAGAATGTGGGCAACTCGGCGGTCGTTGTGGAGACACTGCAGCATGTAATCGCTCATGTGTGCCAGGCTGCCCAGAGGCAACGAAAGGCTGTCCTCTGTGGGAGGTGTATCGTCCGTGTCCTCTGTATCCCCCCAGCCACGCACCAGTGATGGCCATGAGCTGGCCTGGGTGCCACCCTGCTGTGAACATGGTTCCATCTCCTCCTCCAGCTCCTCCTCCTCCTCATCCTCCTCATCCTCCTCATCCTCCAGAACTGTGCCCCTGCTGGACAATTGCGTCCCTGGCGTTTGCGTGTGCAGGAACCCACCCTCGGAGCCCCTTGCGAATGACTGCCCTGAAAGCCTTGGAAATGTTACCTCTTCATCCTCCTCCTCCTCCTCATCCTGTGCCACATCCTCTTCCATCATCGCCCGAATTGTTTTTTCAAGGAGGCATAGAAGTGGGATAGTTAAGCTGAGAACGGCGTCATTGCCACTGGCCATGTTGGTGGAGTACTCAAAACAGCGCAACAAGGCACACAGGTCTCGCATGGAGGCCCAGTTATTGGTGGTGAAGTGGTGCTGTTCCGCAGAGCGACTCACGCGTGCGTGCTGCAGCTGAAACTCCACTATGGCCTGCTGCTGCTCGCACAGTCTTTCCAGCATGTGCAAGGTGGAGTTCCACCTTGTGGGCACGTCACATATGAGGCGGTGAGCGGGAAGGCCGAAGTTACGCTGCAGCGCTGCCAGGCGAGCAGCAGCAGGGTGAGAACGCCGAAAGTGCGCACAAACGGCCCGCACTTTCTGCAGCAGCTCTGACATATCGGGGTAGTTTTTAAGGAACCTCTGCACCACCAAATTCAGCACATGCGCCAGGCAAGGGATGTGCGTCAAACCGGCTAGGCCCAGAGCTGCTATGAGATTTCGCCCGTTATCGCACACCACCAGGCCGGGCTTGAGGCTCGCTGGCAGCAACCACTCATTTGTCTGCTGTTCCATGCTCCTCCACAACTCCTGCGCGGTGTGTGGTTTGTCCCCCAAACAGGCAAGTTGTAAAACTGCCTGCTGTCGTTTACCCCTGGCCGTGCTGAAGTTGGTGGTGAAGGTGTTACGCTGTCCGGATGAGGAGGCGGTAGAGGATGAGGAAGCGGAGTAGGAGGAGTTAGGAACAGGAGGCAAACTGAAGCGCCCTGCAATCCTCGGTGGTGGAAGGACATATGCCAAATTGCTATCCGCCTCAGGCCCATCCGCCACTGCATTTACCCAGTGTGCCGTTAGGGAGATATAACGCCCCTGACCGTGCTTACTGGTCCACGTATCCGTAGTTAGGTGGACCTTGGCACAGATGGCGTTGCGCAGTGCACACCTGATATTTTCCCCCACTTGGTTGTGCAGGGAAGGGATGGCTTGCCTGGAAAAGTAGTGGCGGCTGGGCACGACGTACTGTGGGACAGCCACCGACATAAGGTTTTTAAAACTGTGCGTCTCCACCAGACGGAATGACAGCATTTCAAAGGCCAATAATTTTGAAATGCTGGCATTCAGGGCCAGGGATCGCGGGTGGGTAGGGGGGTACTTCCTCTTCCTCTCAAGTGTTTGGGAGATGGAAAGCTGAACGCTTCCACGGGACATTGTGGAGATGGTTGTTGGTGACCCAGGTGGTGGTGTTGCTGACAGATCGTCTGTTTGCGGGGTGGCAGGTGCCGGTATCACTACAGATGTGGCTGGAGCGGCCGAGACTGCAGCAGAAGAGGAAGCAGGATGAGCCAGAGACGTTTCTTGGTTTTGAAGGTGTGTACTCCACTGCAGCTCGTGCTTTGCACTTAGATGCCTGATCATGCAGGTTGTGCTCAGGTTGAGAAGGTTTATGCCTCGCTTCAAGCTCTGATTGCACAGGGTGCAAACCACTCGTGTCCTGTCATCAGCACATTTTCTAAAGAACTTCCACGCTAGAGAACTCCTTTGAGCTGACTTTGGTGCGCTCGATCCCTTGCTGCGTTGGGCAGTAGCGGGCGTAGTGTCTAGGGCACGGCCGCTCCGCTTCTGCACCCTGCTCCCTCTTCTGCTGTGCTGGTGGCTCTGTGCGACCACCGCCTCTTCCTCCAAACTACTCAGGTCACCTGCATGACGTTCATTCCATGTGGGGTCGAGGACCTCATCGTCCTCCACATCATCTTCCACCCAGTCTTCACCCCTGCCCTCCTTGTCGGTCTCCACAATGCTGAACGCCGCAGCAGTTGGCACCTGCGTTTCGTCATCATCGGAGACGTGCTGCGATGATCCTTGCATGTACTCATCTTGAGAAATAAGTGGTTGGGCATCGCTGCACTCAATCTCTTCCACTTCTGGGGCAGGGCTAGGTGGATGGCCCTGGGAAACCCTGCTGACAGAGTCCTCAAAAAGAATAAGAGACTGCTGTATGGCTTGGGGCTCAGACTGCTGGCCTGATTTGCAAGGGGGTGAGGTGAAAGACGGTTGGACATTGGCTGCAGGTGCCAACTCTGACCTTTCTGCAGTAGACTGGGTGGGAGACAATGTGAAGGAACTGGAGGCACTGTCAGCAGCAAACCAATCTACTATCGCCTCAACTTGTTCTGGCCTCATCACTTCTAGGGGCGTTTGATGCCCTACCAAATACTGATGCAGGTTCTGTCGCCTACTCACACTTGAGGAAGGTGTTTCACTTGTGCGTGTAGCTGGCACAGATCGACCACGTCCTCTCCTTGCAACAGGAGCTCTACCAGCAGCACCACGACCCAGGCCACGGCCCTTATTTGACGGTCTCCTCATATTTCTGTAATTTAAGATCTTGCCCTAGAAAGGTTTTTATTGAATAGCGGAATAGGAAATATGATCCAAAAAAGTGTAGGTATCTCGCACGTACAAAACCACACTAGGCCCCAATTACTATTGTTTCTACCCCTAAAAGGATGGATGAGGAGTAGGAGGAGTATGGAACAGACAGCACCCTCAAATCTTCAGAAGTATGAGATGAACCCCAAAAACTTGGAAAGGTGGATCTCACACGTACCGACACAGACTATCCCGCAATTCAATTGATCCTCAAAGGTTTTTATTGAATAGCGGAATAGGAAATATGATCAAAAAGAAAGTGTATGTATCTCGCACGTACACCACCACACTAGGCCCCAACTACTATTGTTTGTACCCCTAAAAGGATGGTTGAGCAGTAGGAGGAGGAGTATGGAACAGGCAGCACCCTCAAATCTTCAGAAGTATGAGATGAACCCCAAAAACTTGGAAAGGTGGATCTCTCTCACACGTACCAACACAGACTATCCCCCAATTTAACTGATCCCCAAAGGTTTTTGATTAAATAGCGGAATAGAAAATATGATCCAAAAAAAGTGTATGTATATCACACGTACACAACCACACTAGGCCCCAATTACTATTGTTTGTACCCCTAAAAGGCTAGATGAGGAGTAGGGGGGGTATGGAACAGGCAGCACCCTCAAACCTTCAGAAGTATGAGATGAACCCCAACAACTTGGAAAGGTGGATCTCTCTCACACGTACCAACACAGACTATCCCCCAATTTAACTGATCCCCAAAGGTTTTTGATTAAATAGCGGAATAGAAAATATGATCCAAAAAAAGTGTATGTATATCACACGTACACAACCACACTAGGCCCCAATTACTATTGTTTGTACCCCTAAAAGGCTAGATGAGGAGTAGGGGGGGTATGGAACAGGCAGCACCCTCAAACCTTCAGAAGTATGAGATGAACCCCAACAACTTGGAAAGGTGGATCTCTCTCACACGTACCAACACAGACTATCCCCCAATTTAACTGATCCCCAAAGGTTTTTGATTAAATAGCGGAATAGAAAATATGATCCAAAAAAAGTGTATGTATATCACACGTACACAACCACACTAGGCCCCAATTACTATTGTTTGTACCCCTAAAAGGCTAGATGAGGAGTAGGGGGGGTATGGAACAGGCAGCACCCTCAAACCTTCAGAAGTATGAGATGAACCCCAACAACTTGGAAAGGTGGATCTCTCTCACACGTACCAACACAGACTATCCCCCAATTTAACTGATCCCCAAAGGTTTTTGATTAAATAGCGGAATAGAAAATATGATCCAAAAAAAGTGTATGTATATCACACGTACACAACCACACTAGGCCCCAATTACTATTGTTTGTACCCCTAAAAGGCTAGATGAGGAGTAGGGGGAGTATGGAACAGGCAGCACCCTCAAACCTTCAGAAGTATGAGATGAACCCCAACAACTTGGAAAGGTGGATCTCTCTCACACGTACCAACACAGACTATCCCCCAATTTAACTGATCCCCAAAGGTTTTTGATTAAATAGCGGAATAGAAAATATGATCCAAAAAAAGTGTATGTATATCACACGTACACAACCACACTGGGCCCCAATTACTATTGTTTGTACCCCTAAAAGGCTAGATGAGGAGTAGGGGGAGTATGGAACAGGCAGCACCCTCAAACCTTCAGAAGTATGAGATGAACCCCAACAACTTGGAAAGGTGGATCTCTCTCACACGTACCAACACAGACTATCCCCCAATTTAACTGATCCCCAAAGGTTTTTGATTAAATAGCGGAATAGAAAATATGATCCAAAAAAAGTGTATGTATATCACACGTACACAACCACACTAGGCCCCAATTACTATTGTTTGTACCCCTAAAAGGCTAGATGAGGAGTAGGGGGGGTATGGAACAGGCAGCACCCTCAAACCTTCAGAAGTATGAGATGAACCCCAACAACTTGGAAAGGTGGATCTCTCTCACACGTACCAACACAGACTATCCCCCAATTTAACTGATCCCCAAAGGTTTTTGATTAAATAGCGGAATAGAAAATATGATCCAAAAAAAGTGTATGTATATCACACGTACACAACCACACTAGGCCCCAATTACTATTGTTTGTACCCCTAAAAGGCTAGGAGTAGGGGGAGTATGGAACAGGCAGCACCCTCAAACCTTCAGAAGTATGAGATGAACCCCAACAACTTGGAAAGGTGGATCTCTCTCACACGTACCAACACAGACTATCCCCCAATTTAACTGATCCCCAAAGGTTTTTGACTAAATAGCGGAATAGAAAATATGATCCAAAAAAAGTGTATGTATATCACACGTACACAACCACACTAGGCCCCAATTACTATTGTTTGTACCCCTAAAAGGCTAGATGAGGAGTAGGGGGAGTATGGAACAGGCAGCACCCTCAAACCTTCAGAAGTATGAGATGAACCCCAACAACTTGGAAAGGTGGATCTCTCTCACACGTACCAACACAGACTATCCCCCAATTTAACTGATCCCCAAAGGTTTTTGATTAAATAGCGGAATAGAAAATATGATCCAAAAAAAGTGTATGTATATCACACGTACACAACCACACTAGGCCCCAATTACTATTGTTTGTACCCCTAAAAGGCTAGATGAGGAGTAGGGGGGGGTATGGAACAGGCAGCACCCTCAAACCTTCAGAAGTATGAGATGAACCCCAACAACTTGGAAAGGTGGATCTCTCTCACACGTACCAACACAGACTATCCCCCAATTTAACTGATCCCCAAAGGTTTTTGATTAAATAGCGGAATAGAAAATATGATCCAAAAAAAGTGTATGTATATCACACGTACACAACCACACTAGGCCCCAATTACTATTGTTTGTACCCCTAAAAGGCTAGATGAGGAGTAGGGGGGGTATGGAACAGGCAGCACCCTCAAACCTTCAGAAGTATGAGATGAACCCCAAAAACTTGGAAAGGTGGATCTCTCTCACACGTACCAACACAGACTATCCCCCAATTTAACTGATCCCCAAAGGTTTTTGATTAAATAGCGGAATAGAAAATATGATCCAAAAAAAGTGTATGTATATCACACGTACACAACCACACTAGGCCCCAATTACTATTGTTTGTACCCCTAAAAGGCTAGGAGTAGGGGGAGTATGGAACAGGCAGCACCCTCAAACCTTCAGAAGTATGAGATGAACCCCAACAACTTGGAAAGGTGGATCTCTCTCACACGTACCAACACAGACTATCCCCCAATTTAACTGATCCCCAAAGGTTTTTGATTAAATAGCGGAATAGAAAATATGATCCAAAAAAAGTGTATGTATATCACACGTACACAACCACACTAGGCCCCAATTACTATTGTTTGTACCCCTAAAAGGCTAGATGAGGAGTAGGGGGAGTATGGAACAGGCAGCACCCTCAAATCTTCAGAAGTATGAGATTGTGTTCACTGTACCCCACAAAGATTGAGTTCACTGCACCCCACAATGATTGTGTTCACTGCACCCCACAAAGATTGTGTTCACTGCACCTCACAAAGATTGTGTTCACTGTACCCCCCAAAGATTGTGTTCACTGCACCCCACAAAGATTCTGTTCACTGTACCCCACAAAGATTGTGTTCACTGCACCCTAAAAGGATGTTGTTCACTGCACCCCACAAAGATTGTGTTCACTGCACCCTAAAAGGATGTTGTTCACTGCACCCCAAAAAGATTGTGTCCACTGTACCCCCCCAAAGATTGTGTTCACTGCACCCCACAAAGATTGTGTTCACTGCACCCCAAAAAGATTGTGTTCACTGTACCCCCCAAAGATTGTGTTCACTGCACCCCAAAAAGATTGTGTTCACTGTACCCCCCAAAGATTGTGTTCACTGCACCCCACAAAGATTCTGTTCACTGTACCCCACAAAGATTGTGTTCACTGCACCCCAAAAAGATTGTGTTCACTGTACCCCCCCAAAGATTGTGTTCACTGCACCCCACAAAGATTCTGTTCACTGCACCCCACAAAGGATTTTGTTCACTGCACCCCAAAAAGATTGTGTTCACTGCACCCCAAAAAGGATTTTGATCACTGCACCCCAAAAAGGATGTTGTTCACTGCACCCCAAAAATGATTTTGTTCACTCCACCCCAAAAAGATTGTGTTCACTGCACCCCACAAAGATTGTGTTCACTGCACCCCAAAAAGATTGTGTTCACTGTACCCCCCAAAGATTGTGTTCACTGCACCCCACAAAGATTCTGTTCACTGTACCCCACAAAGATTGTGTTCACTGCACCCCAAAAAGATTGTGTTCACTGCACCCCAAAAAGGATGTTGTTCACTGCACCCCAAAAAGGATGTTGTTCACTCCACCCCAAAAAGATTGTGTTCACTGCACCCCACAAAGATTGTGTTCACTGCACCCCAAAAAGATTGTGTTCACTGCACCCCAAAAATGATTTTGTTCACTGCACCCCAAAAAGGATTTTGTTCACTGCACCCCAAAAAGGATGTTGTTCACTCCACCCCAAAAAGATTGTGTTCACTGCACCCCAAAAAGATTGTGTTCACTGCACCCCACAAAGGATTTTGTTCACTGCACCCCAAAAAGATTGTGTTCACTGCACCCCAAAAAGGATGTTGTTCACTGCACCCCAAAAAGGATTTTGTTCACTGCACCCCAAAAAGATTGTGTTCACTGCACCCCACAAAGGATTTTGTTCACTGCACCCCACAAAGATTGTGTTCACTGCACCCCAAAAAGATTGTGTTCACTGCAGCCCAAAAAGATTGTGTTCACTGCAGCCCAAAAAGATTGTGTTCACTGCAGCTCACACACAGAAAAATGGATGTGGATCACTGACACCTGCCTATCTCCAATCCCACACCACACAGCAATATCGATTGTAGTTTGTAGAACACAGTTTCCCTAAAATTCAGCAGACTCTGTCCCTAACAGGATTGAGAAGAGATCGTAGATCAGGATTGAGTGCAGATTCACCCCACCCCCCACACAGCAATATCGATTGTAGTTTGTAGAAGACACTGACCCTATAATTCAGCAGACTCTATCCCTAAAATGCCTACAACTCGCCCTGCCTAAACACTCCGACCTGTCCCTCAATTCTATCCGGACACAAATGGTTTTTTCCTGCCTATCTTTCCCTAATCAGCAGCCAGCACGTTGATGTGTGCTCTGTCCCTTAGCTAAGCAGCAGAATGACGCTGCTGCGGCGGCTGCCTCGAACTTATAAAGACTTGGTCACATGCTTCTGACGGCCAATCACAGCTACTAAGACATTTGCAGGCATGGCTGGGATGGCTTAAGGCACACCAGTTAAACGATTGTTGATTGGCTGTTGAAAGCCCGCCATGAAAAGAGCGCCAAAGCATGCAAAACCCGGAAATAAAACGACCGAACACGGATTTTTACCCGAACATACAGTAAAGTGTCCGTGTCCGTGTTCGGGTAAAAAAAATCCAATTATTCGGTACGAACACGAATAATACAGTCCGTGTTCGCTCAACACTATAGATGACGCCTCACTGGAAATCTTAAATAGACCCATCACCGAGGACGAAATTCATAAAGTAATTAACTCCCTTCAACTACACAAATCTCCAGGCCCGGACAGATTTTCAGCAGAATATTACAAATTAATGGCCCCAGTAATTGTTCCCCATCTAGTCCCCCTTTTCAACTCGGCCCCGGTGACTGGCAATTTCCCGAATGAAATGCTCCAGGCTAGAATTGTGACTATACCTAAACCAGGAAAAACGACGGATACCCCCCTTAACTTTAGGCCCATATCACTTTTGAATGTAGACCTGAAAATTTATGCAAAAGTCATAGCTAATAGACTCCTTTTATGCACACCCTATCTGCTGGGATTAGACCAAGTGGGATTCGTGAAGGGCAGGCAGGCGACAGACGGCACCCGTTGAATGATCGACCCTTTATCGTATACTGAGGAACGTTCCACTCCAACGGTCTTTTTGGCATTAGATGCTGAAAAGGCCTTTGATAGGGTCCATTGGGGCTACCTGTCCAGGACTCTCACTAGGTTTGGGCTTCATGGATTTATACACTCGGCTGTTATGGCCCTCTACACTAAGCCCTCGGCGAGAGTACTCACAGATGGCATTCTATCAGATACATTCGACCTGACCAATGGCACGCGTCAGGGGTGTCCCCTCTCCCCAATCATCTTTTCCTTGGCAATAGAACCTCTTGCAGAGGCTATTAGATCCAATGTTTGTATTAAAGGTATAACAATTGGCCAGACTGAACACAAATTGGGACTCTTTGCCGACGATATAATTCTGACCCTGACTGAGCCGACTGAGTCGTTGCGTAAACTTCAATCTATTATCCAATTGTTCGGTCAAATATCGTATTATAAGGTTAACACTGCTAAATGCTGCGCCCTTCCTATCTCTATCCCGTCTGCTGACCTCACCACCCTTGCCAGGTTGTTTCCATGTAACTGGGAGGCACCCTCGATAACTTACCTGGGCATCCAACTCACCTCACCGGTTGCGAAGCTATATGAATGTAATATGTTGCCGCTATTGGATCGTGTTGAAGAGGAATTCTCCCAGATCAGGAAGGTCCACCTTTCCTGGCTAGGCAGAATTGCAGCGTATAAAATGCAAGTACTTCCGAAGATACTGTACTTTTTTAGGACGCTCCCCATCCCTATCCCCCAATTGTTCTTCAACAAACTGGCTTCTCAATTGAGAAAATTTATCTGGGATGGGAGACCGCCTAGAATAGCTCTATCCACTCTATATAAACCCCATAATTTGGGGGGAGTGGGTCTTCCTGATGCGCAGGCTTACTACCGTGCTGCAGTCTTGACACAGGCCCGCTATTGGTTTGTGCACCAGGAAGATAATCTATGGAATCAGATAGAGAGACGAATTTCTCCGGGTCAAAATCTACATGCCTTAATATTTGCAGCCACCTTACTTCATAAACTAAAAATTCCTCCTTACCCCACCATTCAAGCTACCCTACAAACGTGGTCTCAACTCTTTGCGCAGGACTTTAGAGATGAGGAATGCGTAACCCTTGATACTCCACTAGCAATGTATGATTTACTACTACCGGAGGTATCGACCTTGCACTGGAGAAATCGAGGCTTCCATTTCTCCGCTCACTCGCCCCAAATCTGCTCCTCCATGGACGCGCTGACTAAACTCCAAATTAAGGCTTACAATAAAGTTCACAAATCGAAGATTCCCCCAATACCGGTGAAGCTTTGGGAATTTATGCTCGCAAAGTCTCCCTCTAATATTAAAGGTATCTCCTTGTGTTATAAGTTTTGCAAATATCACCCTCCACTTCGCAAGTCCCCCACTATCCTCAAGTGGGAGGATGAGCTAGGCCAGTCCTTTTCTGAGGTTCAGTGGTTGAAAGCATTGCAGATCAGTCGCTCCTCTTCGGCGTGTGTGGACCACTGGGATAACTCCCTGAAACTCTTACACAGATATTATATGACACCTGCCAGGCTTCACGCTATGGACAAGAAATGTTCTCCCCTTTGTTGGAGAGAATGCCAACACCCAGGAAACATCTTACATGTTTTCTGGGGCTGCCCGGTGGTCCAACCACTCTGGATGGAAGTTTTTGATTGGGCTTCTCACCTGCTAGGACTGCCCTGTGCAATGTCCCCGGCCTTAGCATTGCTGGGAATAGGTCTGGATTCCTTTCTCCCTGGTCCTCGGAGGGTGATGGCTCATATTATGTTTGCCACGAGAATCGCGATAGCAGCCAAGTGGAGGACTAAGGACCCCCCGCTCCTGTCAGCTATCAAACACAGAGTTGCCATTCAGTTTGAAATGGAAAGAATGCTCGCTTTCAAAAATAGGAAAGTGGCCACATTCCAAAAACAGTGGCAATCATGGATTGCTCATTCCCCTGACATGATGTAAAAAATAAAATTATTTTTGTTTCTTGATGTTCATGCAATATCCCTTTTTGCATGGTGTAGTGCTCTGGTGGCAGCCCCCCCCCCCCCTTCTTTCCCCTCCCCCCTCCCATTATTATTCTCCACTGTTACCACATCCCACATTTGTTTCTTTGATTTGTTACTCCATCATTAAGGATGCTCATAATTAACATCCTATGGGACTCAGAGGAGGGAGTCATACATGGGTGGTGGCGACACCTATGTTAGGAGGTTTTTGTCAGATGGGGGCGGTACCGTCACAGTTTGTGCCCAATCGGGGTGATGGTCCGTCTACCATATAATGTATTCCTATCCCTTCTATGACCCAAATCTTAGAAGAACTCACTTTATATGTTTCCAGTTTATACTTTTATAATGGTTTGTGCATGTCTATATTATTGAGTCATCTATATGATCCTTTTCTCTTTTGACTTGTACTATGTTGGCCATACATGTGCACAGTTTAATATCCTCTGCATTTTGTTATTGTTCATGTATACTATTTCCTCAATAAAAATTTATTTTCAAAAAAAAAAAAAAAAAAACATGGCAGTAGGAGCAGTTCTCTCCCAACGACCAACAAATACTTCACCACTCCACCCAGTTGCTTTCTTCTCTAAATCACTAAGCAGCCCAGAGGTGAATTACCCAGTGGGTGAAAAGGAGTTGCTTGCCATAAAACTGGCACTGGAGAATTGGCGACATCTACTTGAAGGTACCCGATTACCAATACCCATATATACAGATCATAAAAACCTTCAATACCTGCAGACTAACAAAACTCTTTCCAACCGGCAGGTACGATGGTCATTATTCTTCCTAAGATTTAACTTCCTAGTGACCTACACGCCTGCAGACAAAAATAAAAAAGCGGATGCGCTATCACGATTAACCGAAGATAACTGCGCCGAAATCCCTTCTATTCCTATAATACCCTATGAACGTATTATTGGTGTTGTTCGCTCCCTGAAGGAAAAGATTTTGCACAGTATAGGATTGGATTCACCTCCACCACAACTAAGTACTGATGCAGAAGGCTTCCTCTATTACAACGACAAACTCTACATACCCCCTACTATGCGCACCAAGATCTTGGAATTATCACATGATGTGCCTATGACAGGACATATGGGTATGACGAAAACCCTTAATTTGCTTACCAGGCAGTTTTGGTGGCCTGATATGAAGACGTCTGTACAAAAATTTGTTTCTTCATGTGACATCTGTGCAAGGTCCAAGATTGACACTACAAAACCATCCGGTCTACTCTGCAGTCTACCAATACCCCAGGTTCCATGGGAAGTTGTGTCCTTAGACTTTATAGTAGAACTACCACCTTCCAAAGGATTTAATACCATTCTAGTGTCAGTGGACCATCTGACAAAGATGGCACATTTCATTTCTATTCGCAGACTACCTTCATCTAAACAAACAGCGGAACTACTAATGAAACATGTGTTCAAGTTAGATGGAATTCCAAAGACTCTTTTATCCGACCGTGGTTCACAGTTCATCTCCAAATTTTGGCAAGCTCTATGTCAAATACTACGGATTGAGCGAAAGCTCACTTCTCCCTACCACCCTCAGACCAACGGACAGACTGAAAGAGTCAACCAGTGTATAGAAAAATATCTGCGTTGCTACACATCATACCTACAGGATGATTGGGTGGACCTCCTCCCTCTGGCGGAATTTGCTTATAACAACGCAACCCACAGTACTACTAAGCAAAGTCCGTTCTACTTGAACTATGAGTTTCATCCCACACTCCTTCCACCACGCATCCTACCATCAAGTAACCCAGTAGCCTCGGATTATCTTACCCAAATAAAAGACTCTCTGGGTTTACTTAATACCACCATTTCACACGCTCATAGTCAGCAAAAAAGGTACTACGACCTTCGTAGAAGACCTTCTCCGCAATATGCTATTGGGGACCTCGTTTGGCTATCGACAAAAATTTTAAGGTTAAAGATCCCTAGCAAAAAGCTTGGACCTTTATTTCTGGGACCTTTCCCAATTAAGAAACTCATTGGAAAAGCTGCAGTGCAACTCACCTTACCGGCAGATCTCAAAATACATCCCATCTTTCATGTGTCGCTACTGAAACCACATGTTCCTAACCAAGGAATAAGGCCTACCATCTTGCCTCCACCTCCAGTACAAGTTGAAGGCGGAGAAGAATATGAGATTAAGGAGATTTTGGATTCTCGTATCCACAGAGGAAGACTCCAATATCTCATAAGATGGAAGAACTATGGACCCCAAGACGACACCTGGTTGGATACTTCTGATGTTCACGCACCTAGGCTTATACGAAGGTTTCACTCGAAATACCCGGAGAAACCAGTGCTATAGGCCTTCCGGAGCCGGCCTTAAGGGGGGGGGGGTACTGTAAGATTCTGGTACCTTTGGTACCCTTATTTGCCATTTTCCTTTTAATATTGCGTCCCACCTTCTTAGTTAGGTGGAACGCATATACCTTTAAGTCGGATGACGTCATCGCTGAGCGCCGCTCAGTGGTTATTTCAATCGCCGGCTTTCTCTCTCACATTGTTCGTTCATTTGTTACCACATGCTCACAAGCCTTGTCTCGCTGCCGGAGCCTCCAGCTATTTGCCTTTACCTGGAACAGACCGGAACCTCGCTACTGATCCCGTATCTCGCTACCGGATCACTCCCTCACTACTGGACCCCTCTACTTACTAACCTTACTAGTGATAAGTACCCCACAGGGGAAACCTCCATAACTAACTTACGCTATCTACTTCTGCACATTAAGGACTGTTACTATCTATGCATACTAATTCTATCATCTGCACTGTTACATAGATTGCTAGCTCTTGAGTCTACTACCATCTATCCTTGCACTGGGTTAGTCTATCCTGTATATGTCATCTGCTGTCCTTACCACCTGTTACCATACATGATTACTAACCTATCTGCATTCTACCTATTACCATCTACTACTCTCCTGAACATTACTATCAAGTGCTTACCATTACTGTCACTGTTCACACCTGTCCCTTCAGCACATCACCTCCATACTGTCATATACATCCCATCACTCCAGGAACATCTTATTGAGTGTGTGTATATCTGTATGCTGAAGCAGACAGGCCCACAGTGATGAGTCTGGAGAGTTGGATCTGGTATTCCAACACATCTCTACATGACTACTGAGTGGAGATTCTGCAGCTGCAAATCCAGCTTACTATAAAAACGCAGGAGCGTTACACAAGTACACCCTGATTGCCCGAACCACATCCAAGGAGTGTAACGCAAACTCCCGAGGATGACTGGGCTTAGGACACAGGGAAGGTAACACAATATCCTCATTCAAGTGAAAGTCAGAAACCATCTTAGGAAAAAAGGACGGATTCGGACGAAGAACCACCTTATCCTTATGAACCACCAGATATGGGGAACGACAGGACAACGCAGCCAGTTCCGACACCCTGCATGCAGAAGTGATAGCCACCAAAAAGGCCACCTTCTGGGATAAGGTAAGCAAGGGAATCTCCCTAATATTTTCAAAGGGAGGTTTCTGGAGAACCGACAACACCAAATTAAGATCCCAGGGCGGCAAGGGCGCGTGCACCGGAGGAACCAGGTGCCGCACCCCCTGGATGAAATTCCGCACCAAAGAATGAGTAGCCAGTGGCCTCTGGAAGAAGATCGCCAATGCTGAAACCTGACCCTTGATAGTGCTCAAGGCCAGATTCCGCTCAACCCCCCGTTGCAGGAAGGCCAATATCCGAGCCACCGAGTAAGAACGTGGAGGAACCCAGAGGGACTCACACCACGCGATATAAGACTTCCATGTGCGATGATAGATCTTTCTGGAAGTCGCTTTCCTCTCTTTAATCAGAGTAGGAATAACTGAAGCAGACAAACCCCTGTCCTTCAGCACCTGGCTCTCAACAGCCAAGCCGTCAAAGCCAGCGATCATAAAGCAGGATGGAAGATCAGTCCCTGAGACAGCAGATCCTCCCTCAGAGGAAGTCGCCAAGGAGCGTCCGTGACCAGCCTGACCAAGTCGGCGTACCAGTCGCGACAAAGCCAGTCCGGAGCCACAAGGATGACTGGAATTCCCTCCGCCTCTATCCTGCGAAGAAGTTTCGGCAGCAACTTGAGAGGAGGAAAGGCATACAGCAGCTGATACTGCCCCCACGGAACAACCAGTGCGTCTGCGGCGTCCGCCAGAGGATCGCAGGAGCGGGCTACAAACCTCGACACCTTCCTGTTGAGCCGAGATGCCAACAGATCAAGGTCCGGGGTGCCCCAACGAAGGCACAGCTGGTGAAACACCTCTGGATGAAGAGACCATTCCCCTTGATCCAAGGTCTGACGGCTGAGAAAGTCCGCATGCCAATTTTCCACGCCCGGAATGTGAACTGCGGAAAGAGCCGGAACAAACCGTTCCGCCCAACGAAGAATGCCGACCACTTCTACAGCCGCCAGAATACTCTTGGTGCCCCCCTGGTGATTGACATAAGCCACGGCCGTGGCATTGTCCGACTGAATCCGAACCGGGCAGCCCCAAAGATGCTCAGTCCAGTGAACCAGGCAAAACCTGATCGCTCTCAGTTCCAACACATTTATTGGCAACCTGGATTCTTCCAGGGACCAGAGCCCCTGAGCAGACAGCCCCAGAGACTCCCTGGTCCGCTCGCTCAGCCGGATCCGATTGTCCAGGGAATCGGGATTCCGGTTCCATTTGAGAAGAATCTCCTTTTGGAGAGTCCGCGTATGAAACTGAGCAAAAGGTACTGCCTCGAAAGACGCCACCATCAGCCCCAGAACCCTCATGCAAGTCCGAAGAGACGGCCAGTTGGCGGACAGTAACAACTGAGTCGTCGACCGAATCTTCTGGAGTTTCTCCGCAGGGAGAAACACTTTGGCCAAGGAGGCATCCAAAGTCAAGCCTAGATAGTCCAGCCTCCTGGAGGGAACCAGGGATGACTTCTGCAGGTTCACCAGCCACCCGAACTCTTCCAAAGAGGTCATGGTGATCTCCAAGTTTGACAACAGAGCCTGCGAAGACTCCGCACGGAGGAAGAGGTCGTCCAGGTAGCCCAGAACCGATATGCCCCGCTGCCGCAACAGCGCCAGAACAGGGGCCAAAACCAAGACCCAGGGAGCAGAGGCGAGACCAAAGGGTAACGCCACAAACTGATAATGGTCCTCTCCCACAGCAAAGCGCAGAAACCGCTGGTGTCCTGCGTAAATGGAAACGTGAAGATAGGCATCCTTGATATCTATGGACGCCAGAAAATCCCCCTGATGCAGGGAGGCCACCACTGTGCGAACGGACTCCATCTTGAATTTTTGCACCCGGACAAAACAATTGAGCGCCTTTAAGTCCAGAATTGGACGCACCTTGCCCTCTTTCCTGGGCACTGTGAACAGGTTTGAGTAAAAACCCTGAAAATGTTCCGCACAGGGAACCGGAACCACCACTCCTTGTTGCATCAAGTCCCGCACTGCCCCCAACAGAGCCTTTAGTTGCTCCAGGGACAGTCGCATATTGGAAGGGAAGAATCGCACCGGTGGAAGCAATTCGAAACTCGATCTTGTATCCCGACCGTATGACCTTGTGAACCCTGGAATCCTGGAGAGCCACGGGTCCGGGACCCGGCGAAGACGCCCCCCACCCCTGATATGGGTGGGGGTGCACCTTCAGGCTGAAGTGGTCTTATCCTCAGGTCTGGAAGGACCGGATTTTTGCTTACCAGACCAGGGTCTCTTGAAACCCCCTGGGGGGCCTTTGGAGGGCTTCACCTTGTCACCCGCCCCGGAAGAGTGAAAAAACTTCTTGTGAGCTGAAAAGGAAGGTCCCCGTCGGCGATGAGGTTCCTTACCCTTAGTAGCCTGTGGTAGAAAGGTGCTCTTGCCCCCAGTGAAACCATTGATAATCTCATCCAAGGTAGCACCAAACAGGCGATCGCCCTGAAAAGGGAGATCAGTCAAGGCTTTCTTGGAGGCCTGATCTGCCGACCAGCACTTCAACCAGAGCATGTGCCGGAGGACCACCGCCGAGATCGACACACGCCCCAGTAATGGAGCAGCGTCCAGCGCGGCGTCACAAACAAACTGTAGCCCCTGCACCATCTGCTCCAGCAAATCTGCCACGGCAGGGGGGAGACTTCTCCCCTCCAGGTCATGGCATAACAGCTTGGCCCATTCCGTCAACGTCTGCGAAACCAGAGCAATGGTAAACACTGGCCTCAAGGCCGACCCTGCCAGGGAGAATATGGAACGGGACACAGATTCCGCCCTGCGATCAACCGGATCCCGGAAGGACGGGGAATCCTCCAACGGGATAACAGTAGCTTTATTTAGTCTGGAAACCGGCGGATCCACCGAAGGTGGCACCGTCCATTTCTTAAGGAGGGACTCTTCAAACGGGTAGGGCCTAGCAATCCGTTTGGGCATCCCAGATGTTCGTTTTGGACGGACCCACTCCTTTTTAATGATATCATCAAAGCATTTGGGAAAGGGAAACACCTTTGCCACCCTGGAGGGCTTGCGAGTGCCAAAGGCAACTTCCGTATCAGCTGCATCCGCAGGTGCAACCTCCAGTTTTAGGGTGAGCGAGACAGCAGCCCCAGAGGAGGAGCCTGCAGCAGCAGCGACTGGCTCAGAATCAGAATCTGAGGCATCAGATGAGACAGGGGTACGCGGGGGTCGTTTTTTAGCCCCCCGTCCCTGACAGGCCACCTCCACCCGGGACACAAATGACTCCAGGACCGCCGAAAGTGCATCAATGGTGAGCGGAGAATTGGAGGGCCCTGCGGCCACCTCGAGGGGATCAGGTGGGGACAAATGTGCAGCAGGGTCCATGGCAAAACCAGGGTAACCCGTCCGCAAAATATGACAAAATTGAAAAAAAAATTTTTTTTGCAAAATTTCACCCAGCGCTACAATGCCCCTTAGTGGTCGGACAGCGTGCCTCGAGACCCCCGCAGAGAGATAAGAGAGACCCCCAAAAGGCTCACCACTCGATGCACCAGAGTTCAAAAGGACTGCTCTCAGCGCTGTCTACATGACAAGGAAGTCCTGTGGAGTGATCTACCCGGGTCTAGGGAGGGTCTCCGCCCCCTCACACGCCCTCAGTAACTCCCACAGCTGCCCAGCTCTGCAAACAAATGAGCTGGGTGTACCAAGATGGCCGCCGCCATGAGCCACACGAGGGCCTACAAGAAAATGGCGGCCCCGCGCGCTGCGGCGGAAAGGGGGGTCCCCACATCACTAACAGACGATCGATCGGCAGGTAGGCCCTGGGAAGCCAGGGAGGAAGCCCCCCACACAACAGCCGTCTGCCACGAACAGCCAGCCACCCCACACACACACACACAAACCCCCCCCCCAGGGGGGGGTGTCGGCCAAAGGAGACGCTGCGACTCGGCCATCGACCGGTCGTATGCGACTCGGCAGGACGTTTAACCCGCGGGCCAGTCCCAGTCCAGCGGGACTATGTCGCGGCCAACCCAGCGCGGAGCTGGGCCTGCACGAGCTCGTAGGCCGGCTGGGGTGGCCACTGGATCTCAGCATCCAGCCCGTCGCCCCAGATCTGGCATAATTGCTTGAAGATCTCACAGGAACAACTGGAGAAAAAGCTAACTAAAAAAAGATTTATCTAAAAAAACTTGCCAGGACCAGAGATCCCAGCAAGGAACTTAGGTCCTTACTCCTGACTAGGCAGAAAAAAACTGACATCCTATAGCAGGGATAGCGGGTATACCCCCTGGGACTGCCCATGGGTGTGGCCAGAACTTTTTTTCTGCCTAGTGTCCTACTCCTGTAGGGGGCAGTATAACCCTATGGATATCAAGATATGGATTCTGCGTCTGTCAATGAGCGACATAGAAAACACGATTTAGTACTTAGTGGCAAAACTCTTGTTGGCAATCACAGAGGTCAGACGGTTCTTGTAGTTGGCCACCAGGTTTGCACACATCTCAGGAGGTATTTTGTCCCACTCCTCTTTGCAGATCCTCTCCAAGTCATTAAGGTTTCAAGGCTGATGTTTGGTAACTCGAACCATTAGCCCCCTCCACATATTTTCTATGGGATTAAGGTCTGGAAAGTCTCCAGGACCGTAATGTGTTTCTTCTTGAGCCACTCCTTTGTTGCCTTGGCCATGTGTTTTGGGTCATTGGGTCATTGTCATGCTGGAATACCCATTTTCAATGCTCTGGCTGCAGGAACGAGGTTCTCATCCAAGATTTGACAGTAAATGGCCCTGTCCATTGTCCCTTTGATGCGGTGAAGTTGTCCTGCCCCTTTAACAGAAAAACACCCCCACAGCATAATGTTTCTAACCCCATTTTTGACAGTGGGGTGGTGTTCTTGGGGTCATAGACAGCAATTAATGGAGGTAAGGACCAATGCGCTACCTAAGGTAAGTGATGAAAAAAATAGTGAAGTGTATGTAAATGAAAAGGGTACCACAAAAGGAAAAGCAGCCAATTCTAATCGGTGTCTCCACCGTATAAGAGTATGTGAAAAAGAACAAAATTGGCGCAGATTCTGGGTACAGATCGATAAATAGTAAATAAATGTGGGTGAGTGAAAGAATATCCAATCAAATAAGCATATATATTGATCAGTGTCCTCCCCGTGTGATGAAGAAAAATGAAGATAAAGATACAGTGATAATGTAAGGTACAGATGGATAAATGCACAAGAATAAATCCAATGATATTCTTATAAAAATGCAATAATATTCATTACACTGGTGAAGTGAAAAAGTAAATGACATTTGGAAAAAATGAAATGGCTATAAAGACGTGCACATAATATTACCAAAGTGGCTAAGTGCAAGAGTGGAAGTGACGATGATTATACAGTGAATCATCCAATTGCTGATATGAGCTCAGTGATGAAGACAAAAGTAAATATAACCAAAAAACAATCCACAAAATGAATTAGTCCATAAGGTGAGCAATGTGGATGGTGATGACTCCAAATGAATAGTGACTTGCAAAAGTGAATACAAATCAATATATAACAAGTGACTTAAGCCCCATACACACGTACCGATCGTCGGCCGTTCCGAGGGCTGTCTTGTCTGTTGAAAAGTGCAAAAGACTGCACACGAATTTTGTCGGCCAACAACAGCCGACTGCAGAAGTGATGTCATGTGATGGTTAACTTTCCTTGTCTTTTTTCTTTTCTGAGCATGCCCAGTCTTGCAAATCTGCTGTCTGTCGGCCGAAATCTGTACTGACTGGCGAACAATCGGCCGTTCTGGTGTCGGCATACAAAAATTTTAATGCTTGCACGACAGATTCTGTTCGGCCGAAAGTGCTCTGTCGGCTGTCGGAAGCATCATACTAACAAGCCGAAAATCGGCCGATCGTTCGGCGGCCGAACAGTTTCGGCCGACAATCGGTACGTGTGTACGGGGCTTTAATGTGAGTGATAAAACACGTGTTGTCTGAAGAAGTAGCGTGTCACTCCAGTGAGCTAAATAAACCAATAGGTGCAATGGCCGCTCACCTCCATGCACACTCAAAAGAGCGTGTTGTGATGTAAATTACTCAAACTGGTGGCAGCCTCTCTTTCTGGGATGGATGGATGGATCCAGTTAGCAGGGAGCCTCTATCTTCTTACATCAATTTTGAAGTGAAAAAGTAAAAGACATCCAGAAAAAATGAAATGGCTATAAAGACGTGCACATAATATTACCAAAGTGGCTAAGTGCAAAAGTGGAAGTGTCTCAAGGGAAAGTCACGTGTTTAGTGACGCAACGCGTCGGAAGAAGCCGGGTGACGTCACTTCCGGTTCACGGCCGTAACCCGAAGTATCGGAGAGTACCGCATCGGCAGTGTATGCAATTTTATCTTCTTAACTGTAAGTGCTTGCTACTATTTGAATAAATATATTTTGGCATACTGCACCATGAGATACTGTCTGTGATTGCCCCTCCATCTGTGTGAGGATTACCCCGGATGGGCCAGAAATACCGGTGACATACCCTGATGCATACCATTTCCTGTGTGTGAATATCCCCCAATATTGATGTAAGAAGATAGAGACTCCCTGCTAACTGGATCCATCCATCCATCCCAGAAAGAGAGGCTGCCACAATTTTGAGTGATTTACATCACAACACGCTCTTTTGAGTGTGCATGGAGGTGAGCGGCCATTGCACCTATTGGTTTATTTAGCTCACTGGAGTGACACGCTACTTCTTCAGACAACACGTGTTTTATCACTCACATTAAGTCACTTGTTATATATTGATTTGTATTCACTTTTGCAAGTCACTATTCATTTGGAGTCATCACCATCCACATTGCTCACCTTATGGACTAATTCATTTTGTGGATTGTTTTTTGGTTATATTTACTTTGTCCATGTGTCTTCATCACTGAGCTCATATCAGCAATTGGCTGATTCACTGTATAATCATTGTCACTTCCACTCTTGCACTTAGCCACTTTGGTAATATTATGTGCACGTCTTTATAGCCATTTCATTTTTTCTGAATGTCATTTACTTTTTCACTTCACCAGTGTAATGAATATTATTGCATTTTTATAAGAATATCATTGGATTTATTCTTGTGCATTTATCCATCTGTACCTTACATTATCACTGTATCTTTATCTTCATTTTTTTTCATCACACGGGGAGGACACTGATCAATATATATGCTTATTTGATTGGATATTCTGTCACTCACGCATATTTATTTACTATTTATCCATCTGTACCCGGAATCTGCGCCGATTTTGTTCTTTTTCACATAGACAGCAATTCTCCTGAAAACATGGCAAGTTGAGTTGATGCCATAGAGCTTGATTTTGGTCTCATCTGACCACAACACTTTCACCCAGTTCTCCTCTGAATCATTCAGACGTTCATTAGCAAACTTCAGACGGGCCTGTACATGTGCTTTCTTAAGCAGGGGAACCCTGAGGGCGCTGAAGGTTTTCACCCTTCACGGCATAGCATGTTACCAATTGTTTTCTTGGTGACTATGGTCCCAGCTGCCTTGAGGTCATTGACAAGATTCTCCAGTGTAGTTCTGGGCCGATTCCCTACTGTTCTCATGATCATTGAAACTCCATGAGGTGAGATCTTGCATGGAGCCCCAGACAGAGGGAGATTGACAGTTATTTTGTGTTTCTTCCATTTGCGAAAAATCATACCAACTGTTGTCACCCTCTCGCAAAGCTGCTTGGCGATGGTCTTGTAGCCCATTCCAGCCTTGTGTAGGTCTACAATCTTGTCACTGACATCCTTAGACATGGCTCTTTGGTCTTGGCCATGGTGGAGAGATTAGAATCCGATTGACTGATTGCTTCTGTGGACAGGTGTCTTTTATACAGGTAACAAGCTGAGATTAGGAGCACTCCCTTTCTCTCATCTTGTTACCTGTATAGAAGACACCTGAGAGCCAGAAATCTTGCTGATCGATAGGGGTTAAAATACCTATTTCACGTAATTTAAAATGCAAATCAATTTATAACCTTTTTTGGAATGTGTTTTTCTGGATATTTTTGTTGTTATTCTGTCTCTCACTGGTAAAATAAACCTACCATTCAAATTATAGACTGATCATTTCTTTGTCAGTGGGCAAGCGTACAAAATCAGCAAGGGATCAAATACTTTTTTCCCTCACTGTAGTAGACAAGTGGAATAGAGGAAACTGGGACGTTTCTCTCAAAAGATGCCAATAGGACAACCTTGGTTCATTTTGGACATATAACTTTGAAAGAAAGGTTCCAATTCCTTTCATTCTTGTAAACTGCACTTTTTGCATCTGGCTGTAACTGCAACATGTACACCAGTGGTCGGCAACCTACGACCTGCTGCCGCTAATGTCCGGCCTGTTAGTGCACGTGGTGAATTCACGTGCACTCGGCCCACGGACATTTTAAAGGGGTTGTTAAGCCACTTTGTTATGTTTACACAAACATCCCTGTTTGCTAATGACAAGTGTCCCAGTCCCTGTGCTTTATTAAAAAAAAATTCCGGTATACACCTGATTTTCGAGTGGCGCCCGGCACTCACCTGACCAGCCAGATTTCCTCTCTCCCAATCTGACAGCTAGAGTGGGAGGGGCTGAGAGTCCCCCGCTGATGTCAGCAGGGAGGGGAGGAGGAGAGGCAGCCGGGTACGGGAGCGCTGAGCAGCCCTCACAAATCAGGTATATAGCAGCATTTTATTAATAAAGCACAGGCACTGAGACTCTTGTCATTAGCAAACAAGCCACTTTGTTATGTTTACATAAATTTCCCTAAGTAGTAGCTTAAGTAGCTGTGGGGGGGGCTGTGTAATATGCAGGGGGTGTGTGTAGGGGGGCTGCGTAATATGCAGGGGGGGCTGGGTAGAGGGGAGATGTGTAATGTGAAGGGGTCCAGAGGTACGGGGGCTGTGTAATGTAAAGGGATCCAGAGGTGCAGGGGGCTGTGTAATGCAAAGGGGTCCAGAGGTGCAGGGGGCTGTGTAATGCAAAGGGGTCCAGAGGTGCAGGGGGCTGTGTAATGTAAAGGGATCCAGAGGTGCAGGGTCTGTGTAATGTAAAGGGGTCCAGAGGTGCAGGGGCTTTGTAATGTAAAGGGCTCCAGAGGTGCAGGGGGCTGTGTAATGTAAAGGGGGGCCAGAGGTGCGGAGGCTGTGTAATGCTATCTTCATTTATTAGCAGGTGAATGTGGCCCTCCATGCATTCACATACATTGAATCTGGCCCTTAAGTAGAAAAAGGTTGCTGACCCCTGATTTGCACTTCTATGGACAATTACTATTGACTGTGGATTGAGCACCCGTGACCTCTACTAATGGTGGATTGACATGGGTAGTAGCACTGAACTCTTTACGTACAATATTAGTATGCACTTTTAGACAGTTGTCACTGGAACAGGAGAGTCAAGTGTCAGAACTTGACTGCCTTCCATGGAAATGGAAGATTCCCATTCATTTATGTTCCAGTGTCAACTGTAAAACGTTGGGTTTCACCAACTTACTTTAAAAGAGTTGACCAAAATACTGGCACTCTCATACCATTCATCCAGCAGTAGCAAATACCAGAAATCTGGACACAATTTTTTTTTACCTCCTGGCATTGCACATCTGCCATATTAAACAATGTATACCCTTCTATATCTAAAATCTGTAGTGTAAAACCTTTAGACATTTTAGGCGTGAGGACTCTTCATAACATCTGTGTGACGAAACACATTTTGACCGTACCGAAAGTGACTCCATCACGCAGAGTACACCTGGAAGTGACGCCTAGTACACCTGGAGGGCACGAGGAACAGGAGATTGAGAGTGGTATGGTTACTGCACAGTCAGGACTTGGGGGCATAGTGGATGCCCAACTCATAGCACAATGGCAGCATACTGGCGAGTGGACACGCTGGATGCCTTTGCTGTCATGAGCTGGGCGTTCACTATGCCCCCAAGTGCCTTTAAGGAGGGCTGGGTTACCTCCAGGCTCACCTGCCCCCTATCTATCCATTAGAGTGCATATGCTTCCACTGTGGAGACTCTCATAAATTTACAGGAGTTAGGAGTGCGGGTAATACAGGGTGCCGTGAAGTGGCCCTGCAGCTTACACCTGCATTTGCAAAGGTGTGCTAACTAAACCCCTGATTTTAACGCATACTGTTAGACAGATTAATTTGGTTGGTAAGCAAACTGGTTGGTGAATTGAGCTGGGAATTTTTTCTGTTTTTCGTCTTATGATCATGTGACCACAGTGATTGGCGGTCACATAATCAGAAAGCTTGGAAGCTTTCCGTTAGCCACCAGTAACTATGTGGGGAGCACGCACGCTTTGAACAGCTGTGTTTGCCATGTGGTATGCAAATATGTGGCCATTCGGCCCAAAAGGTCCACCTGCCGAGAGGCTGCCGGTGTCAAAGAGGCTAACCTTGCCCTATCACCTCCCTTTATACAGGAGTTATGTGAGTACCCCCATCTGGCCTGCTCCCCTCTTCCACAATAACACTCTCACTTTTACGAACTGGAGAGGGGGTTTCCACTCCCCTGGAAAAGGTTTGGGGACACAGAGTGGCACAATAATGGCCGGAGTAATGGGCAGCACCAGCTGGTGTTTGCAGGATGCAGATGACCATAAATCACCAGGCAGAAACGAGGAACTGGAATATGGTGACACTTGACCGGCAGACAGGAATGTAGCCAGGACATAAGCTAACCCACCTTGTTCATATTATATTAATCTCTTCCCTTGCGTTCTATTCTACTTTCCCTATTCCTCTCCTCCCAGTTCAATTCCTGGTTCCCTCTCCTTGCAATATAAACTAGAAATACGGTGTCGGACAATGCTGCAATCCATTTCATTCCACCCTGGGTAACTATTTCACTCTAAAATATATATTTACATGTTGCTCATACTGGACACTAAATAACAGAGAATCTTCACATATTTATCTGTGATTTACCACTTGCAGATTGTTATAACAGAGATTCTTATAATATCTTACGGTAATATTACATTGCAACTATGGCGGATAGTGATTTAATAAAAATAAAAATAAGGAGCATAAAAAAAAAGTTGGATTTCACATCACTTTGTCTCAGAGACCATGATTACTAGGACAAGTATTGACGGGGATTCTCCCTGGTGGGGACATGGATGGCTATGAAAAAGGAGACTTTAACCCTGCACTCAATCCAAATCTAAACAAAAAACTGTAGGGGTGAACATATATTTTAAATCATTATGAGAATTGATAAAATAAATATATTGCAAATATTCTATTTTTTGTTTTTACCTTTAATGTGCAACCTTTTATTTATCAATAACTTATTATTCATCAGATAAATATAAATTATTGAATATACAGTAAACTATTTATATTTTTAAAAATGCAGACAGAAAATTCTTTGTTGAAAAAAGTATGCTATTTACACAGGTCAATAGCTCAAGCTGAATTTTATATGCGCAAATGAGGTCTGTGTAAAACAAGTTTTAAAGACATCAAATTCAAATATCAATACAATAGACGTTAAAACGTAATAGGAAGCCTGCCATGAGGGAAACATGGAAGCTGCAATTGTAGACATTTTTCTGAAAATTCAGGTTGTCTGGTTCCCATGATGACCTACTTTTCGGTTTACCGACCTTAAACAATTATGCAGATAAGGCGTGGCGCAATCAAAGCGCTACACCCTGATATACAGTATGTCTAGCAGGATTTGCATTATAAATAGGGATTCTTTATCCAGTTACGGACCGCCCACCATGTATTTACATCGGTACTTTGACGTTAAATACCAGGGTTATAGCAGCAGATAGCTAAAAGATTTTTTTTTAAATAGCGGGCGGTCCACTTTATTATAAGGGTGGTCCCAGCGGCAGAGTCGCCACAGGATCACCTTTATGGGCGGCGGGAGAGGTCCCCCCCGCCGTTTCCCGATGGTTTTGCACGCTTACCGAACCCATCAGTAGCGGGGAAAACTATCCGGTCCACTCTCCTCTTAGGCAGGAAGTCGAGTTAGGGCAAGATGGCCCCCATTCAACTCTATGGCCTTGGAGGACTGGAGCAACGTCATACGTCTTTTCCTAGCTACGGATTTAAAGAGCCCTTTTTTTCCATCATGAAAAAAAAAATATGACTTTTGTTGTTCTTTTTTAGTGTAGATGTGAGGTTTTTTTTTTTTTGACCCCCCCCCAGATCTCACATTAAAGAGGACCTGTCATGCTTATTTCTATTACAAGGGATGTTACATTCCTTGTAATAGTAATGAAAGTGATCATTTTTTTTTTTAATAACAGTGTAAAAATAAGAAATAAATGATAAAATAAATAAGAAAAAAAAAAATTAAACTGCTCCGTCCCCATTAGCTTGCGCACAGAAGCGAATGCATACGCAAGTCGCGACCCACATATGTTAACAGTGTTCAAACCACACATGGGAGGTATCGCCGCGATCATTAGAGTGGGAGCATGGGAGCTCATCGAACTCTTAAACTGGTAACCTGTAGAAATTTTTAAAACGTCACCTATGGGGATTCGCAGCACGGCGATAGTGGGTGAGGCTCGTCCCTCGGACTGAGCCCAACCCCGATCAAGGTAAACAGCCAATGAAATTGGCTGTTTACCACGTGATCGGCTGTGTCCAATCACAGCCGGTCACAAATGTCAACAGAGAACACAGTAACTAGCTGTCACCGTGTTCTCCTCCTCACATACTGATCCTGTATGAGGAGGAGATTGTGGTAACAGCTAGTTACCAAATACAGTGCACCCCAAACACACTGCCCCCCCAATAAAGAGCACCTGATCACAACTGATCACATGAGGGGCTCCAGCGCGAGCCACTCGTTCCCTCCTCAATGCGCCCCCCCCCCCCCCCGGGAGCTCATCGAACTCTTAAACTGGTAACCTGTAGAAATTTTTAAAGCGTCACCTATGGGGATTCGCAGCACGGCGATAGTGGGTGAGGCTCGTCCCTCGGACAGAGCCGATCCCCGATCTAGGTAAAGAGCCAAAGAAATTGGCTTTTTACCACGTGACTGGCTGTGTCCAATCACAGCCGGTCACAAATGTCAACAGAGAACACAGTAACTAGCTGTCACCGTGTTCTCCTCCTCACATACTGATCCTGTATGAGGAGGAGATTGTGGTAACAGCTAGTTACCAAATACAGTGCACCCCAAACACACTGCCCCCCCAATAAAGAGCACCTGTCACTAGCCCATCATAGTACCTGTCACTAGCCCATCAAAGTACCTGTCACTAGCCCATCAAAGCACCTGTCACTAGCCCATCAAAGTACCCGAGTACCTGTCACCAGCCCATCAGGTACTCTGATGACAGGTACTAGGGTACTCTGATGACAGGTACTCGGGTACTCTTATGATGGGTAATCGGGTACTCTGATGACGGGTACTCGGGTACTCTGAGTACCTGTCACCGGAGTACCCGAGTACCCGTCATCGGAGTACCCGAGTACCTGTCACCTTTCCATCAGAGTACCCGAGTACCTGTCACCTACCCATCAGAGTACCTGAGTACCTGTCACCTACCCATCAGAGTACCCGAGTACCTTCCACCTGCTCATCAGAGTACTTGACAGTACTGATCATTCGTACCCATCAGTACAGTATCAGTATCACCTATCAGTATCAGTACTACTCATCAGTACCCATCAGTACCTATCACCTGCCCATCATAGTACTGGAGTACCTGTCACCTGCCTATCGGAGTACTCGAGTACCTGCCACCTGCTCATCAGTACCAGAGTACCTGTCACCTGCCTGTCACCTGCCCAGCAAAGTACCCTAGTACCTGTCACCCTTCATACAGCCACCATGTCCAAGTCCAAAAAGGTTTATATACATCCTCCGTTTAAACCTAAATACCAGTGTTCTGGCAGCAGATAGCTGCCATAACCCTGGTATCTTTTTAAACGGTGGACGGTTGGCTTTCCGATAAGGGTGGTCCCAGCGGCAGATTCGATGCGTGATCACCCTTCCGGGATGGCAGAAGAGGTGCCGCCGCTTTCCTGTCCTTTTGCCCGCTTACCAGACCCAGATCTGTACTTGTGATATCTGAGGACTCTTTGACCCCAGATCTTTAAAAAAACAGAGGTCCTGTTGCGCCTTTTTCTATTACAAGGAATGTTTACATTCCTTATAATAGAAATAAAAATGATCAATTTTTTTTTTTTTTAAACGGTGTAAAAAGAAAAAATAATAAATAAAATAAATAGTAAAAAAAAAAATTAAAGAGCCCTGTCCCCGTTAGCTCGCGCGCAGAAGCAAACGCATATGGAAACCCCGTCCACATATGTAAACGGCGTTCAAACCACATATGTGAGGTATCGCCGCAATCGTTACAGCAAGAGCAATAATTTGAGCCCTAGACCTCCTCTGTAACTCTAAGATGGCAACCTGTAGAAAAGTGTCGCCTATGGGGATTTTTAAGTACCAAAGTTTGTCGCCATTCTATGAGCGTGCGCAATTTTGAAGCATGACATGTTGGGTATCTATTTACTCGGCGTAACATTATCTTTCACATTATGGGAAAAAATTGGGCTAACTTTACTGGTTTATTATTTTCTAATTAAAAAAAGTGAATTTATTTCAAAAAATTTGTGTTTGGAAGACCGCTGCGCAAATGCGGTGTAATAAAAAATATTGCAATAATCTCCATTTTATTCTCTAGGGTCTCTGCTAAAAAAAATATATAATGTTTGGGGGTTCTAAGTAGTTTTCTAGCAAAAACAACTGATTTTAGCTTGTAAACACCAAATGTCAAAAATAGTCCTAGGCAAGTGGCTAGGATGCATGATGGTGCTCCTTGGATGTTGGGCCCCTCTATATGGCTAGGCTGTGAAAAAGTCTCACACATGTGGCATTGCCATACTCAGGAGGAGTGGCAGAATGTATTTTGGGGTGTCATTTTTGCTATGTACATGCTATGTGTTAGGAATATCCTATAAATTGTCAACTTTGTGTAAAAAATTTTCCCACATTTTCCAAAAACTTGTGGAAAAAAACGACATGTTCAAACGACCCTCCATGCCTCATAGAATATACGTTGGAGTGTTTGGTTTCCAAAATGGGGTCATTTTGTGGACTTTTCCATTGTATTGGTGCTCTATGGCCTTGAAAAGTGTGATAGGTAGTAAGAAAGTTTTAGGTGTATTTATGCTCCTAGAACGCCTGAAGGTGCTACTTGGATGTGGAGTCTCTTTTTGTGGCCAGGCTGTGTAAAAGTCTCACACATGTGGTATCACCATACTCAGAAGGAGTAGCAGGATGTATTTTGGGGTGTCATGTTTGCTGTGTACATGCTATGTGTTAGAAATAGCTTATAAATTGACAACTTTGTGGGAAAAAAAAAGAAAAGAAAAATTTTCTTCATTTTCCCAAGAATTGTGGGAAAAAACTATAACTATTTTTTTATAATTATAAAAACTCACCATGCCTCTTACTAAATACCTTGGACTGTCTACTTTACAAAAAGGGGTCATTTGGGGGGTATTTGTACTGTCCTGACATTTCAGGGCCTCAAGATAGGCCATCAGTACATCTGGTGTGATCAATTTTCAGTAAATGGTACCATAGCTTCTAGACTCAATAACTTTCACACAGACTAAATAATATACACTAATTTGGGTTATTTTTACCAGAGATATGTAGCAGTATAAATTTTGGCCCAAATCTATGAAGAAAAATTAATTTTTTGCACAATTTTATAATAGAAACTAAAAAAAAAGTGTTTTTTTTTTTTTGCTTACATCACAAAAAAAAAAAAAACAGTTGTGATCAAATTCCACCAAAAGAAAGCTCTACTTGTGTGAAAAAAAAATATAAAAATTTTGTTTGGTTACAGTGTAGCATGACTGAGCAATTGTCATTCAAAGTGCGAGAGTGCTGAAAGCTGAAAATTGGTCTGGGCAGGAAGGGGGTCTAACTGCTCTGTATGGAAGCGGTTAAGCGTGACGTGTTGGGTATCTATTTACTCAGTGTAACATTATCTTTCCCATTATAGAAAAAAAGTTGGGCTAACTTTACCGCTTTCCTATTTTTTTAATTTAAAAAAGTGTCTTTTTTTCCAAAAAAATTGTGTTTGTAAGAACGCTGTGCAAATACGGTGTGACATAAAAAATATTGCAACAATCTCCATTTTATTCTCTAGGTTCTATGCACAAAAAAAAAATATATATATATATATATATATATATATATATATATATATATATATCTAAAATGGTTGGGGGTTCTAAGTAATTTTCTAGCAAAAAAAAAAAAACAGATTTTAAACTTGTAAACAACAAGAGTCCAAAAAAGGCCTGGTCCAGAAGTAGTTATCTACATATATTGCAGAATACACTCTGTTCATGCTGACCGTGTCAAGGTTTGCTAAAAATGTATTAGAGTGTGTATCATCCCACATGCCAAATTTTCACAGTGAGTAACAGTGAGGACAGGAAATATGTTACTGGCAGGATCCCACTGTTAAAATAAGGTAAAATTAAAAAAATAAAAAAAAAAAAAAATTTTTTGTTTTGGGTACAGATATGCTTTAAAAATATTGACTCAAAATATTAAAGATACATGGTATATTACTATGTTTAATATTTTTTTTATTAATTTATTTTTTTATTTAAGGTTTGGAAAAAAAAAAAAAAAAAAGAAACACCACAACATGTATTGATTGCAGAAAATACAGAATAGGGGTACCTTTACATTTTGTAGTTGAGAGATCATCTTTAAAGATTTTAATCTCTTTGCATATATAAAATCTGTTCAGTAAAAAATAAACTGCAGCTCATGCCCATGCCTCCAAATATTACAAAAAGGGAGGATCAGTCAAGAGCCATCTTTATACATACTCAGAACACCAAGAGAACAGTAATTGGTAGACTATAGGGACTTTGCTATGGTTCCAGAAACATTATTAGTGAGAAAAACAAAAAAATATTGTTTACATTAAAAAAATACCTCTTTTCTAGTAAAGTTCAGTAGGAATTTCAGTTCAATTCCGAAGGAAAAGAGCACATTAGCAAGCAAGGTGCTGAAATTTGCCCCCGGGAAGGAGTGAAAGGGAAGATTAGTAACAGTATAAAAGGAATGGCCTGCAGTACATTCTTGAGCATGTAGGCAGGTTGCCTACAGCTGTATCAGTTACTGGCTTGCCCAGACTGTTTTTTTTTTTTTTTTGATCCAGCCTACTCACCAGTAATATAAATATGGGAGAAGGCTGGGTTCGGGGCTCATTCTCGCTTGTTCACTGGCCTTGCATCAACCCTTGGGAAAGACATGCTGTGCATCATGTAAAGAAGGCACAGATGTTCCAAGGAACACCCAAGCAAGGGAAACGCCAGTATGGACTACTACCTTGTAGAGGTATGCCTGGGCAGTCATTCAGTTGTAGTTAGGGTCAGGATATGGACTGTTCACAGAAGTGTATTGCTGGAAACTATTCAAGTAAAGTTGCATTAACTGTTCTGGACCTGGTTTGAAGTTATTCAAAGAGGTGCATGTTCGTTCTGGTGAATAAAAAGAACCAGGGTGTAATGTACCTGGTGGTGGAGCCTGACATATGAAGGTTCACCTCTGGCTCAGGAACCCTGGTAAAGTGACAGGAGTAGGGATGGGCCGAACGACCCCCTGTTCGGTTCGCACTAGAACTTTCGAACATCACAAAAGTTCGGAACAAATGAATGAACCCCATTGAAGTCTATGGAACCCAAACTGGAAAAATCAAAAGTGCCTATTTTGAAGGCATGTATGCAGGTAATTGGTCATATAATGGTTATCAGGTTTCGGGTACTGCCCTGGGGGACACATATCAATGAAAAAAAGTTTGTACAAAAATGTCATTTTTAAATGATTTACTGATGCTTCTAGTGAAAGCTTAAAAATGAGAATAAAAATGAAACATTTTCAATATAGTGCCTGGGGGGGTCCCCTTAGTTTACCTGTAAGGTGGCGCATCTGTACTGTGTATAGAAGCTGCTGCAGCAATAATTGCATTTATAAAGCCAAAAAAAATTACATTTTCCATGGAAGCTTTCTTTATTTTGTAAACAACGGTTTGGGGAGCCAGTCTGATTGAAGAGGCCACAGTGTAGTGCACTGGGAACAAGAGTAGAGATTCTTTGGATACATCCTGGTGTCTCTTCCAAACTTTGGATAGAAGTAACAGGTGTGGAAAATTTGGCCTTTGGGTGTTGGTGGACTGTGGTGCCTTCACACTGTAACCCTACAGAGGTACTCTTGATGAAAGCAAGAATTGGCCTTGCTGTCAAAAATTGGAATGATATGCACCTGTCAAACAGGTGCGGAAAAATTGGACTTTGGGTGTCCATGGTGTCTTCACACCGTAACCCTATAGGAGGTACAAACGTGGACTGCGTTAAATGTGCAGTAACGCACAGAAATACACTGGGTTAAATGGCACGCAAAAGCACAGAAATATACAGTAATGCACTGAAATATACTGCAGTAAACCTGCCCTGACAAAATAAACTGACACTAATGTAAAAATGAATCACTAGATTCATAGTTACATAGTAGGTGAGGTTGAATAAAGACAATAGTCCATCCAGTTCAACCTGTGTAGGTGTGTGTGGCCGTAATCATCTCTCATACCCCTGAATGTTCTGATCCTTGAGATGTACGTCTAAGAGTCTTTTGAAAGCCACCATACTTCCCGCAGAAACCACCTCTTGTGGTAGAGAATTCCACAATCTTGTAGCCCTAACAGTAAAGAACCCCCCACGTTGCCTGAGGTTAAAATGCTTCTCCTCTAATCGCATTGTATGCCCTCAAGTCCTCATGCAATCCCTTCGACTGAATAGCTTTTTTTCTATGCCGAGATCACCATTGAGATATTTATAAATTGCTATCATGTCCCCTCTCAGGCGTCTCTTCTCCAGGGAGAATAAATCAAGCAATTGCAGACGCTCTTCATAATTAAGGTCCTCCAATCCCCTAATTAGTTTAGTTGCCCTTCTCTGAACTCTCTCCAGCTCCAACACATCCCTCCTGAGGACTGGCAACCAGAACTGGACAGAATACTCCAGATGTGGTCGTACCAGAGTTTTATAAAGTGGAAGGATTATAGTCTTATCTCTGGAATACATCAATTTCTTTATGCATGCTAATAATCTGCTGGCTTTGGCAGCTGCCGCTTGACATTGCATGCTATTGCCTAGTCTATCATCTGCCAAGACTCCCAGATCTTTCTCCATTTTTGATTCCCCCAAGGGTTCCCCTCCTAACGTGTATTGTGCTTTTATGTTTTTAGTCCCCAAGTGCAAAACCTTACACTTCTCCACGTTAAACCTCATTTGCCATGTCGTTGCCCACTTATTTTGTCCAGGTCATTCTGTAGGATATCTGCTTCATGCTGTGCAGTTATTGCCCTGCCCAATTTTGTGTCATCTGCAAAAACTGATATCGAACTACTGATCCCGTCCTCAATGCTGTTTATGAATAAATTGAACAAGGTTGGTCCCAGGACTGAGCCCTGGGGCACCCCGCTTACCACCTCAGACCAGTCTGAGTATGCGCTGTTTATTAACACCCTTTGGACACGCCCTTTTAGCCAGTTCCGTATCCAAGAGCAAACCCTGCTGTCGATACCTGCAGACCTTATTTTATAAATTAAGCGCTTGTGGGGAACTGTATCAAACGCCTTAGCGAAATCCAGGTACACCACATCCACTGGTCTGCCCCCATCTAGCTCCCAGCTCACCTCCTCGTAGAATGTTAAGAGATTGGTTTGACAAGAACGCCCATTTGTAAACCTGTGCTGATTACTGCTGATTATGTTGTTGTCTTTAGCAAACTCTACGATAATAGTCCCTTATCATCCGCTCCAGAAGTTTACATACTATTGATGTCAAACCGACAGGCCTATAATTTCCCGGGATATGCCTCTGCCCCTTTTTGAATATCGGTATCACGTTAGCTTTCCTCCATTCCCCTGGTACATTTCCTGTCATAATACTGTCAGCAAAGATCAGGAACAGTGGTCAAGATATAACCTTACTGAGTTCCTTGAGTACTCTCGGATGTATGCCATCCGGGCCTGGTGATTTGTTTGTGTTAATTTTATCCAGCCTTTCACTGATTTCACCCTCTGTTAGCCATAGTGGCAAGTCCTGTGTATTACTACTAACCATATAGTCGTGGTCAGTGTACCCCTCCGTTTCCTGTGTAAAGACTGACGAGAAAAAAGCATTCAGCACGGTTGCTTTTTCAGTGTCCTCTGTAACCATCCCCCCATCTTCGTTAATTATGTGTGCAATATGCTCTGCCCTAGCTTTTTTGCTGTTGATATATTTAAAGAATTTCTTTGGGTTCTTTTTACTATCCTCTGCTATTTGTCTCTCAAAGTTTTGATTTCGTATTTACTTCTCTTATTTGCCTCCTTGTATTGCTCGAAAGCCGATAGTGTGCCCTCTGATTTATATTTCTTGAAGGCCATTTTTTTCCCCTTATAAGTTTAACGTTATGGTTTAGCCAGCCAGGTTTGGTTTTGTCTCTCCTAAATTTATTTACCATAGGAATGCATTGCAAGATGCATTTGTTTAATATGTTCCTAAAGCATTCCCATTTTTCCTCAGTGGTCAGTGATCCCAGGGTTTGGCCCCAGTTTACCCTTTCCATCAATGAGTACAATTTTGGAAAGTTTGCCCTTCTGAAGTTTAGGGTTCTTATGTTCCCTACTTGCCTTGTTATATTGTTATTTACGCTAAATGTGATCATCCTGTGATCGCTAGAGCTCAGATTGTCCTGGACTCCTACCTCCGAGATTAGGTCTGGGTCATTAATGATCAATAGATCCAGGACTGCATTTTCTCTAGTAGGAGAATCCACCAACTGTGACATGTAGTTGTCCTGTAAGGTTTCTGTGAATAGACGGGCCTTCTGTGAGTGTGCAGTCCCCTCTTCCCAGTCAATGTCGGGATAATTGAAGTCCCCCAATATGATGACTGATCCTAGTTTTGCCACTTTATCCAACAGTGATATAAATTCCAGCTCTACCTCCTCCCTTTGGTTGGGTGGCCTATAGCAAACCCCCACAATTACTTTTCCCTTTTATTCCTCCCTATGGAGTTCTACCCATACGGATTCTAACTCCATACTCATCCCTTCCGTAATATCACTCCTCTCAATCACCCTTACATCGTTCTTGACATAGAGACATACCCCTCCCCCTCTTTTTCCTACCCTGTCCTTCCGGTACACCGAATACCCTTGGATATTGGCCAGCCAGTCATGTGAGGGGTCGAACCAAGTTTCCGTTATTCCCACAAGGTCTATGTCTTCCTCAAGTACTAACATTTCCAACTCATCCATTTTATTAGCTAGGCTCCTGGCATTAGCATATACCCCTATTAGTTTTGTGGAAGTTGATCGTGAATGGTGCTTATTTTTATTCCTGTTTGGTCTGAGGTTTTCCCGCACAGACCCCCCAATTGACGTTATGGAACTACTGTCGCTGCTGACTCTACTACCGCCTTCTGTCCTTTGCTCCCTCCTGACTGACTCTACTTCTGAGCCCCCCCCCATCTCCTAATTTAAAAGCCCCTCCAATTTGGTGGCCATCTTTCTCCCCAAAAGAGCTGTACCGTCCCCATTAAGGTGCAGCCCATCCTTACTAAAGAGCCGGTAGCCGACTGAGAAGTCAGCCCAGTTCTCCAGGAACCCAAACCCCTCCTTCCTACACCAATTCCTCAGCCACTTGTTAAGTTCCCTAAGCTCCTTCTGCCTCTCCTGTGTGGCTCGAGGTACAGGCAGTATTTCAGAGAAAACCACCTTGGAGGTCCTATTCCTCAATTACCTAAGTCCTTGAAATCATTCTTTAGGATCCTCCACCTTCCTTTTATTGGTCATTAGTGCCCACATGCACCATGACCGCTGGGTCATCCCCAGCCCCGCCCAATAATCTGTCTACCCAATCCGCGATGTGCTGAACTCGAGCGCCCGGTAAACAACATACTGTCCGGCTACCGCAATCTTTTTCGACAGATTGCCCTCTCTATCCTCTTGATGATTGAGTCCCCAACTACCACAACCTGTCTAACCTTTCCTGAATCTCGGCCCCCCTTCTTCCTGGAGCCGCCACTCCCCTGGCAGCTGGGGGAGGGCACCTGCTACAGCACTACCACCCCTGAGCTGATATCCCCCTCAACCTGCAACTTGGCAAATTTGTTAGGGTGTACCAACTCAGGACTGACATCCCTGACCCTCATCCTTCTACCCTTCCTAAAGGTCACCCAGCTGCCTACCTCTGATGCCTGCGTCTCCTCTACTCCTCCCTCCTCTATGCCAGCCCCTGCCAGCGCCTGATGGGTAATGTCCAAGCTCCTTTCCAGGTTGTTGATGCTACGCAGTGTTGCCACCATATTTTCTAGATCCAGGATCTGGGCTTCCAGAGCAACAAATCGCACACATCTTGCACAGCAGTATTCGTCCTCGATTGGTTCATCAAGGAACGCATACATGGAGCAAGAAGTGCACTGAGTGGCATCCGCAATCCTGTCGGACATTATTACCCACTACTCTATGGGGATAATGGTAACGACCTGCTATTCCTTACCTACACTACCTCTATCTCCCCTGGTACTAAACCTGGGGTACTCACCAGTCGCTAAGATACTCACCAGTCTTCCCAGGTACTCAGTCGCAGAGCACACTCAGTCATTCGCAGGGCACCATCAGTCACGGTCGGTCGCAGGGCACAGTCAGTCACAGGGCACCGTCAGTCACGGTCGGTCGCGGGGCACAGTCAGTGACAGGGCACAGTCAGTCGCAAGGCACAGTCAGTCGAGGTCGGTCGCGGAGCACCGTCAGTTGCGGGGCACTGTCAGTCGCGGGGCATAGATCGCTATCAGACGCAGAGCACGGTCAGTCACAGATCGCTATCAGTCACAGAGCACGGTCAGTCACAGGTCGCTATCAGTTGCAGAGCACAGTCAGTCACAGGTCGCTGTCGGTCGCAGAGCACGGTCGGTCAGTCACAGATCGCTATCAGTCGCAGAGCATGGTCAGTCACAGATCACTGTTGGTCGCAGAGCACGGTTGGTCAGTCACAGATCGCCATCAGTCTCAGAGCACGGTCAGTCAGTCACAGATTGCTATCAGTCACAGAGCACGGTCAGTCACAGATCGCTATATGGTCAGTCAGTCCCAGGTCACTAGCGGTCGCAGAGCACAGTCACACAGCTATCGGTCACAGAGCACAGTCACACAGCTATCAGTCGCATAGCACAGTCACACAGCTATCAGTCGCAGAGCACAGTTACACAGCTATCAGTCGCAGAGCACAGTTACACAGCTATCAGTCGCAGAGAACAGTTACACAGCTATCAGTCGCAGACAACAGTCACGCAGCTATTGGTTCACAGAGCACAGTCACACAGCTATTGGTTCACAGAGCACAGTCACACAGTTTTCTCCCTCGCCTTGCTTGCAGCTGCTGCCTCACACACTGCAAACGGGATGGTCTCCTCCTCCTCTTCCCCTGCGTCCGGGAACGCTCTCCTCCTATCCTCAGTACCGTGTGGTGTCCGTCCTCCACCACCGCTACTGCCGATCTCTGTCCCGGTCCCTGGGGTCCTCCGCACCCGGTTTCCGGTATCCTAGTGCGGCTCCCCCCCCACCACATGTCACCCGCGGCTCTTCCTCCATAGCTCCCTCGCTGCTCTGCCCACTCTGCTTCCTGCAAACCATGTGCTGGTGAAATTCACACTAAACGGATATTCTACACTGACAATAGAATCATAATAGCACTCTAACTCTCTAGTAGCACTGAACAGAGCCCTGTTCCATCTCTCTCCACACCAATATCACTCTGAAAATGGCTGCTTTAGAAAAAATACATTTATAATGTGGAGTGTGACTAAGAGCAATGAACCATGGTTGGACAGAGTCATCATGGCAGCATCGAATCATGGCTCTGACAGTGCTACGTGCCCTGGATGGACAAAGCTTTTATTGCTTCAGCCAATCAGTGTGCATTGTGGTCATTTGGCAGGCTGAACAAACAGCCGAATGCCCTGATAATTCTGGTGTGCACTGAATGGGCAAACAGCCAATGTTCAGCTCGAAATCTTGCTCGGGCCGAACCGTTCACCCATCCCTAGACAGGAGCATCTGAGCACAGAGTGAGCATGAGTGCCTGACTGGTCTTCCTTTGCAGGAGGTTGAAGAGCTGTGCATGTGTTGCTGACGTGCTGGACTGCGAGTTGCTGAAGAGCAGGCTGCACTGGAAGGAAGACCAAAACAGGAGATAGGCACAGATCAGCAGCAGATTTAGATGCAGGTAAACATGGTCAGGCAGTCCGGGTCAGCAACAGAAAGGCAGACCAAGTACAAACAGCTGGCAGAAGAGTAATCAAAGTCAGGCCAGGGACCAGGGTTGGTAATGGCAGGAAGATAGGTGGATAAGGAGAAGAAGCAGAGACGAAATCCAAAGACAAGCCAGTGGTCGGTAAAGGTAGTGTTCAGGCAGGAGCAGATCAAGCCAGTAACAGGGAGTCAACACAGGAAAAGTTAGTGGGTATTCAGGAAAAGTAGTAGACCAAATGGCAAGGACCCAAGGCCCTAGTGCAGATTAAATAGCCGCCTGGCATTTGTGTCTGCGTGCACCTGTGAATTGACCATGGACTTTTGTGCACAGGAATGCACCTTTCCTGACACATGGTCTATAAAACACTTGTGGGGTATCAAGTTTAGCTACAAAGGTCTACTCAGTAAATAAGGCAGCAACAGTGATGCAGATGCTATAGAAAACCAAGCACTAGTTCCAGACACAAAGCAGCCAGTTGTTAGGTGTGGTATCGGGTAAACTGACATGTGCTCTGATAGCGAGGGGGTGGATCTCCTGGCTCCTTCTTTAGCAGTCGGTTTTTAAGTAGCAACCGGAGCCACACTCGCATTACGGAGATCCATGGCCTGGTCACATGGGTACAGGAGTTAACAAGTGCATGCATGAGGTAAGCACTAAATGCATGGTAGGACCCCATTCTGTTACCAGCAGTGAAGCAACATAGCTATGCTGGACTGGTGGAGAGGGCGCTGGCTCAGCAAAATCCATCTTAATTACAGTTGAGCGAACACCTGGATGTTCGGGTTTGGTGGAACTTGAAAAAATAGTCCGGGTTCGTGAACCGGACCTAACCCGAACTTTACCCCGATCCCAAACCCCATTGAAGTCAATGGAGACCCGAACTTTTGAGCACTAAAATGGCTCTAAAACAAACATGGAAAGGGCTAGAGGGTTGCAAATTGCAGCAAACTCATCTTAAGAGCATGGCAAGTGCTCTGCAAACAAATGTGGATAGGGAAATAACTTAAAATGACAGAAAGAAAATGAAAAATAAAAAATAATCATCTTGAATGATGTAGGTCGTAGGAGGAGGACGAGGCCCATATGGAGTAGGAGGTTGAGGTGGCGGAGGATATGGCGGTGTAGGTGGAAGCAGCGGCGGCAGTGGAGGAGGACGAGGTAGCCAACACTGATTTTGGTTTTTAATAAAAAACAAAATTTAATTCGGGTACACCCCAAAAAGAGTAAGAAAGATCAAATCCAACAATGGCTGGGTAAGGCCGGTATACATGTCTATTCTGCACAAGGTACGGACAAGTCCTGTGGGATCCATGTCTGGTTCATTTTAATGAACGTGAGCTTGTCCACTTGGCTCTGGACAGGCGGCTGCGCTTGTCTGTGATAACGCCCCCAGCCGTGCTAAATACACGTTCAGATAATACACTGGCTGCAGGGCATGCCAGCACCTCCATGGCGTAAAGGGCAAGCTCAGGCCTTTGTGCCAAACTTGGAGACCCAGAAGTTGAAGAGGGCAGACCCGTCATTCAGTACGTCTAGGCGTGTGCACGCATACTGCTCCACCATGTTAGTGAAATGCTGCCTCCTGCTAAGACGTTCCATATCAGTTGGCGGTGCTGCTGCTTGTTGTGGCGTGCTGACAAAGCTTTTCCACATTTCGGCCATGCTAACCCTGCCTTCTGAGGTACTGGCGGTGCCCTGTCAGCATTGACAACCTCTTCCTCCTCCTCCCCTGCCTTGGCCTTGTGCTTCCACTGTGCCCCCGCTGTCAGGTGGGAATGCTACCATCAGCGCGTCTACCAGCGTGCGCTTGTACTCGCGCATCTTCCGATCACGATCCAGTGAGGGAATTAAGGACAGTACTTGTCATGGGGATCCAGCAGGGTGGCCACCCAGTAATCAGCACAAGTTACTATGTGGGAAACGCGGCGGTCGTTGCGGAGACACTGCAGCATGTAATTGCTAATGTGTGCCAGGCTGCCCAGAGGCAACAAAAAGCTGTCCTCTACGGGAGGTGTATCCTCTGTGTCCTCCATATCCCCCCAGCCATGCACCAGTGATGGCCATGAGCTGGCCTGGGTACCACCCTGCTGTGAACATGGTTCCATATCCTCCTCCATCTCCTCTTCCTCATCCTCCAGAAGTGTGCCCCTGCTGAACAATTGTGTCCCTGGTATTTGTGTGTGCAGGAACCCACCCTCGGAGCCTCTTGCGAATGACTGCCATGAAAGCCTTGGAAATGTTACCTCTTCATCCTCCTCATCCTCTTCCATCATCGCCCAAAGTGTTTTTTCAAGAAGGCATAGAAATGGGATAGTTAACCTTCCTAGCGGTATTCCCGAGCGTGACTCGGGGTTAGATTTTAGAGCCAAAAGCGGTAACCCCGAGCCACACTCGGGGTAGCGCTAGGAAGATCGTTGGATCCTGGTAGAGGTTTTACTTACCTTTTCTCCAGGATCCAGGGAAGTATGCGGGCGGTATGTATATATAATAAATGTATACAGTTGGTTTGGGCTGCTCATTCACAAGAATTACATGCAAAATAATGGTACCGCTTTCAGCACCTAAAATCCAAAAGAATCATACCGCCAGGGAGGTTAAGCTGAGAATGGCATCATCGGCACTGGCCATGTTGGTGAAGTACTCGAAACAGCGCAACAAGGCACACAGGTCTCGCATGGAGGCCCAGTTACTGGTGGTGAAGTGGTGCTGTTCTGCAGAGCACCTCACGCGTGCGTGCTTCAGCTGAAACTCCATTATGGCCTGCTGCTGCTCGCACAGTCTTTCCAGCATGTGCAAGGTGGAGTTCCACCTTGTGGGCACGTCACATATGAGGCAGTGAGCAGGAAGGCCGAAGTTACGCTGCAGCGCTGACAGGCGAGCAGCAGCAGGGTGAGAATGCCGAAAGGGAGCACAGACGGCCCGCACTTTCTGCAGCAGCTCTGACATATCGGGGTACTTTTTAAGGAACTTCCTAGTTTGCGAGATCTGTTAGTGTGCTTAGGACAAAGCACAGGGTTGGCTGCTTTTTGGAATGAATCAGCCTCCAACACAGACAGCTGGAACATATACAAAGAGTCAATAATAGAATAACCTTTCAAAGATGGAATTCTTTTGAATCTCTGGAGCCTCTCGTGTGCAAATCATTTTTGGAATTAGCACAAGTACTGTTTAATTAATGTTTACAGCAAGCTTTTAAAAGTACCATTCAGCTCCAGTTTGTAAACGTTAAACACGGATGCTGACGGGAGTGCTGATTACTACTTTAAAGTGGTTGTAAAGTCAGAGAAGGAATACTCCAGGCAGGGTTTTTTTTTTCCCCTTAGAGCAGGGGTGGGGAACCTAAGGCCCGGGGGCTGTATGCGGCCAGCAAAGTCATTTGGTCCGGCCCCCCGTGCAGCTGAGTCTCTCAGCTGATCTGTCAAAAAGAAGCCGATGCTTCCTGTATAATTCTGGCTCTGTTCTGACAGTCTGAGTGAGTCACAGGCGGAGTGATATCAAATGAACTCTGCCTGTGACCAATACAGGAAACATCGCCTCTTCCTCCAGCGTGGTGCCGCTGCTAACCAGCATTTCCCGCCAGCAGCACACACAGCAGTACCAGCCTGAACCAGCAGTACATACAGCACAGTTCCAGCAGTACCCACAGCAGTACCAGCCTGCAGTACCCACAGCCTGAGCCAGCTGTACCCTCCAGCAGTTCTTTAAAAAACTTACCACCACAAAAGAGTCGAGTGCGCTCCAGACTGACCGACACAAACCTGGAAAACCAGTTGCGAGTAGCATCATCATCAATACCAGCTAACATCACACACCTCACCAAAGAGAAGCAGTTGCAGCCATCACATTAGGGATAAGTTAATTAAATGTTTGACCAAATATAACAGGCACATTTTTAAGTTGATAATTTTATACAGCCCCCAAATTATTTTATAAATACCCAAATGGCCCTTAGCAGAAAAAAAGGTTCCTCACCCCTGCCTTAGAGAATAGGTGCAGGTACTCCCCACTTACAAGACACCCATTGGCTCCACCTCCTATCCCCCTCCAAGCACCATCTCTGGGTTCCACCCCCTATCTCTCAGTACTGTCCCTTTTAGAAAATACATACCCAAATATAATTTTGTGTATGGAATTTATTAATGATAAAATGAAAAGCAATAAAATAGATTTCCTGCAGCCAGCCAACAGAGTCCCCCTTCCCAACAACAGTAGATCTTCCATGCAGTGATAGGCCTTCCAGCAGACATCAATAGATCCCTACCTCAACAGTAGACCCCTCCCAGCAACAACTGACCCCCAATAACAAGACATCCCCACCGGTCACCAAAGACCTCCACCGCATCAATGGATCCCTCCCTAACAGTAGATCCCCCAGGACACCCCAGAACCCCTTGCTAATAAATACATTCAGTGCTGGAACTGCATTCCCCATGTTCTGTTATACCAAGGTATATTATACATTGTAAAACGTTTAAAGCAGTGCCGATAAATACCTTATTTCAGATTGCCTCTGTGTGGTTTACGTGACCTTCCGCTGCCCTCCTTCCCTGATCTAAGGGCTACAGTGGGAGGGGCTAATATCCCCCTCTATCAGCTGGGAAGTCACATGACCTCTGTGCTGTCCCCTCAGCCCCTCCTACTGTAGCCCTTAGATAAGGAGAGGAGAGCAGCGGGAGGTCATGTGACCACACAAAAGCAATCTGAAAGAAGGTATTTAATGGCATCATTTTAAACATTTACACTATGTAGTATACCTTGTTATAACGGAGGGACTGGCAGTAATCCTACTCTCTGACTTTACTGCCAGCTACTAATAGCAGCAGGAGGGGAGGGGCAAGGAGAAGATCGGTCACACAAAGGAGTTGGCATGCAGGGAGGAAAGGAGCCATGCAAATTTACCACGGTATCATGGATCAACAGCCATGATTGCCATGGTCAGCTTACATAGGTGGACAGACAGGATCAACCAGGGTTTTTATAGCATAGAAAAAAAAAAAAAAAAACACACAGATTGGGCAGTCCAAGCACGTCGCTGTTTATACTGCTTCAAAACCAGGCACTTCTCCCTCTTCCTGCCTAGACCAATTTTCAGCGCTGTCACACTTTTAATGACAATTTTGCAGTCATGCCACGCTGTACCCAAATTATATTTTTTTCTTACACATATAGCTTTCTTTGGGTGGTATTTAATCACTGTTTTTTTCTTTTTTTACTAAGCAAATTAAAAAAAAAAGTCTTTGTTTCTGTTATAAAATGTTGTTTTCTCCTTTGCGGATAGGCACAGACAGGCATTACTGATGAGCACCTCTGATGGGGGCTGCACTGATCATCAGTGCAGACCCCCCCGGCAGGAGAGCCATAGATTGGCTCTCCTTTGCCAGCGTGAACTGAGGAGAGCCAATTACTGGTGCATCCTGGTTACCGCTGTGATTACTCACAGCCGATCACCTGGTAAAGAGCCAAGATTGGAGATGCGGTGCGTCAGAGCAACATGGCGTGCACATGCAGCTTATCCTGCTTGATGTCATTCCGCAATAGGCCAGTAGGGAAGTAATTAAAAGGAACAGGATTCTCCCCCCCCCCCCCCCTATTCAGGGTTGCAACCTCTTTAACCACTTCAATACATTGCACTTTCACCCCCTTACTGCTCTGGCCAATTTTCAGCGCTGTCACTCTTTGAATGACAAATGCACAGTCATGCTACACTGTACCCATGTGAAACTTTTTTTTTCCACACAAATAGAGCTTTCTTTTGGCGGTATTTAATCACTGCTGGATTTTGAAAAAAATAAAATTTTCTCCTTCACTGATGTGCTCCACTGCCAGACGGAACTGACGGGCAGCACAGATTAGTAGGCACTGTTTAACTTTCTGTAATCAGGGGCACTGATGATCAGGGCCCTGATTACTGAGAGTCCCCTTTGAGGAGGAGCTGAGCGGCTCTCCTCACCACACACTGACAGTGTGAGGTGAGCCTATGGACAGCACTTCCTCATTTACATGTGACCGGCTGTGATTGGAGTATAGAGCCAGGTATTGGCTCCTTACCAAGATCGGGGGGGCGCCATGTCCTAGCAACATGGCGCGGCCACGATCGCAGCACTGCGGGCACGAGAGGCCGTTCTGGGGCGCCGTCGTCCCAAAACAAGAGCCGCACCGCTACACCGTCATTGACAGTGGGCGGTAAATAGTTAAGCAAGCCTTCAAGAAGTGCTAAAGCCTGCTTGCTTATAGTAGCAGTCAGCACTCCATTTAGGATTTGTGTTTAACATTTACAAACTGAATGGTACTTTAAGAGCCTTAAAGCGTGCTGAAATTTCTGCAAATGCTTTGTCAAAGCTTGCTGTTCACACTGCACTTAGGCTCGATTCACACCTATGCATGTTGCTTTTCGCTCTGAAAAAGAAAAGAAAAGAAAAGAAAAGAAAAGAAAAGAAAAGAAAAAGAAAAAGAAAAAGAAAAAGAAAGAGCCATGTGCCCTTGAGGCCAACTGCTGCGGTTTTGCTTTTTTTCACTTGATCTGACCAGTAAGACTTTTCCCAACTTAATGGACCAAGCCGTCCAGCAAAAGTGGCAGTTAGGGGGTCAAGACAAAACCATTTAACACAGACAGAGGGTGCTTAAAATGGTTAGCTTTTATTCATTTATGTAAAACCTTTACTGCAAAAGGACGAAAAAGTGCCCAAAAAGTTGTGGCCAAGCCTGTGTAGGACTCAATTTGGGTGGGTGGCAAAAGCAAGGCTTGACCACCTGTCCTCAACACCCATCTGAAAGACCACAAAGCTTTTTTTTTTTTTTTTAAGGCAGCCTTGATATGAGTAAATGTGGACAAGTTATTTCACCAATGTAACACACACACACACACACACACACACACACACACCCCCCCCCCCCCCCCATAGAACTTATTTACAACATTAACATAAAAACAAAGAAATTGAAATCATTTTTGGTCTTTTGTTTAGTAAAAAAGAAAAACCCAGAGGTGATCAAATACAACAAAAGAAAGCCATGGGGGGGGGGGGGGCAAAATTGTTTAAGTACAGTGTTGCATGACCGCGCAATCATTCAAAATGTGACAGCGCTAAAAGCTGAAAATTGGCCTGGGCAGGAAGGGGGTGAAAGTGCCCGGTATTGAAGTGGTTTCAAAGTGTCTGGACATAATAAAACCCTTCATGCATTACTTCCCTATGTTTACACTAAACACTGCAGGTACAGAATTTTGGCTGATCCTTCCAGAAATGCACTTGGTTTCTGACTTGTGGTGAACCCACAACACTGCCTCTGATATACTAATTTCAAACCAAGTTTTAGCCTTGGCCAGGCTCTGCTTGGGCTACGGAACAACTTCCAGTTTGGCAATCCAGCGGGCAAGAACCCAGACTGGGCCGACAAAGGGCTTACTGCAGTTTAACACAATAGAATATTTTGTTGAATCTTACATCTTTCCTGTTAATGCAATATTTTACCCAGGTTGTATCCCTCAAATGCTTCTAGTTAAGTGTACAGATTTTTTTCTTCTTCAATTCAACACTTTGCTAGATTGTGCAAAAAAGTATAAATTGCAATGGATGAATGAATTCTTCTCTAGGTCAGTTAAATGGAGAGTCAAACCTCAAGTACAACTACAAAATGTATTTTATTGCATTGGAGACAGAGACAACAGGTTTTTCTTAGGCTTGATTCTCCAAACCAATATACATGCCATTAAGCCAACAAGCCACAGTGAGCAGACTCCTGCCACCATCCAGATTTCCATGATCAATGAGGAAGATTCATCCAGCTTTACGGCTTTGTTACTATCGGAACCCACAACATACAGAGGTCCAAGCGTTGCAAACCATTCTTCATCTTGTAGTCCAATATCTTGAACAAGAGGGGGGAAAAAAAAAAATTAAAAATAAAAACAAAAACCCACACAAACATCTACAGTATAGAAATAATTTAAAAAATGGATTTTTGTAAGATCTTACCGTAAAATCCTTTTCTCTTAAGCTCATTGACAGACGTAGTCTTCTTGATTCTCAAGAGCTGGGTTATGTTGTCTCCGCAGGAGTAGGACTAGGCAGAAAGACAAAACGTTCTGGCTCCACCTTAGGGGCAGTCCCTGAGGGTATATCCTCCCTCTCTCTGCTACAGGGAATCAGTTCTGTTCTAAAGCAGAAACAGAGAATTTAACCCAACCCAACTCAATGATAGAGGGGCGGGTACTACGTCTGTCAATGAGCTTAAGAGAAAAGGATTTTACGGTAAGATCTTACAAAAATCCATTTTTCTCTATCGCTCATTGACAGACGTAGTCTTCTTGATTCTCAAGAGCTGGGACATCCAGAAGCAGTGCCACAAAATGAGGGGTGGGATTGACAGAATCAAAATCCAATCTAGAAGGCCCAACTGGAGCCAACCGGAAGTATCAAAGGACTCATCTAGAAAACAGATGAGACCTACCCCACAAATCCTCGAGGTAGACCAACAGTCTCCTCAAACAGTGGCCTGCAGGAACCTTGCGGCCAGAAGAGGCATCTGACGATGCCATCACATAAACCTTATACAATATTGTAAAGGTATGAACCGACTACTAAACAGTCGCCTTGAAAACCTGAACCACTGACGCCTGATGGCGGAAGGTCCAGGAAACTCTAAGCGCCCGAGTAGAATGCGCCTTAACAGGGAACGGGGGATCCCGACCCTTATATAAAATAAGCCTATACCACCGTCTGTCTGATCCATCTAAAGATGGTCGCAGCAGAACAGGCAACCCCTTCTTAGGGCCATCCGTGATCACAAACAGTGAATCCGTCTTACAAATTGAATCCGTAGTATTCAAGTATATCCTGATCGCCCAAACTACATCCACGGAATGCCATGCAAATTCTCGAGGATGATTGGGCTAAGGACATAGGAAGGACAATACACTGTCCTTATTCAATGAAACTTTGAAACCACCTTAGAAGGAAGGATGGATTCGGATGAAGAACAACCTTATCCCTATGAACCACCAGATCTGGGGAACAACAGGATAATGCAGCCAGTTCTGACACCCTGCGTGCAGAAGTGATAGCCACCAAGAAGACCACCTTCTGGGATAAAGTAAGCAAGGGAATCTCCCTGATATTTTCAAAGGGAGGTGTCTGAAGAACCGACAGCACCAAATTAAGATCCCAGGATGGTAACGGCGCGTGCAATGGCAGACCCAGGTGTCGCACCCCCTGGATGAAATTCCGCTCCAAGGAATGAGTAGACAAAAGCTTCTGAAAGAAGATAGCAAATGCTGAAACCAGACCCTTGATAACACTCAAGGCCAGCTTCTGCTCAACTCCCTGTTGCAGAAAGCCAATATTCGGACTACCGAATAAAGATGTAGATGGAACCCAAGGGATTCACACCACACAATATAAGACTTCCATGTACGATGATAATCTTTCTGGAAGTCGCTTTCCTTGTTTTAACTAGAGTAGGAATAACTGAAGCTGACAATCCCTTGTCCTTCAGCACCTGGGTCTCAATAACCAGGCCGTTTAAAACCAGCGATCGTAAAGCAGGATGGAAGATCGGTCCCTGAGACAGTAGATCCTCCCTGAGAGGAAGTCTCCACGGGACGTCCGCCATCAGTCTGACCAAGTCGGCGTAACAAGCTCGACGAGGCCAGTCCGGAGCTGCCAGGATTACTGGAATTCCTTCCTCCTCTATCCTGCGAAGAAGTCTTGGCAGTAACCCAAGAGGAGGGAAGGCATACATTAGCTGGTATTGCCCCCACGGGGCGATCAGTGCGTCTGCGGTTTCTGCTAGAGGATCGCGGGAGCGAACCACGAATCTCTGAACTTTCCTGTTGAATCGAGATGCCAACAGATCCATATCCGGGGTGCCCCATCGTAGGCACAACTGGTGGAAAACGTCTGGATGGAGGGACCATTCCCCCTGATCCAGAGTCTGACGGCTGAGATAATCTGCCTGCCAATTCTCCACCCCCGGAATGAACACCGCAGAGATTGCTGGAACAAATCGTTCTGCCCAGCGAAGAATGCAAGCCACTTCTTTGGCCGCTCGGACACTCTTGGTGCCCCCCTGGTGATTGACATAAGCCACGGCCGTGGCGTTGTCCGACTGGATCCGAACCGGGCTGCCCTGGAGCTGCTCGGTCCAGTGAATCAGACAAAGTCTGATCGCTCTCAGTTCCAATACATTTATCGGTAACCTGGATTCTTCCGGGGACCAAAGTCCCTGGACAGATAACTGACCGAGAATTCCTCCCCATCCGGATAGACTGGCATCCGTGGTCACTGTCGTCCAATATATTGGCAGAAATGACTTTCCCTGGCTGAGCATCGGAGACCGAAGCCACCAGACCAGAGACTCTCTGGTCTGTTTGCTCAATCGGATCTGATTGTCCAGGGATTCCGGATTCCGATTCCATCTGAGAGGAATCTCTTGCTGAAGAATTCGGGTATGGGACTGGGCAAATGGGACTGCTTCGAAGGAAGCCACCATCAACCCCAGAACCCTCATGCAAGTCCGAAGGGAAGACCAGCTGTTGGATAGTAACAACTGGACTGCTGATTGAATCTTTCGGAGTTTCCCTACCGGAAGAAAAAAACTCTTGTTCTGACTGTGTCTAGAATTAGACCCAGATATTCGAGCCTCTGGGTGGGAACCAGAAATGACTTTTGCTGGTTCACCAGCCACCCGAATTCCTGTAAAGAAATCATAGTAATTTCTATGTTTTGTAGCAAGGTCTGAGGAGACTCTGCATGAAGCAGAAGATCGTCTAGGTAACCTAGAATCGATATGCCTCTTTGGCGCAGAAGTGCCAACATTGGGGCCAACACCTTCGTGAAGACCCGCGGAGCCGTGGCGAGACCGAAAGGTAACGCCACAAACTGATAGTGGTTCTCTTCTACGGAAAAGCGTAGAAACCGCTGATGTCCTGCGAAAAATGGGAATGTGAAGATATGCGTCCTAGATGTCTATGGACGCTAGGACATCCCCTGGATGCAGAAAGGCTGCTACTGTGCGAATGGACTCCATTCTGAATCTTCTTATGTAGACAAAAGAATTGAGTGCCCTTAAGTCCAGAATTGGACGCACTTTGCCCTCTTTCCTGGGTATTGTAAATAGGTTTGAATAAAACCCCTGAAAGCGTTCAGTCCAAGGAACGTGGACTACCACTCCTTGTTGTAGTAAATCTGTGACTGCTCTCCGCAGATCGTCTAAACGATCCGGGGATAGTCGGCTATTGGAAGGGAAGAATCGCGCCGGTGGGAGAGATCGAAACTCGATCTTGTACCCTGACCTTATGACTTCGCAAACCCATCTGTCCGGGATTCTGGAAAGCCATGGATCCGGGAACCGGCGAAGACGTCCCCCCACCCCAGTTATGGGTGGGGGCGCACCTTCAGGCTTTGGACGGTTTATCTTCAGGTTAGGAGGACTTAATTTTTTCACCCGCGGGACGAAAAAACCTCTTGTGAGCAGAAAAAGAAGGCCCTCGTCTTTGACGAGTTCCTTTACCTTTAAAATTTTGCGGTAAAAAGGTGCTCTTTCCACCCGTGAGATCCTTAATGATCTCATCTAAGTTGGCTCCAAATAGACGCTCTCCTAAAAAGGGGAAATTAGCCAATGCTTTTTTGGAACCTTGGTCGGCTAACCAACCTTTTAGCCACAGTGTACGCCTGAGAACCACCGCTGAGACAGATGCTCGCGCCAATAATGAAGTGGCGTCTAACGCCGCATCACACACAAACTGTAACCCCTGTATCATCTGTTCCAACAAATCTGATACCGCCTGAGTGACCTCTTCTAGGTCCCGGCGTAACCACTTGGTCCATACAGTTACAGCCTGCGAAACCAGACCAATAGCAATTATTGGTCTGAAAGCTGATCCAATCAAGGTAAACATGGTGCGAGACATAGCTTCTATCTTGCGATCCACTGGATCTTTAAAAGACGGAGTGTCTTCTAGAGGAATAACCGTGGCTTTATTCAATCTAGCAACTGGTGAATCCACCACAGGTGGTTCTGTCCATTTCTTAATGAGGGTTTCCTCAAACGGATAACGCCTGTTAATGCGTTTAGAAATAGTAGAAATGCGTTTTGGCAGACTCCATTCTTCTTTGATTGGATTGCCAAAACATTTGGGCAATGGAAAAACCTTCGCCACTTTGATGCGTTTTTTAGTCCCAAAAGGGATTACAGTTTCAGCTATTTCTGACGGAATACCCTGTAATCTTAAGGTCTCTTGAACAGATACAATGAGTGCGTTTACCAACGCTTCCTCTCTGGCTATGGCTGATGCCGAAACATCCTCCTCACTGTCTGAAAAGACAGTACACGAGACACCAATACCAGATGAAGTACCTGCAACTGCAGAAATAGGCTCAGAGTCTGAATCCGAGGTTTCAGATAATAAGGGGTTAGGCGGGGGTCGCTTACTTGCGCCCTGTCCCTGACAAGCCACTTCCACCCGGGACACAAAAGTTTCCACAATAGCGGACAATGATTCAATCGTCTGTGGGGTGCTGGAGGATCCCGCAGACCCCTCGAGGGGATCCGGAGGAGATACATGAGTGGCAGGGTCCATGTTAATTCAGGACACCTTTGCCAGAAAACGCAAAAAACTTTTTTTTTTTTTTTTAAATAAAAAATACCTCTTTTTTTTTTTTTTTTAATTTTTTTTTTTTTTTTTTTATGTGTCTCCCCCTAGCGCAATAGCGCCCCTCAGAGTACCTGCTTCTCGATCCCACAGAGAGAGATCTCTAAACGCGTAGGAATTTAAATACTCTCTCAAACAAAGATCCAACGCCAACCATAGACGTTTGGACCACAAGAGAGAGACTAATGTCACATTTCCACTATGTCACTTTTTTCATACTATTCTCCTTCACTCTCACCTATGGGTTCTTAGCCCATACATCACATGTAACATATGTTCTGCTAAACCAGAAATGTATGATAATTTCTTTTATGTTATTTTGAAATAAATATTATATTTATACTTAGAATACCTTTGTGTATATTAGCCCCTTTAAAGTCCCACAAACCTTGACTTGAGGCACCAAACCTCTTTCTTCAAAAAAAAACTACCTAAAAAATGTCTTTTTCTAAAGAAAAAAGTCTTGCCAGGACCAAAAGATCCCAGCAAGGAGCTTAGGTCCTTACTCCTGACTAGACAGAAAAAAACTGATTCCCTGTAGCAGAGAGAGGGAGGATATACCCTCAGGGACTGCCCCTAAGGTGGAGCCAGAACGTTTTGTCTTTCTGCCTAGTCCTACTCCTGCGGAGACAACATAACCCAGCTCTTGAGAATCAAGAAGACTACGTCTGTCAATGAGCGATAGAGAAACCTAGATTAAAGCGGGTCTTCACCCGAGGAAGATCCCCACCTCTCCTCCCCCTTTTGTTTATGTACGATTTTTAATTGCAAGTTCACCCCGGCTCTCCATGCAGGTGACTCGCAATAGGCAAATTACACACACACACACTAGCCTTTCATTGAACAAGAGGAGGGGGCAGGCCTGTCGTAATCAAGAGGCCTGCTGGCTGAACCTGGAAGAGACAGCAGGCCTCTTGATGACGTCAGAGCTGTGGCCAGGCAAGAGATGATCTCAGCAGGTCAACAGTGGATGAGAGTATTTAAAATGTGCACCCAAACTCTCAAAACACACATGTAGCCTCAGTTGGGAAGTGTTCTGTGCTGAAGGGCTTCCTGTTCAATCACAAACAAACCTAGTAAACAGTTCAATATGCTTGAACTATGATGAACACAGTGAGTGCTTGGCATCGATCATTAAGATAAGGAAGGGGGGGGGGGGGGTCTTCATATTAACTGGCCCCTTCCCCTGCTCTTCATCCTGAAAAATCCCCTTTGTTCTGACAGGAAGCCAGTAGCTCTGTGGGGGGGGGGGGGGGGGAAACCTACAGCTCACAGGGTGATTAGGGTGTGTCCAGGCACATCCAACACACTCCTATAGTTGGGTTTTACCATGAGGATCAGATTGGATGCACTAGATCAGTGATGGCGAACCTTGGCACCCCAGATGTTTTGGAACTACATTTCCCATGATGCTTAAGCACTCTGCAGTGTAGCTGAGCATCATGGGAAATGTAGTTCCAAAACATCTGGGGTGCCAAGGTTAGCCATCACTGCACTAGATACTATTTATGCCTTACTCCATAGTCTTGCAGCAGCTGACATTTCATTCTTATGCTCCCAGAGCCATGCTGGTAGGCACCTGTATACAATGCAGGACCAGCTAAATTGTATTGGTTGATAAGCGCAGTTGTATGGCCCTAAGGAGATTATACTGTCTGTAAAAGGCAACTAATACCATGGAGTAAAGTTGATTTGCAGTCAACCTTGGGGGTGGGGATCCCATTTTACCACGGCGAGATTAATGAGGGACTGCTCAAGTCAACCCCAGCTATATGCACTTATAAACCAGCCTCTACCAATTTGTGTGGTTTCCTCCAAAGCTCACTCAGTACTATCAGCACCTACCAAAAGTAGCTTCTCTCTTCCGGTGAGGTCTTGACCCTCCACTCAGACTAAGCCTTCTGGATCCAGATGTGGTCTGGTCACATTTTTCCAGTTCACAGCAGCTGCAGATACTGCTAGGACCCTCAACAGCAAACCAGCTGCAACATTAAAGTTAAACATTCAGTCACATTAAAGGTTTTCCAGCCATGTGTTCCTGCATTGCTTGAATTAAAATAGCAAGGCTGGGTAAGGGGACCACTGGGTATTGTACAAATTTACAAGCACCAAAACAAAATCATGAGACAAGTTGTCAAAACCAACCCGATTTCTTTAGGAGGTGGTAAGTAAAACCTTGGACAGAGGGGTGGCTGTGGATGTAGTATACTAGGATTTTGCAAAAGCGTTTGACACAGTTCCCTACACACGGCTAATGTGAAAGGTAAAGTCTACAGGCTTGGAAAGATCAGTTTATAAATGGATAGAAAATTGCCTAAGAGATAGAATTTCAGAGTTTCAGAGAGTAGTGGTTAAGATTCTAACTCTGAATGGTCTAAGGTTATCAGTGGTGTACCCCAATGTTCAGTGTTGGGACCCTTGCTTTTTAATAGGTTTATTTATGATATTGGGTCAGGGATTACAAGTACCATTTCAGCCTTTGCAGATGACACCAAGCTATGCAGTGGAATAACTTCCTTACAGGATGTCTCCAACTTAAAAGCCGACCTCTATGCACTGTTTCATTGGGCAACTATGTGGCAAATAGGTTTAATGTTGATAAATATAAAGTTATGCACTTGAGGCCAAGAATATGCATGCATCATACATACTAGGTGGATTACAACTAGGGTAATCCATAGAGGAGAAGGATCTGAGTGTTCTGGTAGAGCCTAAGCATTTTGCCCCTGTACAAATTAGTAAGGCCTCATCTGGAATATGCAGTTCAGTTTTGGGCACCAGTTCTTAAAAAAGGATATCAGGGAACTGGAGAAAGTGCAGAGAAGGGCAACCAAACTGATAAGAGGCATGGAGGAGCACAGCTATGAGAAAAGATTAGAGGAACTGAATGTATTCTCTTGAGAAGAGGAGATTAATGGGGGGGGGGGAGGAATATGATTAACATGGATAAATACATAAGGGGTCCACATAGTGAACTTGGTTGGGTTATTCACTTTATAAGGTCAACACCAAGGATAAGGGGGCACTCCAAGTCTAGAGGAAAACAGAGATTTAGTCTCCAAATACAGAAAGGTTTATTCACTGTAAGAGCTGTGAAAATGTGGAATAGACTACCTCCAGAGGTGGTTCTGGCCAGCTCGGAAGATTTTTAAAAACAAAGGCCTGGATTCTTTCCTAGGTGTACATAATATAAATAGGTACTAATATTTATAGGACAAGTTGATCCAGGGAATATCCAATTGCCTCTCAGGGGATCAGGAAGGAATGTTTTTCCCCCTGCTGTAGCAAATTGGATCATGCTTTGCTGGGGTTTTTCACCTTCCTCTGGATCAACTGCGGGTATAGGATTGTATGGTTGGGTTTTCTTTACTTTTTTTTTTTTATTGGTTGAGCCAGATGGACTGGTCTGTCTTTTTTCAACCTAACTAAATTAATCCTAGAAGAAAAGCCCTGGGGGGGTAGACATTCTTCCCACAGGAGCCCCTGCTGTCCCAAGAGACACATTTTGTAAAAGCATGGCCCAGGACACTTGAATGCTGTCTTAGGGGAACCCAAAGTTATGATTTCCATGCTTTGGCCTTTAGGTACCATAGGCCATTCATTTGGCTAAGATTGGCATTTTTTTCTTTAGGAGAAATTTTAACACTCTTGTTAAGGATCCCGATAAGAATGCTGACTGGTACATCCCAGAGGCTACATACATTATTGGACATGTCCACCAAGAACTGCAGGGTGAATCAAGTGTCAACTGGAGAGCAAGTTATAGTTTGAGTCAGGCATACTGTATATTGAGTGACCTCAAATCTTGCCTACTAAAATTTAGCTCATTCCATTTGAAGAACTCCTTCAGCTCAATAAAAGTGTTGTGGCTTTCGAAACAGTGGTTAAACTAATCAGAATCTACTTTTTTTGTGCTGCACATGACATGTTTTCAAGTTAATAGCAATATTTTTTCTGAGTCAGAGCTTTTGATACCAGTAGCATAATCTGTACATTATTGGGGCTCCAAACCCCATTGTGAAGGAAGGATTGTAGGTGGCTATGCAATGCTGCAAGACATTTGGAACCCAGACCATTAGCACTGGGTCCACAGGTTCCTCCACCATGCAAGAGCGCAAACATGTAAACTGTGTTCCTTTTAGCCTTCTTAGGTTCTTAGGCAGCTTATTATTCATATGTAGATAGTTCTCATACAGTAGGGAAGAACTGAGCATCCGTTTAGGGCATTCAATGTGTAATAATACAACCACTTCCACCTTTTAAGGAATCAGTGGGTGCCTGCACCTTCTGCATCTCTACAAAACTACTGATGTCACTCAACCCATTCACTTACATGACTGGGGATTCCTAGCCATGTAACAAAGGACAGGGATAAGGGTGACAGCCTACATAACTAGGTTATGGTTTAGATTTAATACAAAAATATCAAAATGGTTTTTGTTGGGGGTTCTTTGTACTGTACAGAAGCAGGGCCTGTATCTGGATGTCCCCTTAATGTTATGGGGATCCAGGTTCTAATAACCCATCTGTAGACCTACCGAGGCAGCCGTTGTCCTTTTCAACATGTTAAGGACATTTGGCCTGGTTCAGAAAAAGGGGGGGGGGGGGGTAAATATGCCCCTCCCCTTCTTGACCCATACCAAGCCATATGCTCTCAATGCGTGCACGTTTGGGGAGTACCATGCCTGAAAGGAAAGGGGGGGGTGGGGTTAGTAACTCTAAAAAGACCTTGTCCCCAATGCCAAGAACTTCTTCCCACAACCCTAAATTTGGAATCTAGAAGCCCCCTTAAGAAATCAAGCTAATCACCACTTCTATTAGCCATCAATGCATGGTTACCCACCTGTTGCTTGTTTTACTGTATGAGCAGGCCTTGTTTAGGACATCAGGTGACGTGTCATCTGCTACAGCCCTCAAAAAACAAGTAATAAAGATCTAAAGAAAAAAAAAAAATATATATATATATATATATATATATATATATATATATATATATATATATATATATATATATATATATATATATATATATATATATATATATATATATATATATATATATATATATATATATATATATATATATATATATATATATATATATATATATATATATATATATATATATAAAATGCAATTCTACTATTTTTTTAGTTTCAGATTCCTCATTCACCACAATAAATCAACACCAATCCCCAAAGGAGAAAAATGGTAAAATTCTTACCACAGGCGAATCTACATTAACAAACTTAAAAGCATCAATTGAAAATTGAAGCTTATTAGGGTAGGACCTTGGAGTTCTGAAGGCAGAGCTTGAATCTTCTTGCTTCCCATCAACCATACACCTTAATAAAAAAAATTAAAAAAAAAGGTAAACTTTTAAGTCCCATCTAAACCCTTTAATTTCTACCCCCGTCCACCTTTCTCCAAGTAAGATTCCAACATTTTCAAGAGGAGGTGGGCATGTTAAAGGTCAGTCCAATGTACGACTTAATGGCGAGTACAGCCGAGATGAGATTTCTCCTGCACCCCAGTGCTGGAGGTGGGTGAGAGGACTGAGCAGGACTATCAAGGTCCAGGTCCTGCTTCTAGAGCAGAGTGCTGTCAATCTAAAAGTATAGTGGATATACACTATACAATTCCCTTTAGAGTTACCAAAACCATATACATATGAGGTCAAACCTAAAACACTTTTTCAATTTTGGCACTTTTCCACTGCAAGTACTGGCTCGGCTCTACTCGGCCCGGTTTGCTTTTCCACTGCTAGTACCGCATGGTACGGTATGGTTTGCTTTTCCACTAAAGTAGTACTAAAGTTAAGTGGGTGGGATAACAACAAGTCTCTGACCAATCAGAGGCTAGTAGTGACTGCATGCAAAGGATTGTGGGATATGGTACCTCTTGGAACCACAATCGAGGTGGTACTGTTTTTGAGAGCCGTACCGTTTGGTTCCATGCAGTGGAAAAGCGCCATTTGTATGCATAAGGCAGGCCCTCACTACATAGTTAAAGTAAATTGAACAGAAAAAAAGTTGTATAGTGTGTATCAGCTTTAATGGACAGCATCTAAGCAAATACAGAAACAAGGGTGACCATGTTGTAATTACATTTTATGACAAAAGCGCATTCTCACCCGAAAAAAAAAAAAAAAAAACTGAAGTACTTTTCTGGTTCTGCCGCCAAACTCAAATTTTTATCTAATTATAGAAAAATCACCAAAGCCCGTTGTATTCTTATATGTATCTTTTTTTATGACTGTTGTAAACCTCCATATACCGGTCAATAAAAAAAAAAAAAAAAAAAAAAAAAAAAAGAAAAACCACCACCAAAGCCAAATGGGTTACGTAGCATTATGTAAAATGTTTATTGGTCGCAAATCCTTCCAAAAAAGTAGAATTGGTCATCAAATTAGGTTACACAGTACATAGTCTAAGCCATGTTAGGGCTAGAAAGGTGCATTTTAGTCATTCTTTACAGGGTCTAAAGGCTCCAGTAATGAAAATCCAATCATACCATCTTCACGGTCCAAGCACCCATGAAATCAGTGTTACCGTTTAATCTAGAACAGATTTCATAGAACTTACCCGCTGAAAGCAATGATTTCATAAGAAAGTCCTTGTGTGGTATCTTGATTCAGTGTGGCCACACATCGGTCTACAAGTATTCTCAAAGGAACATGAAAGTCCGTGTCCACAGCAGCTTCTATATTCAAAGGTTCCCCAAGCTCAAAGATAATGGAAGGACTGGGACCACTCCAGTCATCTGTAAAACAAAAACATTGACTGACCTTAAGGCCCCATGCACACTGGACGCTTTTGCAGCTGCTTTTTTGGCTTAAGGCATTTTCTGCAACTAGTAAACTCCCCAGCAGGTTATCATGTGTCCATGCACACATAGGCTGTTACCAGTGTTTTGGCAGGGGTGTTTTCTGGCTGCAAAACTCAATTCTACAGCTAACCAATTCTTTAAGTGGGCCGGTATGCACTGGTACCACCTTCCAAATATGGCTCTTGAGCATACCGCCACCTCTCCATGCACCTTACCGTACCAGTACGCTCATTTTGGACATCTGCACCCTCAATTGCCCCCCCCCCCCCCCCCAAGAATATTTCCCACTCCAGAGCCAGACCAGTCACCACCAGTGAGCCCCCCTGCTCCGGAGTCCCAGGCCAGGAGGGCTGCTCTGTGGGGACGATAACATTTATAGTTACATAGTAGGTGAGGTTGAATAAAGACAATAGGCTATAGTAGGAGTAGGAGTAACGGCACCTCTTTTGGGCCACAAAGCACTGCAGCTAACCCTACAGATTTGTTTATAACATCCAGTGTGCAAGAGGCCCAATAGCCAAACACTCCACAAAAAGCCAGTTGGCTTTGGTCCTAAAAAGGATCATCAGGACCATAGGGGGGGTGGATGCAACTCCAGTTGTGCTCCATTGTCCACATACTACAATTTGATAGATTTGTCCATCTTTACTTCTGGACCAAGCTAATAAAAAAGGATATTGTATGTCTATGTTGTATTTGATTACATCTGAACAAGCAGGAGCAGATTTGGGTTATTTTATGTAGCCTTCGTACTGTTGTGCCAGTCTTACTTGTCATCTCAAGAGATAATGTGCAAGCTGAGATGTTGAACATTCTGCTTTTTCAACTGTACAGACCACGTGCACTCAATCTTCCCCCTACAGTGCTCTTCAAATTTATCAACACATTATATAAAAAGTAGCAAAGGGAAAGTTATGGTTGATGGTAGACCCAAGCACTGGTCCAAGAGTCAGAATCTTATATAAAAGGAAAAAGTTGAAAGACCCACCATTCATCAGACGCAGCGAGAAGTTCAGCTTCTCCTCATATGTTGCTGTGTAGCTGAAGGGAACCCATGTTGGATGTATGGCTTTACTACTTACATTGTCATGCCTAGGAAAAAGACAAGTCAGACTCTGCTTAGCAGTTTCTAAGTTTTCGCTTTTCAGCTAGAGATACTATGCCCCAATATCAGGAACAAGACGACTTACCTGGGGTAATAGCACTTGATGGGTATAACAGCAGAGCTGCTCCTTGTGATAGGCAGATTTGTGGCAGAAGACGGTTTGTAGGTCAGAAAAGTGCTGTACATCAACAAGTCTGCAGTCATCTACAAGACAAGTGCCACAACTAAATGTCTCAAATTTGGAGTTTAAAATTAAACAGAAAAAAAAAAAAAAAAACCCACACACAAAATAGTAGAAAAAAAAAAAAAAAAAAAAAAAATCCATCCCACCATTACTGGAGAGCATGTAACAAAAGGAGTGGCTGTAAAAGTCAGCCAGAAAAATGCTATGCAGCCATCTATAAAATTAATGAAGCCAGAATGGGGCGGCAAAGAGGATGTAGGAGGCCAACAGCACTGAGAAGCAATAAAGGAAGTCTATTTAGAAAATTGTATAGAATATGCCAGCTAATGTTATTCAGTTACATATACAAAATATAATCATACATACACAGAATATTAAAATTGTGGTCGGCTAATTAATGATGATTAGAACCTGCAGGTATGGATAAGTCGGTGTGGTGTGCCGGAACCGACGTAGGGGGTAGGCCTGTAAATAAAAGAGGGCCCACCCGAGGGATAGAGTATTAAAAAAGGGTGAAGGTGGGTGGGGTGACAGCGTGTGACGCGGCAGGCGGGGAGGAGAGGAGCAGCGTCTTAAAGGCACGCTAGCTCCTCCCACAAATATAGGCCTGCGGCCTAACACTTGTGGTCGGCTAATTAATGATGATTAGAACCTGCAGGTATGGATAAGTCGGTGTGGTGTGCCGGAACCGACGTAGGGGGTAGGCCTGTAAATAAAAGAGGGCAAAAAGTAAGCGGTAAACACACTAATACTTGTCACAACTCACGATACAAGATTCTTGAAGGCTAACCTTACCTCTTTCCCCGGGTGAGGGGTGTATGCGTGGAAAATAGCTGATTCCCATCGCCCTGGTTATAATTATGTGCCCTGGTGTATTGGCACTAGAAGCAGCTGAAGCCGCCCCTGTTCTGAATGAATGTCCGGAATGCGAAGAGGGGTCCCAGCCTAATTCAATGCACAACGAGCGAATGTAAAACATGAATTAGGTAGTGGTTAGGGGACTACCTGTCAGGGAGAATAGTGGAGAGCGGCTGGGAGAGCCCCGAGCTGGAAGATTCTCAGGATTCCAATTAGGCACCAGTTAACCTCGGTCGGGTAGACGGGGATGCCAACGGATGGTATGTCTGCCCGGCCTTTGAACGTCGGAGTGAAAGGACAGCGGTCCTCTACCTACCTAACCTCTCGAGGAGGCACGATTGCCTAGCCGACCGGGTTGCAAAGGTGAAATCCCGGGACCAAGAGCCCATGGACTAATAAATGGAAGTTGATGACTAGGAAGTACGAGGTTCGAATGGTGACGTGTCCAGTACGCCAGAAGGTCCGGAATTCCCATCTAAGGGCAGCGCTTGATGTCTCGTGATGCTCTCCCTACCAAACCTGCAATACCTTCTTCACTGGACAACCCTGAGGAAAAGGAGAAAGGCTTGGAGCAGATGACAAAGAGTGGATTGTACGCTAGACAAAGTGAGTTTGCCCGTGTTAAAGAGAAGTCTGAGCTAAAAGGTGGCAAAAACAGCGAATGCGACCATGGTGAACTGAACGACCGTGTAAAACAAGTTCAATTGAGAACCTTGGAAGAAGGTCAAGGCTCTGGCGTGAGTCCTCCTGGTGTCCGCAGATACGGCCACCCGGGACAATTGTCACCGTGAGCCAAAAACCGGGCTAGCCCAAGATCAACTTGACGAACTTGGGGAACTTGTGAATATCGCCAAAGAGGAAGAACTGACCGGTGGCTGCCTCCCAGGTCAGCCAGCGAACCAGCCTCATGATGATCAAAGAAGATGAACGGCCCTACTTGATCTCGTCTCGGCTGCCTAGTTGATACTAATACTTCACAGCCATACCTGTCCAGGATTGCCCCAGCGAAGCCGGCGTTACTATCAGGTAAAAAACCCTAATAAGGCCGAAGTCTCACGAGAGGCGGATAAGTCAAGAGACCTAACCGGCCAACAAACACCTAAGGAAAAGTTTATGAGTGCTGCCAACCCGGTAACGGCGGCTGCGTCCGGCCAGACGTAGAGGGTTTGCCAAATGTGGAGGATCGGGCGGATCCCAGGTGGGATGAACATGGAGACCCCATGCTGGTGTACCAGGAATACCAATCACATAGCCAGGACTACCCTAGCCGGGGAATCTGAGCGTCCAAGGTACATCTGGAAGGCCCGTTGATAAGCCCAACAGCCTAGAAATAAATGAACTACCTTGGGGAATAATGCGCGTAGCAGAATTCAAGGAACCAACCAGAATGAAGATCCTTACGAATAAGTTCCAACTAGTAGGAACTTAACTACTTCCTAGCGAAACGCCCGAGTTTGACCACGGGGGGACTAGACTGTGTGGCGTGGAACGAGTGTGACGCCTAAGAGGACTAGACTAGTGGTGGGAACAGTAGTCTTGTCTAGTGACAGGGGGACGCCTAAGGTAGTGACGGTGCTACAGTGCCAAGGGATTGACAGGGTTGCAGTCGCTATGTGCGACCAACAGGAAATCATCCGCGTGATGAACATCGTGGGGCATCTAGAGAAAAAGAGGAGGAACCAGCAGGGAGTCTCAGCAAGTGACGAAACTTCCCAGGCTACTCAAGGCCCCAAACGTGAGACTAACAGGAAGGAACATACTACTGCCCTTGACACCATGAACAAGGAAGGACGAATGGGTAGCAATTCAAGGCGTAGGGGTGACGGACTAACTGAGCCATGCGGCCCTACCTGCCTACAAGTTGGCTTGGATGGCATGACCAGGGTGAAACGGTAAGGAGAGAATGAGTAGATAGAATGAGGGGAAAATACAGGCTCGGGTTAGTGGACGAACGAAGAGCAGACAGATAATGACAAGATGTTTATTGGAATATGCGCTGGAGCCTACCCCAATAGAGTTTGGCGGCATAGCAGGCCCATGGATTTGGCATGGGCCCTAAGGCATATGGAACAGATGTGCAGCAGACTGCAGGCACTAAAATTACAGGCACCTCCAAAAGGGTAAAGCACAATTGAGCCAAACAAATGACGGGACGACCAAGCCTGTCCCTTAGGCTACGTAGATCGGGTTTGCTAGCTCCCCCATGAGGAACCAGGAAAGGAGGGATCAGCCTCCGAGGGGCACAGGTCGGCAGTAGGAGAGGTGGAGGAGCAGACTGCCTAAGCCTGCGAAAAAAAAAAAAGCCTGAAAAATAGTTCTGAGCCCAAGAGGCTCCAGTGAGAACGGACGTAAAACTGGGCCAAGCTGCCACTGCTTGCTGATACAGATTGTGGAAGTCGAAGGACAAGAAAACCCCCGTACTGCCGCCTAAGTCAACCAACACAAGAAGTTGAAACCTAATACCTTCCGGCATTGCAACGCACGGAGCACGCAATGTCCCTGTGGATGCCGAAGGCTAGGACAAAAACTGGTATGGAAGCTTGTAGAGTCTTGGGTCTCCGGCCTTCATCATGATGGCCGAATCACCGTAACTGTACACCCAGTTTCCTAGATCAACTAGGGAGGCAGATAGTAAGGAACCAGGTACACGTCCACCCCTCAAAAATGTCCTAGCGGAGTGCTGGGGGGACAATGTGCCGGGGAAAAGATAGGGGAAGCAGAAGGGAAGAAAGGCGAGGCTGGGGGCCTACTCCATCAGTTGTTAGGAGTGAGAGCCTGCAACGGCTTAGAGGGAAGTGGGACCATGTGGGATGGTCAGCGTTTCCAGTTTGGACAGTCTGACACTGTTTGATTGTAGTGAACAGAAGATGGAGTCTAGCGTCCTTTAATGTCCGTCCGAGCCCCCCCCCCCGAGAGCTGGTACCCAGTCCAGGAACCCCAGGATGTGCTGAGAGCTGTACACAGGATACAGCCTCCTTGCCGTAGCTGAAAAGGGGAGCCCGTATGGCTAAAAACAGACGAAGACCTGGGGATGGTCCAGGGTCTTACAAGGGGCCTGGCGTGGAAGGTTCTCGGAATTCCCTGGGGGTACCAGTTCTCACAGGGGTGGTAGGCTTAGCGGGTGTGCCTGGAGGGGATGACCCTTCGCCTACGATGACTGCTTGAGACCTGCTGAAAAGAGAAAATAATACACAAGAAAAATTGGTTAAACAAACACCGTTGAGCTAAAACAGAACTGGCTGGCTAACTAGTGCCGAGGCGAAAGCTGACTACCCCGTGACAGGTGAGGCCCTGCTAGTTGCCGAGCGGCAGATGAGAGGCTCTATCTATGATTTGGGCGTGGGGCACGAGCCACTAGCGTGGTGGCGGGGGGTTGGCCTCTCGGTGACTGGTAAAAGATTAACGTGTGGCCGTGACAGGTGAGGCCCTGACTATGACCCCAAGAGATGGGTGGATGCGAGGCACTAACTATGATTTGGCCCGAGGGCGAAAAATCTCCGTGTTGAGATTGGGGTGTTGGCCTCGCGGGACCAGCTACCAGGGAGACTAAGGCCAGCGCCTAGCCCTAAATAGCCAGTTCTCTAACCCTAAACGGAGGCTTGATGAAAGGGTAGTGCAACATACGAAGTAGTAGTAGTACACACGGAAGTAGCGTACGTAGTGTAGTAGTATAACAGCGGCACCACCTGCGTGCAGGAAGTCAAGTAGTGTAGCAGTGTAACCGTAGCACGGCGGTGGTAACAGCGTAGGTAGTGAAACAATAATGTATAGTAGTCATGTGGTGGGAATAGTATCAATGATGATATAGCGTGGCCGTATGGTAGTGACATGCATGACGGCATGTAAGCAATGGAGCATGAAGGAATGATATTGGCAGCGCCTCTGTAGGTGTAAGCAGTAACGCGTGCGGTGGAAATAGAAAATGTGGCAGTATATACCGTCATGGTGCACACAGTACCGGCATAGCAGTGTATCGGCACGCAGTAGTTGTGGTATTTAACAGTATAGCCGTGTAGCTGAACAGTAGAACACGACATGGGAGTGAAGTGGCACGAATAGCAGTAGACCAAAGATAACAGCAGTAACAGTAGTGACAATACATAGCAGCAGTACCCATGGAAATGGTATTACGGAGTAGTATGCCTAGTACCAATAGAGTAACAATACCCGTGTTGACAATAGTGTAGGAGTAGCAATGCCCAAGGCAAATAGTATAGCAGAGTAGCAGTACCCCTGGTAGCAACAGTATTAAGGTAGCCGTGCCTATAGTAACAACAGTATAAGAGTATCAACCCAAAGCACAAGTATCAGTAGTAGCAGTACCCCTAGTCACGACAGTATTAGAGCGGGCAGTGTCCATAGGCAGGGCAACAGAACCCAAGTAGCAAATAGAAAAATAACAGTAGAAGTACACAGCTAGTACAGTGGTACGGACAGAAAGAGTAGAAAGAAGCAGGGCCGTGGCCTGGTGCAGGCAAGGCAGAAACAAGACCCCCCAGAGACCCTCGTATGAAGTGTAGCCGTGGCCTGGAGCAGGCAAGGCAGAATCAAGCCCCCGCAGGACCCCCCCAGTAACATCCCCCCCCCCCCCAGCAGTACCTGCCGCCCGGCGGCCGGACGGATGGACGGGCCGCCCGAGCGGAAGATGACGGTGCATGAGGCTGGAAGTCAGCTGCAGGCAGGCCGGGAGGAAACAGCGGTGGTGGCGGGGGCGTCAGCGGAGTGGCGGTGTCGGCCGTCAGCGGAGATGGCGGAGATGGCGGAGCCGGCCGTGACAGCGGAGATGGTGGTGACGGCCGTGTCAGCGGAGATGGCGGGGGCAGCGGCGGCTGCTGCCCAACCGGAAGTTCGGCTGTCCGGGGTGACAGCGTGTGACGCGGCAGGCGGGGAGGAGAGGAGCAGCGTCTTAAAGGCACGCTAGCTCCTCCCACAAATATAGGCCTGCGGCCTAACACTTATACATAATATATATATTATATACTATATACACACACACACTACAGGCTTGTCCATTAAGGTTGTATTCAACACTTCCAAGACTGGATCAACCCAGTCATGCAAGCACTTGTTGTACACTTTTTTTTTTGGATTAGCATATACATCTATTGTATTGTAATTGGGAGTCTATGAGGACAAACACAGAAGCTACCCTCGCTAGTTAGAGACTAGTCTTTAGGAGGTGCTGAAAAAGTTTTCCTTGAACCCCCCTTAAGCTGGATACACACTATACCAACTTTTGTTGGTAGACTTCCTTTAGATTAAAGCCTTGTACACATGCACCGATTGTTGGCCGACCGATCGGCCGTCTTTTGTCCAGTGCTGTCGTGTTGGTTGACATGTGCTCTAGACTGCACATGAATTTTCTCGGCCAACAACAACCAACTTCAGAAGTGATGTCATGTGCTGGTTTACTTTCCGTGTGTTTTTTCTTCTCTGAGCATGCCCAGTCTTGCTCATCTGATTTTTGTCTGCCGAAATCTGTACTGACTGATGAAAAATCAGCCGTTGTGGTGACGGCCAACAAAAATTTTATAGCATGCACACCAGATTTTGTTCGGCCGAAAAGTCGCAGTTGGTTGTCGGAATCATCATACTAACAAGCCGACAATCGGCTGATCGGACGTTGGCCGAAAATTCACAGCCAGCAATCGGTACGTGTGTACGAGGCTTTACCTTCAACTATGTAGTACCAGGGCCGGCCTGATTGCATACAAATTGAAAGTGTTTAGGTCTGACCTCATATTATATGGTTTTGGTAAGTCTGAAGGAAAAAAAATGTAAAGAAAATTGCATAGGGTGTATCCAGCTTTACCCACCTGGTGTTCCTGCCAGTAGCACTTAATGTCCTAGAGGACAACCCTTGTTCACTGCATGCTCAAAAACCCATTTATTTCACTGGCCCATGTCCACAGCTGAGCCGGAACATGGGCTATTAAAATTAATGGGGATTTTGCTTGTTGAACATCTTCAAACATGCTCAGGTGGGAATGCAGCAGTAGAAAATGAGTGCGTGTTCTACGTTTTTCAGTACAACACACTGGCATTAAACTGCTCCTATTGAAAAAATATGAGCTGGCATGCGTTAATCAACACATTAGCGCATCTGGGGTGAATAGGCCCTTACAGTTCTGGGATAATCCACAATTTTGGATTTGTTCACTTTCAGTAAGCCCCGGTTCACACTAGGGCGACCTGTGAGGCGACCTGGTCGCCTCACAGGTCACCTCCCATAGGGAAGCTGCGGACCCGTTCTAATAGGAGCGACACAAGTCGCTCCGACCTAGAAAAAGGGTCCGGAGCTTCTTTGGGGCGACCAGGAGGGGACCGCCATAGACTTCAATGTTATGAAGGTCGCGGCGCGCTGCTCGCACCGGGAAGTAGCGTCACGTGTATGTGAACCGGCGCTAAAGCAAAACAGGACAAAGAGGTGAATTTCAATAATAATAATAATAATAATAATAATAATAATAAGATGTTATCCTTAAAGATTATTATTATTATTATTATTATTAAACATCCTATTATTATTATCATTATTGATGATTCTATTATTAAAGAATAATGATACTATCAATAATAATAATAATAATAATAATATCAATTCTAATACTACTAATAAAAGATAATGATCATTATCGTCCATTACAAGTTGCACATTTTTTTCTGTTAACTTCTACCTAGCATAATAAATTAAACACATTACCTAAATATTCCACACAGACACCACATTTTGCTTACCTGAGGGGCGTTTCCACATTCCTGGAGGCCAACATGAAAGACCACAGAAGTATCAGAGCTTGAAGAGTCTGGATTGCAGGGCTGGGATCCCAAACTCAGATCAGATGCCTTCACCAGCTTCCCATTTCCATAAAGATCCCTCTGCACGGTCACCACCATCTTGTCCTCATCACACACCACGCTGACAGGACTGCGGACCACCTGCTGTCTGGGTTGCCCACCCTCTTCAAAGTACATCCTAGATGAGCCCCATTCATACCCTGAGCTATAGTCAGCACCAGGATACCATCCATGTGTGTTCCATCCATGTCCAGGGTCTGAAGATCCCCAGCCTACCCCTCTAGAGGAACCCATTCCAGATACAGGCTGATGAACCCTCCACCAGTGATCAGAGTGGCGCCGCTTTCTGCTCAAGGCATGCCCCCTGTAAGTAGCTTGTACCTGGCCTACAGCCAGAGCTACTAAAAGCAACCAACAGCTATGTTTAACCAAGAAGACCATGATGGCGAAAGATACTCTAACACACACCTTGGACACACCTATATACAACTCACTTCCACCTGCAACAGACAATTAACTAATTACCCTTAGCAGTGGGAACAGAGCTTCAGCTGAGGCATAACTCACAAAGAAGAGCTACACATAACATTTCCAGCCTAACGCAGGCCATAGACGATTCGAATTTCGTTCGAAAATCGTAAATGGCAGTGCTATCGAACGATTATCGTATCATTAGTGTGGTATGTAAAACGTTCGATTTTCGTACGACAGCAAAAATTCACATATCCAACATGTTGGGTTTTTTTGCGAAAATCGGCCGAATTTCGTATCATTAGTGGGGGAGTTGTATGATTTCGCCTAACAAAACACAGAACAGTAGGGAGTGTGTCCGGTAGAGATGTGGTTAAAAGGCACAAAAAATAGTGTTTTGTCGTACGATTTTCGGCTCACATTGATGGTACACTCGATGATGTACACGAGTGCCGCTTTCGTTTATCGAACGATAAATCGTACGAAATTCGAATCGTCTATGGCCTGCTTAAGTTCAGCTTTGCAATCCCTTTAAATAGTTATTTTGGGCCAAGCTGACCCAAAAATCTGTTTAAAGTAAAGCAAAGATGGAGTAAGTCTTTAAAACCTCATGCACACGGGACGTTTTTACAGCGACTTTTTTTTTAGCATCAGATGTTTTTTTCTACAGCCAGTAAACTCCCCAGCATATTCCCCTATGTCTCCCCGGCATGTTCTCCTATGTCTCCCCGGCATGTTCTCCTATGTCTCCCCGGCATGTTCTCCTATGTCCCCACAGCATGTCCTCCTATGTCTCCCCAGCATGTCCTCCTATGTCTCCCCGGCATGTCCTCCTATGTCTCCCCGGCATGTCCTCCTATGTCTCCCCAGCATGTTCTCCTATGTCTCCCCAGCATCTTCTCCTATGTCACCCCAGCATGTACTCCTATGTCACCCCAGCATGTCCTCCTATGTCTCCCCGGCATGTCCTCCTATGTCTCCCCAGCATGTTCTCCTATGTCTCCCCGGCATGTTCTCCTATGTCTCCCCGGCATGTCCTCCTATGTCTCCCCCCAGCATGTTCTCCCATGTCCCCCCAGCATATTCTCCTATGTCTCCCCAGCATGTTCTCCTATGTCTCCCCGGCATGTCCTCCTATGTCTCCCCAGCATGTTCTCCTATGTCTCCCCAGCATGTCCTCCTATGTCTCCCCGGCATGTCCTCCTATGTCTCCCCAGCATGTTCTCCTATGTCTCCCCGGCATGTTCTCCTATGTCTCCCCGGCATGTTCTCCTATGTCTCCCCAGCATGTCCTCCTATGTCTCCCCAGCATGTCCTCCTATGTCTCCCCGGCATGTCCTCCTATGTCTCCCCGGCATGTCCTCCTATGTCTCCCCAGCATGTTCTCCTATGTCTCCCCAGCATCTTCTCCTATGTCACCCCAGCATGTACTCCTATGTCACCCCAGCATGTCCTCCTATGTCTCCCCGGCATGTCCTCCTATGTCTCCCCAGCATGTTCTCCTATGTCTCCCCGGCATGTTCTCCTATGTCTCCCCAGGATGTTCTCCTATGTCTCCCCGGCATGTTCTCCTATGTCTCCCCAGCATGTTCTCCCATGTCCCCCCAGCATGTTCTCCTATGTCTCCCCAGCATGTCCTCCTATGTCTCCATGCACACACAGGCTGTTATCAGCAGTTTTTGGCAGGGGAGCTTTCTGGCTGTAAAAAAAAAAAAAACGAAAACTAGTGGGGTTTTGAGTGACGTTTTTCAGCTGTAAAAACGCTCTAACGTCAATAAACACCAAAAAAAAACCGTAGAAAACCGCTGCTAACTGGCATTTTTTTTACGTTTTTTATTACACTTCTTTTTTTTAAGCCTGGGTTATGTTTGGAGGTGTCATTCATGGAACAAGGCCTGGGGTCAAACTGGGTGCATGCTGAACACCGCATGTGATTTGCACCAAAAATGCACCGCATTCCTGTGCACATCACACGTGATGTCTGTGCGATGCGATTTGACCCATATATTTTGTATGGCTCAAATTGCATCACATTTGCACCAAAATGTTGTAGGACCCTTTTTTTTCTCCACACCTAATCGCATTGCATAGGTGTAAATACCCATGTGATGCAGTTTGCAATCTGTTTCGGGGTATCGTTCATGGAACATGAAGCCCCTGTTGACAGTGTGCCGATTTGGCATGCGATTTGTCATGTCGAATCGCATGTCAAATCGGAGCTTATTGCTGGCGATGGCACCGGTTCACACTGAGGGTGGGTTTGAAATCATTCAGCTGAACGTGCACAATTTTAAATTTGCATGTCAGTGCGACTTCGGGGGCGATTTGACAGACACCTGTACGGGTTCATGCATAGATGTCTACTGAAATTGCTCTAAAGTGGTGCAGAAACTACTTTTGGAAATCGGTACAGTGCCGCAAAGTCAGGGTTGCACCAATTCTGACCGTGACGTTGCCGGCAATAGGCTCTGATTTGGCATGCGATTTGACATGTCAAATCTGCCCGATGTGAATGGGGGGCTTAATGTTCCATGAACGACACCCCAAAACAGATTGCAAAAATGCAGCGAGCTTGACAGAATCGCATCACATGGGTGTTCACACCCATGGGATGCGATTTTGATGCGAGGAAAAAAGGGTCCACATTTGCACCATAATGTTTTAGGACCCTTTTTTCCCTGCACCTAAATCTGTTGCATGGGTGTGAATATCCATGCAATGCAATTCTGGCAAGCATTGCATTGTGGTAAAGTAGAGTTACTAAAATAGAGGTGATTTTTAGCTAAAAATGCCAAAAAACGCTTAAAAACGCCAATGCAAAATAGCTAAAAAACTCACTGCAAAACTACTGGTGTTTTTTATAACGTCCCATGTGCAGGAGACCTGGGTTGTAGTGAGTGAGACAGAATATAAAACAAATGTAATATATAATTGCAGCTTGATGTAGAAATATTTTCCTTTGCTTTTTTCAAACCACTTCTGGACCGGAAGGATTTTCCCCCTTAATGACCGGGCCATTTTTTGTGATTCGGCACTGCGTTACTTTAACGAACAATTGCGTGGTCGTGCAACGCTGTACCCAAATACAATTGATGTCCTTTTTCCCCCACAAATAGAGCTTTCTTTGGTGGTATTTGATCACCTGTGCGATTTTTATTTTTTTGCGCTATAAATAAAAAAAAGAGCGACAATTCTGAAAAAAATAAAAATAAATTTTGCACATTTAAAAATCTAAATTTTTTTAACATTTTAGGCCAATTTGTTTTCTGCTACATATTTTTGGTAAAAAAAAAAAAATCGCAATAAGCCTATTTTGATTGGTTTGTGCAAAAGTTATCGCGTCTGCAAACTACGGGAAAGATTTATGTCATTTTTATTGTTTTTTTTTTACAAGTAATGGCGGCGATCTGCAATTTTTTGCGGGACTGCGACATTGCGGCAGACAGATCGGACCCCTGACTGACATTTTTGACACTTTTAGGGGGACCAGTGACTTTACTATAGTAATCAATTAAAAAAATAAATAAAAATTACAGTTAAAGTTAAAAAAAATTAAAGGTAAAGTTACTGCGGCAGGCTGGCCCTCCTGCGTCAACCGTCGTAGATATGCATTGGTCGTGCGTCTGCAGCTAGTGTCAACTCTTCTCCTTCCCCTCCAGCCGCCAGCACTAACCATGTCACTCCTGGGCCCGCAGATGGGTAAGCGGAGTCCGGAAAGCATGCAGGGGCGCGGCACCGGTACCGGGTGCGGGGTGTGTGAGCAATCGGGCAGCAGCACTGCTACCCCAATGCCTCCATCCTATGGGCAGGAGTCTGCCTGTCAGTTTCACACACAATCCCAGGCTGCAGCCACTGGCTTGTGTGTGCAACCCCCGTGCTGAAAGGTCCATACAGTCTGGCAGCAAAAGGGTTAGAGCAGTAGTAAACCCCTACATTTAAAAAAAAAAAAAAGTAGTACTGACTTATCGTAACCACTTCTGGACCGGAAGGATTTTCCCCCTTAATGACCAGGCCATTATTTGCAATACGGCACTGAAATATTTTAACTGACAATTGCGCAGTCATGCGACGATGTACGGAAATAAAATTGATTTATTTTTTCCCCATGAATAGAGCTTTCTTTTGTTGGTATTTGATCACCTGTGCGATTTTTATTTTTTGAGCTGTAACAAAAAAAAGAGCGACAATTCTGAAAAAAACAATATTTTTCACTTTCTGCTATATAACATTCCCCCAAAAAAAATGTGAAAATATAATTTTTTTCATAATTTTAGGTCAATTTGTATTCTGCTATGCAAAAAGAAGGGGTCCCCCTAATTGGGACTTTGAAGGCACATAGGAATTGGTAAACTAGTATATAATCAATATTTGCTTTATTAGGTACAAAAAATAGAAAACAATAAAATTTAAAAACATTGTACAAGCGTTGGGCAGATAAGGAAAAGCTTATGACGCTAGAACCCAACATGTTTCGAAGACAAATGCTTGCTCCTTCTTCAGGGGTAGTTCATCAGTTGGATCCATTTGTCTGCTGGTTGCTGGCTGGAGAGGACGTGCACATTGATTTACACCACCTCAAGATTGGTGGTATTTATATTGGATGATATACCTATAAGGTGTTGCTCCTGGCTTCCTTCCTATAGGACTTCAGATGGCCATTTATATGTGAGGCATCCACCTGACTCTGCTTCCAATGGCTCTACAAACTTGATGAAATTATAACCTATATCGTCATATATCGCCAGATAAGATCCAGACCAACCAGATGTTTTTAAATTTTTGTACAAGCATATAAAGTTCAGATATGATCAGCTATAGTACCGCTATGAACTACCCCTGAAGAAGGAGCAAGCATTTGTCTTCGAAACATGTCGGGTTTTTATGTTCTAGCGTCATAAGCTTTTTCCTTATCTGCCCAACGCTTGTACAATGTTTTTAAATTTTATTGTTTTCTATTTTTTGTACCTAATAAAGCAAATATTGATTATATACTAGTTTACCAATTCCTATGTGCCTTCAAAGTCCCAATTAGGGGAACCCCTTCTTTTTGCATTGTTTATAAGGATGTGGCACACCTCAACTCAGGTCATTAGCACCCATCTACATTTGTATTCTGCTATGTATCTTTGGTAAAAAAAAAAAAAAAAAACCCTAATAAGCGTATTTTGATTGGTTTGCACAAAAGTTATCACGTCTACAAATTACAGGAAGGATTTATGTCATTTTTATTTATTTATTTATTTTTTCCTAGTAATGGCGATCCAGCGATGCGGCCTCCCGAAGCCTCGGTTCTCTCCCTCTCCTCTCCACGGCGCTGACATCTTAAGTGTGGGCACCCGGCTGTGACAGCTTGCGGCATCAAAGCCAGGTGTGCACTGCGCATGCGTAAGTTGCATTGTGCATCCTGAATAGCTGGGCAATTTTCTGGGACCTGTGACGTGTCCCAGAAGATTTCAGGGAGGGGGAGAGGAGAAGCTAGGTGGCTCGAGTGGAAGTGGGAGCGGGTACCTGTCAAATCTAGGTACCCGCCCCTCCAAAAAAAAAATGATATGCCAAATGTGGCATGTGAGTGGGTCAGGATGGAGCACTTAAAGTAAAAGTTTTGGGTGGAACTCTGTTTTAAGATTTCTGGTCATGAGTCTACACACCTGAATGTAGCCATTATGAGGGATTCCAACCATATCCACCGGATTTTCCTTTTGTGAGCTGGAAAAGGTAAAGATGGGGGCAGGAAATCTGAATACTCCCAAGGTGGACAATAACAGAGCCAGAAAACATGGCTGTGAGACCTCCCTGTTTAACCATCCAAGACACAAAAAAAGCTGGGGGCTGGCTCAGCCCAAAAAACCTACAGTCTATATAAAATATCACTCTTTGGGTGCACTGGACCCTTCAATAATCTTTTATATTGTTTAATAGTGATGAGCCGAACATCCCCCTGTTCGACTCCCACCAGAACATCTCGAAGAGGGGAAATGTTCTAGCGAACATGCAAACTCCATTAAAGTCTAAGGGACACGAACAATGAATCAATGCAAAAAACAATTTTTTTAAAACGATAGTTTTTACAGGATCAGTGATTTGAATAATGCTTAAAGTGCAACAATAACAATGAAAAATTCCTTTACATATCGTGAAATTAAATATACCCCTTAATGTGCCTGTAAAGTGGCGCATTTGTGAAGGAAATTTAGAAATTAACATTTCTAAAGGAAAAAATGTAATTTAAACTTGCTCGCGGCTGTAATGTATCGTCGGCTCCTGGCAATACAGATAAAAAAATGTAAAAAACGGTGTGGGGTCCCCCCAAAGATCCATACCAGATCCCTCGCGTCTGGTATAAGTTTTAAGGGGAACCCCGCACCCAAAAAAAAAACAGCGTGGGGTTCCCCCTAAAATCCATACCAGACCCTTATCCTAGCACCCAACCTGGCTGGCCAGGATGGGAGTGGGGGCAAGCGAGTGCCCCCCCTCCTGAATCATACCAGGCCACATGCCCTCAACATGTGGGGGGTTGGTGCTTTGGGGCAGGGGGGGGGCTCTGCCCCCCCCCACCCCAAAGCACCTTGCCCCATGTTGATGGGAACAGGGGTCTCTTACCGACAACGATGGGCTGTGGTTGTGGGGGTCTGCGGGGGAGGCTTATCGGAATCTGGAAGCCCCCTTTAACAAGGGGGCCCCCAGATCCCAGCCCTCCCTATATGAATAGATATCGGGTACATGGTACCCCTACCCATTCACCAAAAAAGCGTACAAAAAAATAAAGACAAAAGTCAGTTTTTGGAAAAGAGCTTTATTAAAAAATTAAAAGATAGTGTCCGCCGATGATCAGTTGCTCGCCCACCCGAAAAAAAGAAAAAAAAGGAGTTCCTGCTTCTTCGGACGCTTTCGGCGTTCTGAGCTGTTTTGATTTTGACAGCTCTTTTATAGGGATCTGATGTCACAAGCCTCCCCACAATGCACTGCTCAGGTGCAGTGCTTAAATTATGTGATGTCAGTATAGGCTTAACGGTGGTGTAGGTGGCAAAATACCAGGCTTGCAACGAGAGGGCTGTGGGTTAGAATCCCCCGGCCAGCAAGTGATTTATTGGAATTCAGAGGTCCGAGTCCTTGATAATGCGGGAAAGCGAAGTTCCCGCAAAGAAGCTCATTTGTTCGTCATTCAACAAATGACCGAACAGCCAATGTTCGAGTCAAACTCGAAGCTCATCCCTATTGTTTAAGCTTTTAATCCCTTTGAATACCAGGCATGGTATATATATTGTTGGCAGTCAAAGGGTTAAATCAAGCCTCATTTCCAGTTTTGCGAAGGTTTAATGCATGATCTAAAAGAGACCCATCATGAAATATACTGTATATTTGTAAACTTGCATAGATAAACTCCTTCTAAAAAATGCTAGAGTGTCATGCTGACCCAATGGTTTCAATACTCAAGCAGCAATGTTAGCCCTGCCTGCTGGACTACAAAGCTCTGCTTATCTCCACTTCTCCTTGTCCCACTCCATATGCATTCATTTGATTTTTTTTTTCTTAGCAAAGCATTGCTGCTGCCTTGACTCCCCCCCCCCCCCCCCCAAGATCTAAAGTATAGGAAAAGGTATCTTGGAAGATATACTTCCGGGGACATGTCTTCCTTTAATAGGAATGGTCCAGAAGCTACCCCTTGTTAAAAATATTACAAATCTGATAATGGTGGCACAGGGAATAATAAAAGCTGTTTCTTGCTACAGGAACAAGGTAAAAAAGGGTCTATATGGGGAGAGGGAGTCTTGGGACCAATATGGGAAATGCCTGGACATGCATTATGATTAACATAGAAGACCAAGTGGTCGATAGAGTCTGACCCAGTTCTTTCGCTGCCAGGTATGTACGTCATACGGACCTGATAGCGGGGGTTTCACACATAATCTGGTGGCTAAAGCTACCAGGATTATGTGTAAAACTGACAGACAGACTCCTGTCCATCAGTTGAAAGCATTCGGGTGGCTGCGCTGCTGACCGAATGCTCACACACCCCAGGTACTGGCGCCCCCCTCCATTTATTATGGGCTCTGCTTTCCCATCTATGGGCCTGGGATCGACAAATGGAAGCTGGCAGGAGGAGGATAGGGAGAAGAGCAGACACATATCTGCTCCCCTCCCCTTCTTGCTTTGACCCAAAAAGCCACGTCAATGACGTCAATTCTGGGTCACCAGTCACTTTCCCTGGCTAGCATAGCCGAGAATCAATGCTTTGCAATGGGATCTGCATTGCAAAACATTCAGTGGAGCACAGAGGAGACATGCCCAGTTTTTACTCCTTGTACTAGGAGGCAGGGGAGCCCTCTGGACCCGGGGTCCTGGAAACGTGAAGCTTGTTTAATTACTGCCAATACCTCCTCCATTGTAGTTTCTTTCTCTAAAAGCTCTCAGAGAGAGAGTGAGCGAGAAGGAAGAGTGATATGTTTAAGAAAATTGTCCATGGTTTCGGGTGATGAGCCTGCCTCCTCGCTGTACAAGGAATTATAATAGGAGTGAAAAAGGTCAATTATTGTTTGTGAATTCTAAATCAGGGTACTGTTGGCTTTCCTAATCTTAGGGAGAATGGTGCAGTAAAATTGAGGCATTAACGTGCAAAGCAGCATGGTGCCTGGCTTATCCTTCAACACGTAGAAGGATGCCTGGATCCATCTGAGGCTCTTTTTTGCCTTGGTCGTTAGACAGAGATTCAGCTCCAGCCGGACAGAATCTATTTTGTCTCTAAAGTTCAAGTGTTGTTTTTGTTTCTGTTGGGTCAGCAAGTCAGACAACTCTTTCTCCTTTTCTTTTATAAGGTAAAATAATACTTTCTAAGATTAGCTTTACATTTTCCTCCTGCTAGTTTTAGATCATATCCCTGTGTTCTTGATCTTGGCTTCATATTGAAGATACTGACCCCCTCAAACCTCTTTCCCCACCTTGATGCATTTAAAGGTTTCAGTCATGTCTTCCCTTTCCCTTATTTCCTTCAGACCGTGCATAAGCTTCTGAAGTCTCTCTTGATATGTTTTATCCCTTAGACCTTTCACCATTTCTGTTGCCTTTTCCTGGACCCATTTTAGCTTTTCAATATTATTTTGTAAGTGGGGTCTTCAGAACTGGACAAAGTTTTCTAAACAAGATTTAACTAAAGCTCTACATAGAGGAATCAGGACCTCCTTCCTCCGGCTGGTAAACCCTCTAGTGATAACTAAAGATCTGTATAGGGTATTTAGGACCTCCTTCCTCCTGCTGGTGACCCCTCTAGTGATACATCCTAAAATTCCATTCGCTTTTCCCACTGCATGGCCACACTGTTTGCTCATTTCACAGTCATCTGAAATAAGTACTTCCAAATCTTTTTCCTCTGTAGTGCTGGCCTGCACTGTAACCCCAATATTGTACTCGGGACCAAGGGATTATTGTTCCCTAGGTGCATTATTTTACATTTAGAAACATTGAACTTCAATTTCCACTGCTTTGCAGCAATTCCAAATCATGTTCCATGTTCCAGACACCACCAGGGCTATCAACCCTATTGCACACCTATGTGTCATAAGAAAAAAGGTATTCCTTACCCAACAACCTTTTCGATATGTCACTTACATATAGATTACATTGAACAGGAACCAGTATGGAGCCTTGTGGTACATCACTATTGACTGGTCTCTGTTCTGAATGAACCCTATTTACAACCACACTCTGGTATCTATCCCTTAGCCAACTGCAAATCCACTAAATCACCCAAGGTTTAAGTCCTAGGTTATATTGATTACGTCTGTACCTATAGCAACCAATACAAGTAATCTTTGACTATAAAGTGGTAATGTGGGTAACCGCTAATGTCTATACAAGTTGTCAAGGAATTACAAGAACTCTTATTAGCAATGCTTTAATTTCTGTGTGCTACAAATAGTATGAGTAACAACCAGTAGAAAAGTGTATGAAAAAACCCTTTATTGATGCTTCAGGCAGGTGAAATAACTGTTATTTTCTCAGCCCTTGGCCTAGGAGTCCCACAGCCCTCAACTCTCTAGTGCTCTCCTTTTCATCCTAAAGTGATGAACCCCAATAGTGCTCCCCCACCTCTCTGAAATCAATGTTTTATTGTGAGGTTTCCTTGTGCATGAATTGTAATTCACTTTATTTTTTAAGTGTGTATTTATCATCATTTTAATTAAAAGAAGAAAACACATCTTTAATGTGAGTGACAACACTATAGAGTTGCTGTTTGTATCTCCTTGCCTCCGAGTGCTGGTTCACGTAAAAACCAGGTGCTATGCACTTTGACATGCAAGGAGATACAAGCGCATCCAACCAGCTAATGTACTGTATGCTAGTTTAGGTTTGGATTAAATGGTGAGTCTAATTTCAGAGGACTGGGGGAGCACTATTGGGATCATCACTTCAGGCTAATTACAGTGATCACTCACTTTGAATATTGAAACTACTTCTCATAAGCCTATAGCCCACTCATCCAAACATAATTACATACACACATACAAACACACTGTAGTTCACTCATTCAGAGTGGAGGACATGCACACACGTATAAACAAAAGAAATACAACTTTTTAAATAAAATTTATGTTTATTTACCTAATATACTGCCATTTACTTCACAGATATAGAATGATAGGCGTAAATAATTGTGACAATCTGTATGGGAGTGTAAATACATTTTCCCTTCTTGAAATACTTTATAAAAAAAAAAAAAACCTAATTTCTTTGGTCTTCATGACTATACTCTTTGTTGGTTCCCATTCTTCCTATCCAACCGCACCTTCAGTGTCACTTACAATTCTACCTCCTCCTCTCCTCATCTTTTTTTCGTTGGGTCCCCTAAGGTTCTGTTCTTGGACATCTCCTATTCTCAGTTTACACCTCCTCCTTGGGTCAGCTAATGGCTCCCCATAGTTTTCAATACATTTCTAAGTTGATGACACCCAAATCTATCTCTCCACACCTCAACTCATTCAATCAGTCTCCTCATGCATCCCTAATTTATTAACAGACATATCACACTGGATGTCACACCACTTCTTCAAAACTCAATCTATCCAAAACCAAGCTCATAATATTTTCTCCCCCATGTGCCTCTTCCCCTGACTTCTCTGTCAAGATCGATAGCACAACTATCAATCCATCTCCACATGCCAGGGTGCTGGGTGAATTCCTGGACTCTGAATTCTCCTTTCAGCTCCACATCCAATCACTCTCTAAAGCTTGTCGCCTCAACCTAAAAAGCGTCTACTTTACTCTCTGGTTGTCTCTCACCTTGACTATGACTCCCTCCTCATTGGCTTAACTTTACATAGGCTATCCCCTTTTCAGTCCATCATGAATGCTTCTGCCAGGCTCATCCACCTTACCAACCATTCAGTGTCTGCCACCCCTCTCTGCCAATCACTCCACTGGCTTCCACTACAAATTGCATTCAAAATACTATCAACTTACAAAGCCATCCACAACTTGGCCCCCAGCTACATCGCCAACCTAGTCTCAAAATACCAAATTGTTCTCTTTGTTCATCCCAAGAACTCCTGCTCTCTAGCTCCCTTGTGATCTCCACCCATGCGCACCTCCAAGACTTCTTCTGAGCCTCTTTCCTCCTCTATAACTCCCTTCCTCAATCTGTTTGGCTACCTCCTACTCTGTCCACTTTTAGGCAATAACTGAAAACCCTTCTCTTCAGAGAGGCCTATCCTGCCCTCACCAATTAACTGTACTTTTATTTTTTCCACCAACTCACCCCCCACAGTTATTACTTTTTATATCATATGGCCCCTCCCATTTGGATTGTAAGTTCTAATGAGCAGAACCCTCTGATTCCTCCTCAAGGACACCAGGATGCCAATATTAAAAAGATCCTAAGTATTTAAAAAAACATGCAACAGATTTTGTAATGTTTGAAAAATTGTATTTTCAATTGTATGGCTTTTGGTAGCTAATAAAATTGATTACTACTAAATCCATTTTTTATGTGTTTTTTTAATAACATGTTGATGTCATTGTTTGTTTTTTTGGACTTTCACTAGAAGGTATTGGCCTGATTTATTCTGAGGCATTTTGTTTGCTCTGTTTAAGGACGTCTTCCCAAAAATGATGGACAAACCAATATCTGTCCATCCTTGCCAATGCCAAGAGCAGTTGTGATGTACTATGAATTTCAGGTAATGGTGAAGCCAAATGTGTACTCCTTTCAGCCAGTACAGAAAGATTTAGATTTAATGCACAAAGAATCCAAGATGGAAATTGGAACTTTCCTATGTGAAATAATGAAAACTTTTATTGGATGTTCTAATTAAAAAGCACCAAGATAGACCTGATCTCCTTTCCTCACTATTACATCTGGTTGGAAATCAAGGTCAGGTAAAGGAAGATTTTGGCCTCTCATTAAAACAATTTGGTTCAATTCTTGCTTTGTCTCTTTGTGATAAATAACAAGAGTGTGTCCTTGATTTTTTTATTTTTTAAGCTGTATAAGTTGGAACTATCTGATTTTGAATAATAAGCACTTTTGTTGGATGTTCTTTTTGAAAAGCAACAGTATAGATCTGATATACTTTTTTGACCAGATCATTACATCTAGTGGGGATTCAAGGTCAGGTATGGGTAGATTTTGGCCACTCTTTAAAACAAAAACAAAAAAAAGGAAACATTTTGGCTCAAGATTTGCTTTGTCTCTTTATATAAATCAGCAAGTTTGTGTCCTTGATTTCTTTAGTTGGAAAAGTTGGAACTTTCCTATTTGAAATATTGAGAACTTTTGTTGGTGATTCTCATTGAAAAGCACCAGGGTAGACCTGATTGTCTTTCCTTACCAGAGAAATACATCTAATGGGTAATCAGGATGAGGTATGGGTAGATTCTGGCCACCACACTTAAAAAAAAAAAAAAAATGTTGAATCAATTCTTGTTTTGTGGGTCAAGGAAGAGTTGTTTTGTTGGATGTTCTTATTGAAAACCAACAGTATAGACCTGATATACTATTTTCACCAGATCAATACATCTAGTGGGGATTCAAGGTCAGGTATGAGTAGATTTTGGCCACTCCTTAAAATAAAAACAAAAAAGGAAACATTTTGGCTGAAGATTTGCATTGTCTCTTTATATAAATCAGCAAGTTTGTGTCCTTGATTTCTTTATTTTTTAGGCTGTGAAAGTTGGAACTTTCCTATTTGGAATAATGAGAACTTTTGTTGGTGATTCTCATTGAAAAACACCAGCGTAGACCTGATTGTCTTTCCTTACCAGAGCAATACATCTAATGGGTAATCAGGATTAGGGATGATCGAACGGTTCGGGTCGACCATCGGTTCGGTCTGAACATTGGGTGTTCGAGGTTCAGCCGAATTTAGAACTTTTTGCCCAAAAAGTTCGGAATTCGGCAACCAGAACTGACCAAAATGCAATGGTTCAGGAAATGGGCTTTAAAAGCCCGTGATTGGACCAGAACCATTAGCAAAAGCCAATTGAGGGGGCAGGAGAATGCTAGGAATGTGATTGGAGTGACTAGGGGGTCCCTAGACCAATCATTAGTGAATACGCCCCCCAGTATATAAGATAGCCCCCGCCAAATTCCTAGCATTGTTATACAGGACATGGAAGAGAGTGGAATCAGTTCTGCTAATTTTACTTTAAAAGTGTCATTTAGCATTTATTAGTGTGAGGAAAGGGATATCTAGTGTAGTTAGAGTGCTCCTTTACACTTTAGTTAGCTTCAAAAATTTAGTTTCTGTAGGGAAAGTATGAAGTGTCAGGGTGACCGTAATGTAGTGTAGGGTTAACTGACTGCTATGGCAGGGTGACCAAACCCTTCCATATCAGGGTGACCGTAATGTAGTGTAGGGTTAACTGACTGCTATGGCAGGGTGACCGACTGACCAAACCCTTCCATACCAGGGTGACCGTAATGTAGTGTAGGGTGAACTGACACTGACTGCTATGGCAGGGTGACCAAACCCTTCCATAGCAGGGTGACCGCAATAGAGAAAAGCTATTTTCTCTTATAGGTGACTTTCGTTTCTGTAATATGGCTTCGCCGCCGCCAGCATTTTTGGCTGCAGGCGTTGCTAGTGCTTTTTTGAGCACATGTTTGGAGTCAGACATGACATCTGAACATGTGAATAGGGGGTATATATACACACCCATGTCTGTATATATACACCTGCACATATATAGGTGTGAAAGGAGCAGAAAAAACTACTTGCGCTAATGAAATAATTAACACCAATATATTTCTGCTCCTATCACACCTATATATGTCCAGGTGTGTATATACATATAAGTATGTGTGTATATATACCACTATACACAAGTTCAGATGATTTGCCTGCCTCCAAAGAACCCCAAAAAATGCCCAAAAAACGTTAGCGTAAAAAAAAAAAAAAACGCCCAGGTGTGTTGTTGCAGGCATTTTTTGGGGGTCTTTGGAGGCAGGCAAAACATGAACTTGAACGTGTGTATAGTGTAGCTGTGAAGTTTCAGCTCTGTAGCATGTCCAGAACCAGAAAAAAAAGATAATTTTTCATTAGAGCAGAGAACTTGGGACCCCACTTTTACACTTATATGATTTTTTTGGGGGTTCTGGACATGCTACAGAGCTGAAACTTCACAGGTACACCTTTTAAAAAAGTTCTTAAAAATTGTCATTTTTGATAGATTTTTGATAGAGAGCCAATTATTGAAAAAATAAAAAAAATTCTTTGGATTTGATATCTGGGGGGTCTAAAAAGTGTACCTGTGAAGTTTCAGCTCTGTAGCATGTCCAGAACCATAAAAAAGAAGATTGTTTGTATTTGTGCAATTATAGATCTGGAATATAGCTTCTCGCTTTTCACACCTTGCCGGTTTAATAGCAGGCGTTTTTTTTGGGCATTTTTTTGGGTTCTTTTGAGGCAGGAAAAACATCTGAACTTGTGTATAGTGGTATATATACCACTATACACAAGTTCAGATGTTTTGCCTGCCTCCAAAGAACCCAAAAAACTGCCCAAAAAAAACGCTAGCGCCAAAAAAAAAAAAACGCCCAGGTGTGTTGTTGCAAGTATTTTTTGGGGGTTTTTGGAGGCAGGCAAAACATCTGAACTTGTGTATACAGTACCACTATACACAAGTTCAGATGTTTTTCCTGACTCCAAAGAACCCAAAAAAATGCCCCAAAAAAAACGCCTGCTATTAACCCGGCAAGGTGTGAAAAGCGAGAAGCCATATTCCAGATCTATAATTGCACAAATACAAACGATCTTCTTTAGGGTTCTGCTACTTTCACACCTATATGTGTGTATGTGTATATATACATACATGTGTGTGTGTATATATACCCCTACACAGAAGTTCAGATGTCATGCCTGCCTCCAAAGACGTCCACAAATAAGCCCAATAAACACCTGAAACAAAAACGGCCAGGTGTGAAAATAGCGGAGCCCTATGCCTGTTCTACTGCAATTTTAACAATCTTTTTTTTCTGGTTCTGGACATGCTACAGAGCTGAAACTTCACATGTACACTTTTTAGACCCCCCAGATACTAAATCCAAAGAATTTTTATTTTTTTTATTTTTTTTTTATTTTTTCAATAATTGGCTCTCTATCAAAAATCTATCAAAAATAACAATTTTTAAGAACTTGTGTCTGGGGGGTCTAAAAGGTGTACCTATGAAGTTTCAGCTCTGTAGCATGTCCAGAACCCCCCAAAAAAATCATATAAATGTAAAAGTGGGGTCCCACCATCCCTGCTCTACTGAAAAATTATCTTTTTTTTCTGTTTCTGGACATGCTACAGAGCTGAAACTTCACAGGTACACTTTTTAGACCCCCCCCCCCCCCAGATACTAAATTTAAAGAATTTTTTTTTAATTATTTTTTAAATTTTTTAAATAATTGGCTCTCTATCAAAAATGACAATTTTTAAGAACTTTTTTGTGTGATTTTGTGTCTGGGGGGGGTCTAAAAGGTGTACCTGTGAAGTTTCAGCTCTGTAGAATGTCCAGAACCCCCAAAAAAAGATCATATAGGTGTAAAAGTGGGGTCCCAAGTTCCCTGCTCTAATTAAAAATTATCTTTTTTTCTGGTTCTGGACATGCTACAGAGCTGAATCTTTACAGATACACTTTTTAGACCCCCCCCCCCCCCAGATACTAAATCCAAAGTCAAAATCAAAAAATCTCTTTTTTTAATTATTCCAATAATTGGCTTTTTTATCAAAAATGACAATTTTTAAGAACTTTTTTTGTGTGATTAATAGTCCCTGGGGTATGACCCAGAACCCTAGGCACTTTTTAGGGGCATTTATTGGGTTTTAGGGCTTTAAAATGGTGTTTTTTGATTACCGAAGTTCGGGTCCATTGATTTCAATGGGGTTCTGAAATCCGGGCCGAACTTTTGGGTAGTTCGGATGTTCTGGCCGAACCGAACTTTTCAAAAGTTCGATCATCCCTAATCAGGATGAGGTATGGGTAGATTCTGGCCGCCAAACACTTAAAAAAAAATAAAAAAATGTTGAATCAATTCTTGTTTGTGGGTCAAGGAAGAGTGGCTCCTTGATTTCTTTATTTCTTAAGCTGTAGTTGGAAGTTGGAACTTTCAGATTTGGAATAATGAGCACTTTTGTAGGAGGTTCTTATTGAAAAATGCCAGCATAGATCTGATTTCCATTCCTGACCAGATCTTCACATCTAATGGGTAATCGGGATCAGGTATGGGTAGATTCTGGCCACCACACTTAAAAAAAAAAATGTTGAATCAATTCTTGTTTTGTGGGTCAAGAAAGAGTGGGTCCTTGATTTCTTTATTTCTTAAGCTGTAGTTGGAATTTGGAACTTTCCAATTTGGAAAAATGAGCACTTTTGTTGGAAGTTCTTATTGAAAAATGCCAGCATAGATCTGATTTCCATTCCTGACCAGATCTTCACATCTAGTGGAGTGGGTATTCAAGGTCAGGGAAAAAAAAATTGGTCAATTTTTGATTTGTCTCTTTTCAAAATTAGCAAGAATGTCTCCTCAATGTCTTTATTTCTTAGGGTGCTTAAGTCAGAACTTTCCTATTTGGAATAATGAGCTCTTTTGTTGATAAATCTCATTTAAATGCACCAGTGTAAACCTGATTCCCTATCCTTGCCAGAGCCATACATCTAAAAGCCAATCAGGGTCAGATATGGGTTGATTTTGGCAACTCTTTAAAATAATAGGAATTGTTTTGGCTCTGTTCTTGCTTCATCTCTTTGTGAAAAATAGCACGAGCGTGTTTTTGATTTCTCTATTTCTTAGGCTGTAGATTATAGGGTTAGTGAAAGGAGTGAGCACAAGGAAAACAAGAGACCTGAACTTGTTTTCGTACATTGAACTTGCACCGGGTGGTGACATGTAAACTGCAATCAGACTCCCATAGTAAGTACAAACAACTATTAAATGAGAACTGCAGGTTGAAAAAGCTTTCTTCTTCCCTGTCAGGGATGAAATGTTGAAGATCACAAAGAAGATACAGCTGTAGGACAGAGTGATACAGAGGAAGGGAAGGAAGATAACAAAAATATTAAATGAATAATCAAGCCAAAGCAACGTAGAGACCTCTACAGAGGAAAGAGCCAGTAGAGGAGCAAAATCACAGAAGAAATGGTCAATGATGTTGGAGGTACAGAACGGAAGCTGGTATATCAGAATAACTTCAACTTTTATTAGAATAATCCCCACTATCCAAGACCAAAGACTCAAACGTAAGGAAAAGTTGAAACTCATTATAGAAGAGTAACGTAATGGTAAGCAAATCGCCAAATATCGGTCAAAGGACATCGTCATGAGAAGACAGCACTGGGCATAGGTTGACACAAACACAAAGAAATATTGGGATAAGCAACCGTTTATAGTCATGGTGTGCCCATCCAGCCAAACGATGCACACCATGTTGGGCACTATGCTGGTGGAAATAATGAGGTCTGCCAAGGCAAGGTTCGAGAGAAATAAATACATTGGACAGTGGAGGATATGACTGGAAGATACCAGCAAAACAATTAACAGGTTCCCAAGGACTGTACATATGTATACCAGCAGGATAAAGATAAATATGACAATCCTACTCTTGTAAGTATTATGAAAGCCAAGGAGGATGAATTCTGTCACTACGGTCTGGTTTTCACCACACATGATAAAATGTTCATATTTGCCCCTAATCTAGAAAATAATGAATTAATATTTGTTAGCAGTGTAATAAACATTAATGTAATTTGATATAAATTGGACCTTAAACAGCTTCCGGACCGCCCATTTAACCCTTTGATCACCCAATAGGTTAACCCCTTCCCCAAACAATGTCATTATTACAGTAACAGTGCATATTTTTAGCACTGATTACTGTAGTAATGTCACTGGTCCTCCTCAAAAGTGTCAAAAATATCAGTTAGGGGTCTGATCTGTCCCCCGCAATGTTGCAGTCCCGCTAAAAAATTGCAGATCACTGCCATTACTAGTAAAAAAATAAATAAATAAATAAATAAAAAAAAATGACATAAATCTTTCCCCTAGTTTGTGGACGCAATATCTTTTGCACAAACCAATCAAAATACGCTTATGATTTACATTTTTTTTTTTTTTTACCAAAGCAAATTTACAGTGCTAGCAAACCACACACCACTAGCAAAGTGTCATTTCTTCAGTGTTGTCACATTAAAAATCTATCTATCTATCTATCTATCTATCTATCTATCTATCTATCTATCTATCTATCTATCTATCTATCTATCTATCTATCTATCTATCTATCTATCTATCTATCTATCTATCTATCTATCTATCTATCTATCTATCTATCTATCTATCTATCTATCTATCTATCTATCTATCTATCTATCTATCTATCTATCTATCTATCTATCTATCTATCTATCTATCTATCTATCTATCTATCTATCTATCTATCTATCTATCTATCTATCTATCTATCTATCCAGTATATACAAAAGAAGAGGACACATATTCAAAAATACAGTATCATCTAGTGTAAAAGATGTATCCTTAAACTAAGGTATTAATTACTAAATAAAAAATAAAATACACAAACAAATATACCATGCCATCTAATGTAAAGTTCTGTCCCTAAACTAAGAAAATAATTACTAAATAAAAAATAAAATACACAAACAAATATACCATGCCACCCAATGTCAATATGTATCCCTAAACTTAGAAATTAAATAATAGAACAATAAAATACAAAAAAAAAAAAAACATACCATGCCATCTAATGTAAAGATGTATCCCTAAACTAAGAAAGTAATTAATAAATGCAAAAAAAAAACCCACAAACAATTATACCATGACATCCAATGTAAAGATGTATCCCTAAACTAAGCAAGGTGTTAAAAAAATACAAAAATAAAATAAAAACATTTGGGGGTATGGGACATGAATACGTCCACGCACGCCGACACAGGTTGAACTGGATGGACTATTGTCTTTATTCAACCTTAACTACTATGTAAAGTACACAAACAATTATACCATGACATCCAATGTAAAGATGTATCCCTAAACTAAAAAAAAAAAAAATATTTAAAAATCAAAATCAAAATACAAAAACAAATATACCAAGCTATTCAATGTAAAGATGTGCCCCTAAATTAAGAAAAAAGTTAAAGAATAAAAAAATACAAACAGATATATATAATAATATAAAGAGAAAGAAAATTGTCAAAACATGAAAATGTTTAAACAATTGTTACAAATCTATTTTTATATTTATAACTGATCCCTTACAAAGTTACAATATCATATTTCAACTTACAATATCTTAAATTCATTAATCAGTGAGCCAGAAAGATGTTTTGTTTTCGCTGGTAATTTGGTTATCTGATGTTTTCAGTCTGCCTGTATTACCTATAATTTACCGTCTCTTTTATATTCTTATTTATCCTAGGAGTGTTCCCAAGAGCATGCCCCTGATAACTACGAAGCCCCTCATCAATTATCATTTTGAATAAGCATCCCTGCAGTGCATGTTGTTTTCTTGTTAATGTCCTTAAACTTGAGGTCAGCAAACTCCCTCAAAAAAAAAAAAAAGGAGAGACTCGGACAAATTATCTGCTGGGATCTAGCATTAAACTGCTCCATTGAGACTAGCTAAAAAAAAAAAAAAACATTCACAAATAAGAGCCATCACAATTAGTAAACACATTGGAACCTGTAACAGTATTATAATTCAAACTCCATAGTAATATCTAAGGGATGAATGGAGATTGAGGTAAAAACATAACATATATTCCATTCCAAATTGAAAAATTAAAATATATCTAAAGCCATTTTTTTTTTTTTTTTTTCTGTGTCCAAATGAGTATAATTTCCTTTCATGTCCTAAATTTACAAAGTAAGGGAAATTGCCATTTTAACAGATAGGACCACAAAAAATGTCCCCAATTGAAGATTTAGTTTTAACCACTTTACCACCGGAGGATTTTGCTGTCTTACGTCCAGGCCACTTTTTGCGATTTGGCGCTGTGCGACTTTAACTGACAATTGCGCGGTCGTGCGACGCCGTACCCAAACGGAATTTACGTCTTTTTTTTTCCAACAAACAGAGCTTTCTTTTGGTGGTATTTGATCACCTGTGTGATTTTTACTTTTTGCACTATAAACAAAAAAAGAGCGTAAATTTTGAAAAAATAACAATATTTTTCACATTTTTTATATGAAATTTCCCCCCAAAAAATGTAAAAATCTAATTTTTTTTACATTTTTGGCCAATTTGTTTTCTGCCACCCATGTTTGGTAAATAAAATTCACAATAAGCGTATTTTGATTGGTTTGCGCAAAAGTTATTGCGTTTACTAACTAAGGGAAAGATTTCTGTCATTTTTGGTGTGTTTTTTTTTAACGAGTAATGGCGGCGATCTGCAATTTTTTTTGCGGGACTTCGACATTGCGGCGGACAGATCGGACCCTTGACTGACATTTTTGACACTTTTGGGGTTACCAGTGACATTACTGCAGTAATCAGTGCTATACATATGCACTGTTACTGTAAAAATGACACTGGCAGGGAAGGGGTTCATTTTATTGGAGAGGGAGGGGTTAATGTATGCCTGGTGCTTACTGACGTGTGTGGGGGGAGGTGACTGAGTGACACAAGGACAGATCACAGGTTCAGCTATGCTGGACCCTGCAATCTGACCCTGCCTGTCACTTAGGAGATCCGCCCGCTTGTGTTTACACAAGCGGGCGGATCTCCACACTAGATCCCCGACGATCGGGGAAGAGCAACGGCAACTGCCGCCGCTCCTACCCTGGCCCGACTCCCGCTGTGACTGAATACAGCGGGAGCGAGCCACCGGCGCCGCACGCGCGCCGCCGAGAAAGGAGAGTGTCTGATGACGTAGATCTACGTCGTCAGACGATAACGAGCCACTTTGCCACAGTACTATTACCGTAAGCAGACGGCAAGTGGTTAACAACAACCTCACTTTCTATCCCAATAGTCATCAAATCAAATAGAGAGGGTGAATCCCCTCAATGGGGGACGACACCAGCAATAAAAACCTCATGGTGGGGTCAATACTTCATGGAAAACTAAAAATAAAAAAAGTTTGCTTTAACATACTGTACACTTTAAGACTTCTATATGTGTAGACAGTGCACTTGCTCAGTACATCAGTTTTGTTTTTTTCTTTTTTTCTTTTTTCATCCATATGTTGTTGTAGTCCACCAGTCCACTCAACACTTATTTGCCAGTAATCTGTGAACACCCTCTTGAGATGCAGTAGAGATATTCCCAAACACCCCTTTATCCTTTACCTATTTTTTATTTTTATTTTTTTTATTTTTTACCTTTCTTTTTTTTACCTATTTTTTTTTTACCTATTTTTTATTTTTATTTATTTTTTTTAATTTTTATTTTTAGGCCATTAACCACCTCTGGACCGGAAGGATTTTCCCCCTTAATGACCAGGCCATTTTTTGCAATTCGGCACTGCATTATTTTAACAGACAATTGCACAGTCGTGCAACACTGTACCCAAATAAAATTGATGTCCATTTTTTCCCACAAATAGAGCTTTCTTTTGGTGGTATTTGATCACCTGTGTGATTTTTATTTTTTGCGCTATAAACAAAAAAAAGAGCGACAATTCTGAAAAAAAAAAAAAAAACAATATTTCTCACATTCTGCTATATAACATTCCCCCCCCCCCCCCCCCAAAAAAAAAAAAAAATTTAAAAATCGAATTTTTTTAACATTTTAGGCCAATTTTTCTGCTACATATTTTTGGTAAAAAAAGAAAAAAATCGCAATAAGCGTATTTTGATTGGTTTGCGCGAAAGTTATCACGTTAACTAACTACGGGAAAGATTTGTCATTTTTATTGTTTTTTTCTTTTTTACTAGTAATGGCGGCAATCAGCGATTTTTAGCGGGACTGCAACATTGTGGCGGACAGATCGGACCCCTAACTCACATTTTTGACACTTTAGGGGGGACCAGTGACATTACTACAGTAATCAGTGCTAAAAATATACACTGTTACTGTAATAATGACACTAGCAGGGAAGGGGTTAACACAATAAGTGATAAAGGGGTTAAATGTGTACCTAGGGGAGTGTTTTCCAACTGTATGGGGGCGTGGCTTGTGAAATGATCACAGAGACCTGTGATCCTATACAGAAGGATCACAGGCGCTCTATGATCGTCCCAGGGAGAAGGACGGTTGGCTGTGTTTACAACAGCTGCCCGTCCTTCTCTCTCAGCGGAGAGCGATCGTAGGTGTCAGGCGGCAATCGGAGCCACCTGCCCCATGCATCGGAGTCCCCGCTGCTGAGTGGGGGCGGGAGCGTGGCGGTACGCGCTCGACCCCTAGCTGCAGGCACGCGACCGATATAGGTCTACGTCGTTTCGCGCGGGAGGGCCCCACTGCCGCAGTAAATCGGCGGTGGGTGGTCGGGAACCGGTTAACATGCTGTACACTTTAAGACTTCATATGCGTAGACGGTGTACTTGTTCAGTACATCAGTTTTCTTTTTTTTTTTCATCCATATGTTGTTGTAGTCCCCCCAGTTCACCCAACATTATTTGTCAGTAATCTGTTAACACCCTCTTTTTTTTTTTTTTTTTTTTCAAATCTTTTTATTAGATTTTCAAACAAGTATAACAGTAGAACAGTATGAGAATATACACAAAGAAACAGTGTTATTTTACAGGTCGGGCGAGCGCCCACATAATTAAAACAGTCAACTCACATGAATAAACACTTGAGAAGTGTGATCATTACGATTCCCGATACGGAGGTATCCAGAGAAAAGGAAGGAAAGGAAAAAGGGAGGGGGGGGAAACAAAAAGATAGCAGGGAATAAGAAATATTACACATAACACCGTTGTGGACATGTAACCAACTCCCCCCGGGACACCCAACTGGGAGCACTTTTATGTCCCTAGGGGAGCCGGCCATCGTCGCAACCGGTCGCCAAGCCATATAGATACCGTGCTCTATGTCCTCTGATTTATGAATAGTTCCCAAGTAAGCCATCTAGATTCAAATTTTTTGGTATTGGGCAAGTGTTGGCTGAGGATTTTTTCGTATTGGTATGATTCTTTCACTAGTTGTATCACCTCTCTCCTGGACGGGGGAGATGCATCTCTCCATTTACGGGCTATGGCTAATCTTGCTGCATACAAGATGTGTTGCACTACCACTCTACACGTGGGCGGATACCAATCCACCCCTATGCCCAAGAGAGCTTGTTCTATTCTTAGCTTGTTTAGAATACCTGTCACTTCAGCAATTAAGCGGTTAATCGAAGCCCAAAAGCTTCTTAGGGATAAGCAAGACCAGAAGATATGGGGGAGGGTGCCGATTTGGCCGCATCCTCTCCAACAGAGGTTGGAATATTTAGCGTGAAATTTGGCCATTATGTAAGGTGTTCTGTACCATCTCAAGTGTATTTTCTGTGCTCCTTCTCTAAAATTGGAGCAGCTAGTGAGGGAGTAATTTAGTTGGACTGCAGACCTCCACTGAGCCTCCGTGAACGTTTGATCTAGGTCCCTTTCCCATTTCAGGTGTGGGCTGGCTTTAACAAATTTTAGTTTGTCTTGCATACTGGAATAGAAGAGGCTGATTCCTCCGCGATTCGACAACGTCGAAAAGCAGAATTTTGCTATATGTTCAGGTAACATTATATGGGTTTGAATGGGTGTAGGCAGCATATTTTGAATTCTCAGGTATGTCAAAAATTCCTTCTGAAGTCTAGGATAACGCCTGCATAGATCCGTGTAGGAAAGTAAATCGGAACCTTCACATAGGTCTGATAGATATTTTAAGTCACAGTCGAGCCAAGGCTCCAAGTTTAGATCCCTGGATAAGACAGAAAGAGCCTGTATGGTAATGGGGATTTTAGTTAGCTTGTCCGTGAATTATTTCCCGGGCAAGAAACTTTGCCAGGCAGTGAGTGTGGCGTTAAGTACAGGGTGATCCCCGTCATTAAGTTGCTTAGTCAGCGAGGCTCCAAGGACTAAGTCCATCAATGTGCCTCGCGATAATTTAGCGTTTTCTATAGAGTACCATCTAGGAGGATTTTCAGAAGGGAACCAATGTTTAGATTGCGACAGTATGGCTGCTTTATGGTAGTCTCTCAAATCCGGGACCCCCATTCCTCCCGCCCGCGCACTCTTTGTAAGGATCGTGTGTGCGCATCTGGGTCTGCGGCCCTGCCACAAGAACGAGGCCAAAGACCGCTGTAGTGACCTATAGAAGGAATCAGGGACCCGAATAGGGAGAGCTCTGAAAAAGTACAAAATCTTGGGTAGGACCAACATCTTGAAAGCTGCATTCCGTCCAGACCATGATAAGTAGAAATGGCTAAGTCTCAGGAGTTCCTGAGGAACTGAGGTAAGGAGTGGGGCCAAGTTAAGTTTATAGAGGTTGGAAGTCTGGCATGACAATTTGATGCCAAGATATTCCATTGCCTCAGGTTGCCACTTATATGGGACTGATTGTTGGATTTTAGTTCTCATTTGTTGGGGTAAAGCTACACCCATGATGTTAGATTTGGAGTCATTTACTTTATAATATGAGACCGATTGAAAAGTATTCAGGACTTCTTGTATGTGGGAGAGGGATGAAAGGGGATTCGTGCAAGATAAAATAACATCATCCGCAAAAAGCGAGATGACATGTGAGGACTTACCAATTTTAACCCCACTGATCCCCGCGTGTGTTCTCACACTCTCGGCCAATGGTTCCATCAACATGACAAAGATGAGAGGGGATAACGGGCATCCCTGTCTCGTCCCGTTTGTTATTTGGAATTTGTCTGAAAATATGCCCTCAGTAAATACATATGCAGACGGGGAGGTATAAAGTGCCATGACCGCATCCAAGATCATTCCCCCGAACCCCAGCTTTAGCAGAACCTGGCGCAGGTATCCCCAGTGAATTCTGTCAAATGCCTTTTCGGCGTCAAGGGACAGAAACACTGTGGGCCCATCCGAGGATTCAGCATAGTGTACAAGATCTATTAGTCTCCTAGTGGCATCTGTGGCTTGGCGACCCATTACAAAACCAACCTGATCAGGGTTTATCAGTGTAGGCAAAAATTTGGAGATACGGTTAGCCAGGATTTTTGCATAGACCTTAAGATCCACATTCAAAAGAGAAATGGGCCTGAAGTTCTGCGCTTTATCTGGATCTTTTCCTGGCTTAGGAAGCGTTATAACCGTAGCCTCTAGCATCTCAGATGGAAAGGATGCGGATGTGGTGGCCTTGTGAAATACCTTCAAGAGATATGGAGACAGCAGATCGCTAAATAATTTATAGTATTCTGCGGTGAACCCATCAGGTCCCGGAGCCTTGCCCGCTGGGAGGGATCTAATTACCGCCTGAATTTCTGCTAATTGAAGTGGGGAATTTAAGTCAGCTAAAGCTTCAGCATTGAGGCTTGGCAGTGTGAGGGATTGTAGGAAATCTTGGATAATTGCTGGAGATGGTTGAGGGGTACCCCCATCTTCCTTTAAATTGTATAAGGACCCATAATACTGGCTGAATGCGTCAGCAATGTCCTTAGGGTTAGATAGTCTGGCTCCCGAGGAATGATGTATTAAGTATGGGATATGCTGCTTGGAGGCCCTCACCTTTATCTGAGAGGCCAAGAGCTTGCCAGCCTTGTTACCATGAGAATATTGCCGAGCTTTTAGTCTGCGTAGGGCAGAAGCATGTTGTTTAATCAAAAGAAGGCGAAGCTCATTCTGGGTTTGGGAAAGTTGGTCTGATAGTGATGGAGAGGGAGATTGTTTATTAGCTAGTTCCAATTTTTTGAGGGTTGATAATAATTGATCCATTTTCTGTCTCCTTCTTTTCCTCACTGCCGCACCCTTTGCCATCAGGAGCCCCCGTAGGACCGCTTTATGGGTGTTCCAGAGGGTAAATGGGCATACGTCACTGGAGTCGTTAATGCGGAAGAACTCCTTCATTGAGGCGAGAACCTCAGAGGAGTCCTCCCGATCACCCAGCAGGTCAGCCACAAATCTCCACCTATTTGCCCTTGTAGTAAGGGCCACGCCCCCAATCTCCAAGGATATAGGGGCGTGATCCGACCACGTTATTGACCCAATTTCAGATTTCGTGACCTTCTGTAGGAGAAATTTATCAGTAAGAAAAACGTCAATTCTCGAATATGACCCATGCTTTTTGGAAAAAAAACTAAAGTCTCTTTCAGTGGAATGATAGCACCTCCATGCATCATAGAGGTTTGATTTCAATAAAAAAGCCGACAGGTCAGTACGGTGATGTCTTCTCTGTGACCCTCTCGATACATCCAGTTGATAGTTTGGAACTGCGTTTAAGTCACCACAGAGTATGAGGTGACCTTGTACGAGGGGCAACAGGGTTTTCCAGACTTTGTTAATGTAAGTAATTTGTCCAGTATTGGGTGCGTAAACGGTAATGATGGTGTAAGTAGTCTTGTTTATAGAACAAGTCACAATGAGGTACCTTCCATCGGGATCTGATGTTGTGGAAATCAGCTGAAAGTCTAGGGTGTCTTTAATCAGGATGGCCACCCCGCACCTCTTCCCTGAGCCATTGGACATAAAAACGTGGGGAAATTGTTTCAAAGAGAGGCGAGGATGGCCCCCCAAGGCAAAATGTGTCTCTTGTAAGGCTGCTATATCGCAGCCATCTTTCTTCAATTCACGGTACAGCATATGCCTCTTATAAGGGCTGTTAAGGCCATTAACGTTTAGAGAGGTGATCCGAAAAGCCATAGTAGAGCTTGATATGTGTAGGACTATTGTGCGGCTACAGGACCAGGTTCACCTGGGTGTGATATGGTAGATATGTGGAGATGAAAGTTGGATTAACTCACGTGTCCAGACCCTGGTTGAATTACCTCCGATTGAGGTCGTCTGAAGATGGCAGGCAGGGTACCGGCGACGATGGCCTTTCTGTGGGTTGTATAAGGTCTCGCTGACCTTGTATATATTCTGTATAATAAGCGGATTCAAAAGGAAAGAAAAACACAGTCACACAGGAAATAGACTGCTTTGCAGGAAAAAGAAAACCAACTGCACTAACGTGTGCAGCACGTGATGTAGAACAGCAACAATATAAAAAAAAGAAAAGAAGATAAAAGCTAAAATAACGACAACCTTGCGATTGCCTGTGCGGCACTACTAGCCACTAAGGTGGGGGATAAAGTTCAGTGTTTAGCCGAACAGAACATCAGGAGCTTCCTATGCCGCAGAAACTTGATTGAGGGGGTCACTTTGCTGTGAGAGGAATAGAAGGAAGGTGGCGTGTCAGTCCTGTGGGGGTGACGGTGACGGAGTATTAAGACTGCTCAGGTCAGCGCCCTCAGGATTCAGGATACCCCACTTTTCCAAAAGCTGAATGCCCTTTTCCAAAGTTGACACCCGGAATTCTCTGTCTCCTTTAGTAATGACCAGAGTGGCTGGGTAATTCCATCTGTATTGTATTTGATGGTTCCTGAGCGGTTTCGTGACAGTCATGAGGTTGCGACGTCGAGTCATAGTATGGGCGGAGAGGTCCGCAAAGAAGGAAAGGCCCTGCAGTGCCTGTGGTAGGTTAGTTGATCTCCTCATCACAGACATAAATTTTTCTTTTACAGTAAAAAAATGTATCCTGGCAATGGTGTCTCTTGGCAACTTAGCCGGAATGTGCTTGGGGAGCCTATGAATTCTATCAATTGCCAAGTCACAGAGAGGGATGTCAGGGAGGACTTCCTGCATAATGGCTGTCAAAAATTCAGTTAGCTCCAGGGGCTTGACTGTCTCAGGTATGCCTCTTATCTTGATATTGTTCCGCCTCGAGCGGTCCTCGAGGTCCGCCACCTTTGACTTCAACCATGTAATGTCGTCATCATGCTCATTATGAGCATCTACCATGGTGTTAAACGTTTCAGCAAATTCACCCATTTTATCCTCTACATGAGCCACCCTGCCAGTGACCGCCTGCACTGCTGTATTACATTGAGTCATGAGTTGCAGCATGTCCGCATGTATTGCACTGCGGAGGGACAGCATCATGTCTTTGAGTGTGGAGTCCATAACTGGTTGATTTTTAGTGGGAAATGAGGCTATAGTGTCCTGAAACTCCAGGGTGTCATCAGCTGAACAGCCCTGTGCAGAGGAATCATCTGGGAGCTGAAGCTTAGGCTTAGATTAAGCAGGGCTGCCAGTTGTTGAGTCAGAATGTGAGCCATCCGGATACACACTGGAGTGGATAGCAGAGGATGCATTCTGTCCCCTTTGTCCTTTATTCTGCGGCTGCCCTGAGGATGAGTGAGGCTGTAGCGTGGCACGGCCGGCAGAGGGGCCGGCGCCATCTTGGCTGCGCGTCCCGCCGGCAGGGCGGAAGAAATCGATCATCTTACCAGGCTTGGTGCGGGACTTTCTCTTCCCCGGTATGTTGCTATGTGTGCCCGGCATGTCTGGAATGTCAGCGCTGCTTCGGATTGTGACCCCCGTTGCTGTAGATCGCTCCGTGACTTCTGTTTAGCAGAGAGCTGTGTTCTCACACGTCCATTGCTCTCGCTGGCCGGCTCCGCCCCCTGTTAACACCCTCTTGAGATGCAGTAGAGACATTCCCAAACAACCCTTTATCCTTTACCTATTTTTTTTTTTGTTGATTTTTTACTTTTTTTTTGTTGATTTTTTTAATTTCTATTTTTAGGCCATTAATAGTTACTTTTTTTTTTACAGCTTTATTTCATTTCTTTTCTTTGCAGGTTTGTGCCAGATTTTAGTGTAACAGACACTTTATAGAATAAAATGTATACTTTTTATGTACAGTAAAATATACACTATATTGTCAAAAGTATTGGGACGCCTGCCTTTACACACACATGAACTTTACTGGCATCCCAGTCTTAGTCCGTAGGGTTCAATATTGAGTTGGCACAAGCAATCTGCTTTTTACAATCCTTGCAAATTTGCAAATAACCTCCTTTGAAATGTTTAATTAAATGGCCATCTACAAACAGGTTGGCCCATAAGTGCCTCCCTGCATGACCTTTCAATGTGTAACATGCAGCTTCTCTGGTTTCACATACCTATGTATACATTATATACACTATACTGTCAAAGGTATTGGGACAATGAAAAATGAGTGTAAAATTACATCGGAGCAACTGCACACAGGATGAGAATTAATCGAGTGATTGTGAATAAATAAATATCAACATGATTGCATAATTTTAAAAAATACAACGTGATTGCATAAATTAATTGAATTAAATATCTGAATGAATAAATATCAACATGATTACATAGGAAATTACCAACGTGATTGCATAGAATCTAAAAAATAGAAAATTGTATATATATATATATATATATATATATATATATATATATATATATATACAGTCAGATCCATAAATATTGGGACATCGACACAATTCTAATTGTTTTGGCTCTATACACCACCACAATGGATTTGAAATGAAACAAACAAGATGTGCTTTAACTGCAGACTTTCAGCTTTAATTTGAGGGTATTTACATCCAAATCAGGTGAAAGGTGTAGGAATTACATAGTTACATAGTTAGTGAGGTTGAAAAAAGACATCAGTCCATCCAGTTCAACCTATGATGTGCGCGTGTGTTTGCTGTTAACCGTACATTGTATACCCCTGTATGTTTTGAAACTATCAATGCTTCCTGCTGATACGACTGCCTGTGGAAGAGAATTCCACATCCGTACCGCTCTTACAGTGAAGAACCCCTTACACATTTTAAGGTTAAACCGTCTTTCCTCTAGTTTTAGTGAGTGGCCACGTGTCTTATTGTATTCCCTTTCTCTGAATAGGTTTTTCCTTATGCTCGGGTCACCAGTACAGTATTTGTACATTGATATCATATCCCCCCTCAATCGTCTCTTCTCCAGAGAGAATAAGTTCAGTGCTTGTAGTCTTTCCTCATAGCTGATGTCCTCCATTCCCCTAATTATTTTTGTTGCCCTTCTCTGGACCCTTTCCAATTCCAGCACATCCTTCCTGAGGACCGGTGCCCAGAACTGGACAGCATACTCCAGATGTGGCCGGACCAGAGTCTTGTAGAGTGGGAGAATAATCTCTTTATTTCTGGAGTGAATCCCCTTTTTTATACATCCCAGTATTCTGTTGGCTTTGCTTGCAGCGGCTTGGCATTGCATGCCACTGCCAAGCCTGTTGTCTACCAGTACCCCCAAGTCTTTTTCCATCCTAGACTCACCCAGAGGTTCCCCCCCTAGTGAGTAGCTTGCTTTCTGGTTTCTGGCCCCCAAGTGCATTACTTTACATTTTTCAACATTAAACCTCATCTGCCATGTAGTTGCCCACCCCGTTATTTTGTTCAGGTCCGCTTGTAAGGTTTCCACATCCTGCATAGAAGATATTGGCATACTTAGTTTAGTATCATCTGCAAATACTGAGATTGTGCTAGATATCCCCTCCTCTAGATCATTTATGAATAAATTAAACAGGACCAAACCCTGGGGAACCCCACTTTCCACACCCGCCCAATCCGAGTACTCCCCATTAATCATCACCCTCTGGACTCTCCCCTGGAGCCAGTTCTCTATCCAGGTACTCACCTTATGGTCCATACCTACCTTCCTTAGTTTGAACAGTAAGCGTTTGTGGGAAACGGTGTCAAAAGCCTTTGCAAAGTCCAGATACACCACATCCCCAGGCTTACCTTTATCTAGGTGGCAGCTCACTTCATCATAGAAGGTTAATAGATTGGTTTGGAAAGAACGATTTTTTCATGAATCCATGCTGATTACTACTAATAATACCATTTTCATTACTAAAGTCTTGTATGTGGTCCCTTAACATCCCCTCCAAAATCTTGCAGACTACTGATGTTAGGCTGACCGGCCTATAGTTACCCAGGATATACCTTGGCCCCTTTTTAAATATTGGTACCACGTTGGCTTTTTTCCAATCAGCTGGCACCATACCCGTCTGTAAACTATCCTTACAGATCAAGAATAATGGTCTGGCAATCACCTGGCTGAGCTCTTTAAGAACCCTTGGGTGCAAGCCATCCGGTCCCGGTGATTTATTTATGTTAAGTTTCTCTAGTTTAGCTTTAAGTCTATCTTCTGTTAGCCATGGCGGCACTTCCTGAGGTGTGTTGTTTAGTTCGGCCTTACAAGCTGGGTTAGTGTAGCCCCCCCGATTCTTTTGAGAAGACTGAAGAGAAGAAATGATTTAACACTTCCGCCTTTTCTCTGTCCTCAGTGGCCATATTTCCTTTGTCATCTTTTATGGGGCCAATGTGTTCTGGCCTCGCTTTCTTACTGTTTATATACTTAAAGAACTTCTTGGGGTTCTTTTTACTCTCCTCCGCTATATGTCTCTCGTGTTCTATTTTAGCCGCCCTGATTTTGTTTTTACATTTCTTATTACACTCTTTGTAATGCTTAAATGCTGCCAATGACCCCTCAGTCTTGTATTTTTTAAAGGCCTTTTCTTTAGCACTAATATGCATTTTTATGTTGGAGTTTAGCCATCCAGGGTTTAGTTTTGCTCTTTTCCCTTTGGAATGCACTGGTCAATCCCCTTGTTAAGTATGCTCTTGAAGCACTCCCATTTTTCCTCCGTGTTCTTTGTTCCCAGGGTTCTATCCCAATTTATATTTTCTAGCAGCGAGCGCAGTTTTGGGAAATTGGCTCTTTTGAAATTTAGCGTCCTTATATTACCTCTCTGCTTCCTATAACTGTAATTAATACTGAAACTTATTGACCTATGGTCACTGTTTCCTAAGTTGTCCCGTATTTCTATATCCGTGAGCAGGTCTGTATTGTTGGTAATCAGTAGGTCAAGTACCGCATTGTTTCTTGTCGGTACATTCACCATCTGACCCATGAAATTATCCTGCAAAACTTTTAGGAAGTGCCTAGCCTTGGCTGAGTGTGTGGTTCCTTCTGCCCAGTCTATATCAGGATAATTAAAGTCCCCCATTATAATGACATTTCCCATCCTTGCTGCCAATCCTATCTGTAAAAGGAGGTCAGCCTCCCCCACCTCCCTCTGGTTGGGGGCCTATAGCATACGCCCAATATTACCTTCCCCATAGTGCCTTCCCTTTGAAACTCTACCCATAGGGATTCTGCCTCGTCCTTAGCTCCATTATTAATATCATCCCTCATATTTACCTGTATACTGTTCTTAATATACAGACATACCCCTCCCCCTTTTTTACCTTCTCTATCTCTGCGATAAAGGGAATACCCCTGAATGGTAGCCATCCAGTCATGGGAGCTGTCAAACCAAGTCTCAGTTATCCCCACAAAATCTAAGTCCTCCTCAAACATCAGCAGCTCCAGCTCTCCCATCTTGTTGGCCAGGCTTCTGGCATTGGTATACAAACCTCTTAATTTTGACTGGCTACATATATCCTCATTTGATGTTTTTAGGCTGCTCTCTTGATTTTCCCCCATACCCACCCTGGGTATAGGAGCTCCGAACACCCTACCGCTAATGCCCCCATTTCTGCCCTCTGAAACTTGCTTTCCACTGGCTAATTCTACATCTGTACCCTCCCCCCATCACCTAGTTTAAAAGCCCCTCTAACTTTGTGGCCATCTTCTCACCCAGTACAGCTGCACCCTCCCCATTTAGGTGAAATCCGTCCCTACCAAAGAGCCGGTGATTACAACAGTTTGTCTATGTGCCTCCCACTTTTTAAGGGACCAAAAGTAATGGGACAATTGGCTGCTCAGCTGTTCCATGGCCAGGTGTGTGTTATTCCCTCAATATCCCATTTAAAAGGAGCAGATAAAAGGTCCAGAGTTTATTCAAGTGTGCTATTTGCATTTATAATCTGTTGCTGTCAACTCTCAATATGAGAACCAAAGAACAGTCACTATCAGTGAAGCAAGCCATCATTTGGCTGAAAAAAACAAAACAAACCCATCAGAGAAATAGCAAAAACATTAGTTGTTGCCAAATCAACTGTTTGTAACATCCTTAAAAAGAAAGAACGCACCGGTGAGCTCAGCAACACTAAAAGACCCGGAAGACCACGGAAAACAACTGTGGTGGATGACCGAAGAATTATTTCCCTGGTGAAGAAAACACCCTTCACAACAGTTGGCCAGATGAAGAACACTCTCCAGGAGGTAGGTGTATGTGTGTCAAAGTCAACAATCATGAGAAGACTTCACCAGAGTGAATACAGAGGGTTCACCACAAGATGTAAACCATTGATGAGCCTCAAAAACAGGAAGGCCAGATTAGAGTTTGCCAAATAACATCTAAAAAAGCCTTCACCGTTCTGGAACAACATTCTATGGACAGATGAGACCAAGATCAACTTGTACCAGAGCAATGGAAAGAGAAGAGTATGGAGAAGGAAAGGAACTGCTCATGATCCAAAGCATACCACCTCATAAGTGAAACATGGTGGTGGTAGTGTCATGGTGTGGGCATGTATGGCTGCCAATTGAACTGGTTCTCTTGTATTTATTGATGATGTGACTGCTGACAAAAGCAGCAGGATGAATTCTGAAGTGTTTCGGCCAATATTATCTGCTCATATTCAGCCAAATGCTTCAGAACTCATTGGACGGTGCTTCATAGTGCAGATGGACAATGACCCGAAGCATACTGTGAAAGCAACCAAGGAGTTTTCTAAGGGAAAGAAGTGGAATGTTATGCAATGGCCAAGTCAATCACCTGACCTGAATCCGATTGAGCATGCATTTCACTTGCTGAAGACAAAACTGAAGGGAAAATGCCCCAAGAACAAGCAGGAACTGAAGACAGTTGCAGTAGAGGCCTAGCAGAGCATCCCCTGGGATGAAACCCAGCGTCTGGTGATGTCTCTGTGTTCCAGACAGCAGGCTGTAATTGGCTGCAAAGGATTTGCAACCAAGTATTAAAAAGTGAAAATTTGATTTATGATTGTTAATCTGTCCCATTACTTTTGGCCCCTTAAAAAGTGTGAGGCACATATACAAACTGTTGTAATTCCTAAACCGTTCACCTGATTCGGATGTAATTACCCTCAAATTAAAGCTGAAAGTCTGCAGTTAAAGCACATCTTGTTTGTTTCATTTCAAATCCATTGTGGTGGTGTATAGAGCCAAAAAGATTAGAATTGTGTTGATGTCCCAATATTTATGGACCTGACTGTATATATATATATATATATATATATATATAAATGTGTTTTGAGCAGCCCGTCTGAACAACAATTGTGTTAAAGACCATGTGACTCCTGATGACGTCAGATGCACACTGACGAAATGCATCGAGTTCCGTGAATGCTACTACTTCCCTTCCAGTCTCTGGAGCGCATTTGGAACGCGGAACGGCGTTCTGTACATTGATATCTCCAGACAGTTTTCTTAAGCTGTAATTTAAGTTGCTTATTTTTAATAAATGGTGTCTTAAAACTTACTACACTATAAGCCTCTCCTTACTTTTATCTTCCTATGTTGGGGTCCTGGAACCACGTATGATAACGAGTGGGATACTTACAAATTGGGATAAGTGGGATACTTACACTGCGGGATACTTACAAATTGTATACCCTAAGGGTTATCTGGTAAGTGGGCTGTGCATGTGGTGGAGGTGGGGGACAGCAAATACCCACTGAATGGATTTCTTTGAATGATTTTGCAAACCCACCATACTTATCTGAGAATACGGGCACTAAAGCATTTGTATCTGGATTTAGACACTGTTATTCACGTTGGACTTTATTTATCACAGAAAAACCCTTCCCAAATTTTCACCTTTTATATTGGAATGATATTTTATTTACAATTTGAGCACGGTCTCTTGCAAAATAGAAGTCTTTAACTCAAAAGTATTGGGACACCTACCTTTACACGCACATGAACTTAAGGGTCCTTTCACTCTGGCTTTCCGCCTGGTGGACTCAGTTTGCTCAGGGGGAATCAATCGGCTAATCCCTGCTGAGCAGGCGGAGGACAGGTCCGTCTCTGCTCACTGTGTAGAGACGGACCTGTCATAGCCTGGCTCTCCTCTATGGGAGATCGGATGAAAATGGTTCGCCTGTCCGTTTTCATCTGATCTTATCCGATCCTCCAGACGGATAGAAAATAGGGTTATCCTCCATCTGGATTTCACACACAGGATCGGATCAGATACCAGCGGGTGTCAGCGGAATTGTCACCATTGACATCCGCTGCTCCATAGGGGTGCATGGACCATCCGATCAGGTCCGCCTGAAAAACTGACAGGTGGACCTGATCGGAAAGCCCATGTGAAAGGGGCCTAAATGGCATCTCAGTCTTAGTCCGTAGGGTTCAATTTTGAGTTGGCCCACCCTTTGCAGCTACAACAGCAATTAATTCTTCTGGGAAGGCTGTCCACAGGATTTAGGAGTGTGCCTATGGGAATGTTTGACCATTCTTCCAGAAGCGCATTTGTGAGGTCAGGCACTGATGTTTGAGGAGAAGGCCTGACTCACAGTCTCCGCTCTAATTCATCCCAGAGGTGTGCTATCGGGTTGAGGTCAGGACTCTGTGCAGGCCAGTCAAGTTTCTCCATCCCAAACTCGCTCATCAATGTCTTTATGAACCTTGCTTTGTGCACTGGTCCAAATCATTTGGTGGAGGGGGTATTATGGTGTGGGGTTGTTTTTCAGGGGTTGGGCTTGGCGCCTTAGTTCCAGTGAAGGAAACTCTTAAGGGGTCAGCATACCAAGACATTTTGGACAATTTTATGCTCCTAACTTTGTAGGAACAGTTTGGGGATGGCCCCTTCCTGTTCCAACATGACTGTGCACCAGTGAATGAAGCAAGGTCCATAAAGACATGGATGAGCAAGTTTGGGGTGGAGGAACTTGACAGTCCTGACCTCAACCCGATAGAACACCTTTGGAATGAATTTGAGTGGAGACTGCGAGCCAGACCTTCTCTCCAAATTTAGTGTCTGACCTCACAAATGTGTTTCTGGAAGAATGGTCAAACATTCCCATAGACACACTCCTAAACCTTGTGGACAGCCTTCCCAGAAGAGTTGAAGCTGTTATAGCTGCAAAGGGTGGGCCAACTCAATATTGAACCTTACGGACTAAGACTGAGATGCCATTAAAGTTTCATGTGCGGGTAAAGGCAGGTGTCCCAATACTTTTGACAATATAGTGTATATTGATGTTTTCACACAAGATTAACACAAATTTCATCTAGGTGTACACATCTTTCTAATCACATCCAATAAGAAGAATGTGTTAAAGTGATTTTTTTTTAATTTTGTGTTAAAAAACAGGTTAAACTTATCTGCTCTGCGTAATATTCAGCCTCTTTTTTACCTCCCCTTCTTGAAGTCCCTAACAGTGCTGTCCACTCCTCCCTCCTCTGGGTTCCTCCTTAGCAAGCTAAGTAAGAACCTGTGCACATGCACTCCAGAGCCAGGCTGTTGTGTGAATAGACGCATGCAACACTGGTAAGCCATGCCCCCTCTCCCTTCTCACAGGAGTTTGACTGAGAACAGCAGGTGACTATGGTTCCTAGTGTCTCCTGTAAGACCGGGAAGGGAGAGGACCTGTGCTGCAGGTAGGACAGTGCTGAAGTGATGAGAGAAACCAGGTAAGTATGTAGGGTTAGGGGTGAGTAGGACAAGTAGTGGAGCAATTTTGTTTTCCCCTTAATTCAAATAATTATTTAAGTTAACTTTAAAACCACTTTAACCACTTGCCGAATGCCCCATGCAGATTTACTGTGGCAGAGCGGTTCGGCTACCCATAATCCCGTACATATACAGTACGCAATTATGTGCATGCGGTCTCAGCACCGCCGGCGCCGCGCTCCCGCTGTGATTAGACATCTTCGGAGAAACTGACAGGAGAGCCGCCTGCCTATGTAAACAAAGCAGGCGGCTCTCCTGTCACCCAGGCACAGAGAGATTGTGTGTCTCAGCTAAGCTGAAACACCGATCTCTGTGCGTCTCTCACAAAGCCCTCCCCCTCACTGAAAAAGACACTTACTGGTCAAATTTTGATGAGTGTATGGCCAGTTTAACTCTGGTCAAAGTAAAAAAAAAAAAAACCTTTAACTTTAGGTTTTTCTTTATACATTTTTAAGTTTTTCCAAAAATTTTGAAAGACAATATCACCAAAAAAAAAAAAAAAACAATATCAACCCCCCCAAAAAAAAAAAAAAAAAGAAGTAAAATAAATAAATAGAGTATATAATATTCAATATATAATACAGTGCCTTGCGAACGTATTCGGCCCCCTTGAACTTTTCGACCTTTTGCCACATTTCAGGCTTCAAACAAAGATATAAAACTGTAATTTTTTGTGAAGAATCAACAACAAGTGGGACACAATCATGAAGTGGAACGAAATTTATTGGATATTTCAAACTTTTTTAACAAATAAAAAACTGAAAAATTGGGCGTGCAAAATTATTCAGCCCCCTTAAGTTAATACTTTGTAGTGCCACCTTTTGCTGCGATTACAGCTGTAAGTCACTTGGGGTATGTCTCTATCAGTTTTGCACATCGAGAGACTGAACTTTTTGCCCATTCCTCCTTGCAAAACAGCTCAAACTCAGTGAGGTTGGATGGAGAGCGTTTGTGAACAGCAGTTTTCAGTTCTTTCCACAGATTCTCGATTGGATTCAGGTCTGGACTTTGACTTGGCCATTCTAACAACTGGATATGTTTATATGTTTATATGGATATGTTTATTTGTGAACCATTCCATTGTAGATTTTGCTTGATGTTTTGGATCATTGTCTTGTTGGAAGTCTCAGGTCTTTTGCAGACTCCATCAGGTTTTCTTCCAGAATGATCCTGCATTTGGCTCCATCCATCTTCCCATCAATTTTAACCATCTTCCCTGTCCCTGCTGAAGAAAAGCAGGCCCAAACCATGATGCTGCCACCACCATGTTTGACAGTGGGGATGGTGTGTTCAGGGTGATGAGCTGCGTTGCTTTTACGCCAAACATAACTTTTTGCATTGTTGCCAAAAAGTTTGATTTTGGTTTCATCTGAGCAGAGCACCTTCTTCCACATGTTTGGTGTGTCTCCCAGGTGGCTTGTGGCAAACTTTAAACAACACTTTTTATGGATATCTTTAAGAAATGGCTTTCTTCTTGCCACTCTTCCATAAAGGCCAGATTTGTGCAGTATACGACTGATTGTTGTCCTATGGACAGAGTCTCCCACCTCAGCTGTAGATCTCTGCAGTTCATCCAGAGTGATCATGGGCCTCTTGGCTGCATCTCTGATCAGTCTTCTCCTTGTATGAGCTGAAAGTTTAGAGGGACGGCCAGGTCTTCGTAGATTTGCAGTGGTCTGATACTCCTTCCATTTCAATATTATCGCTTGCACAGTGCTCCTTGGGATGTTTAAAGCTTGGGAAATCTTTTTGTATCCAAATCCGGCTTTAAACTTCTCCACAACAGTATCTCGGACCTGCCTGGTGTGTTCCTTGTTCTTCATGATGCTCTTTGCGCTTTAAACTGGCCTCTGAGACTATCACAGTGCAGGTGCATTTATACGGAGACTTGATTACACACAGGTGGATTCTATTTATCATCATTAGTTATTTAGGTCAACATTGAATCATTCAGAGATCCTCACTGAACTTCTGGAGAGAGTTTGCTGCACTGAAAGTAAAGGGGCTGAATAATTTTGCACGCCCAATTTTTCAGTTTTTTTATTTGTTAACAAAGTTTGAAATATCCAATAAATTTTGCTCCACTTCATGATTGTGTCCCACTTGTTGTTGATTCTTCACAAAAAATTACAGTTTAATTTCTTTATGTTTGAAGCCTGAAATGTGGCAAAAGGTCGCAAAGTTCAAGGGGGCCAAATACTTTTGCAAGGCACTGTATATGTGTTTATATATATATATATATATATATATATATATATATATATATACAGTATCTCACAAAAGTGAGTACACCCCTCACATTTTTGCAAATATTTAATTATATATTTTCCTGTGACAACACTGAATATATTACACTTTGCTACAATGTAAAGTAGTGAGTGTACAGCTTGTATAACAGTGTAAATTTGCTGTCCTCTCAAAATAACTCAACACACAGCCATTAATGTCTAAACCGCTGGCAACAAAAGTGAGTACACCCCTAAGTGACAACGTACAAATTGGGCCCAATTAGCTATTTTTCTTACCCGGTGTCATGTGACTCATTAGTGTTATAAGGTCTCAGGTGTGAATGTGAGCAGGTGTGTTAAATTTGGTGTTATCGCTCTAAATTTCTCATACTGGTCACTGGAAGTTCAACATGGCACCTCATGACAAAAAACTCTGAGGATCTGAAAAAAAAAAAAATAATTGTTGCTCTACATAAAGATGCCCTAGGCTATAAGAAGATAGCCAAGACCCTGAAACTGAGCCGCAGCATGGTGTTCAAGACCATACAGTGGTTTAACAGGACAAGTTTCACTCAGAACACGCCTTGTCATGCTCAACCAAAGAAGTTGAGTACACATGCTCAGCATCATATCCAGAGGTTGTCTTTGGGAAGAAGATGTATGAGTGCTGCCAGCATTGCTGCAGAGGTTGAAGGGGTGGGGGGTCAGCCTGTCACTGCTCAGACCATACGCCGCACACTGCATCAAATTGGTCTGCATGGCTGTCATCCCAGAAGGAAGCCTCTTCTGAAGATATTTCACAAGAAAGCCTGCAAACAGTTTGCTGAAGACAAGCAGACTAAGGACATGGATTACTGGAACCATGTCCTGTGGTTTGATGAGACCAAGATAAACGTATTTGGTTCAGATGGTGTCAAGCGTGTGTGGCGGCAACCAGGTGAGGAGTACAAAGACAAGTGTGTCTTACCTACAGTCAAGCATGGTGGTGGGAATGTCATGGTCTGGGGCTGCATGAGTGTTGCCTGCACTGGGGAGCTACAGTTCATTGAGGGAACCATGAATGCCAACATGTACTGTGACATACTGAATCAGAGCATGATCCCCTCCCTTCGAAGACTGGGCTGCAGGGCAGTATTCCAACATAATAACGACTAAAACTCACCTCCAAGATGATCACTGCCTTGCTAAAGAAGCTGAGGGTAAAGGTGATGAACTGGACAAGCATGTCTCCAGACCTAAACCCTATTGAGCATCTGTGAGACATCCTCAAACAGAAGGTGGAGGAGTGCAAGGTCTCTAACATCCACCAGCTCCGTGATGTCGTCATGGAGGAGTGGAAGAGGACTCTAGTGGCAACCTGTGAAGCTCTGGTGAACTCCATGCCCAAGAGGGTTAAAGCAGTGCTGGAAAATAATGGTGGCCACACAAAATATTGACACTTTTGGCCCAATTTGGACATTTCCACTTAGGGGTGTACTCACTTTTGTTGCCAGCGGTTTAGACATTAATGGCTGTGTGTTGAGTTGTTTTGAGGGAACAGCAAATTTATACTGTTATACAAGCTGTACATTCACTACTTGTTGTAGCGAAAGTGTCATTTCTTCAGTCATGTCACATGAAAAGATAGAATAAAATATTTACAAAAAGGTGGGGATGAACTCACTTTTGTGAGATACTGTATATATATATATATATATATATATATATATATATATATATATAATATCCAATGGTTGCACAAATCAGGTATAAAAAATGGGCACAGCAGAGACAGCGCATATAAACCATAGAAGAGAGCAGCACTCACAGGTCTTGAAAGGTGATCGGACAATGACGGTTTAATCAACGTTTCGATGAAGCACAAGCTTGATGGTATTTGATCACCTGTGCGATTTTTATTTTTGCACTATAAACAAATAAAGAGCGACAATTCCGAAAAAAACAAAACAATTTTTACTTTCTGCTATATAACATTTCCAATAAAAAAAATGTAAAATTCAAATTTTATCATTTTAGGCCAAATTTCTAGTAATGGCGGCGATCGACAATTTTTAGCAGGAGTGCGACATTGTGGCGGACAGAATGGACCCCTAATTGACATTTTTGACACTTTTCGGGGTCCAGTGATATTACTACAGTAATCAGTGATAACAATATGCACTGTTACTGTAATAATGACACTGGCAGGGAAGGGGTTAACACCAGGGGCAAAGGGTAAAATGTGTCCATAGGGAGTGTTTTCTAACTGTGGGGGGATGGGCTTGCTGGATGAACACAGAGACCTGTGTTCCTAAATAAGAGGAACACAGGATCCCTGTGTTCAATAACTGACAGAACAGCGGTCTGCTGTGTTTACAACGGAAGACCACCGCTCTGGATCCACGAGGAGCAATCGCGGGTGTCCGGCGGCAAGTTTTGGAGGATGCTATCAAGAAACAGCAGAATCTGATCAGAACTTTGAAGGAAAAGAGAGGACCATTCAAGGAGAAGTTCCAGAATGAGGCAAGGTTCAGGAAAATGAGGAATGACTCCAATCGCTGAAAAGTCTCAGCATTTGCAGTGGCAGTACGGGTGGAGAGTGAGGAGAATGCTATTCCATTCACCTCAAGATCTGTTTCACTGCAGAAAATGACAGCCTCTGCCCCCCTCCTTCCCCAGCACAGGAGGTAGAGGAAAATGGTGGAGGGCTGCTAAACTTTATTAATAAGATGGAGTCTCCTTAAAGTAGAAGAACCTTTTAGTCTTCGGCTGATGGCAAGGACTCTGTATCTGGTTCTGTAAAAGAAAAGCTTACAGAAAAGCCATGCTTTATTAACCACTTAAGCCCCGGAGGATTTGGCTGCTAAAGGACCAGGGGTTTTTTTGCGATTTTTTACTGCGTGACTTTAACGGACAATTGCGCGGTCGTGCGACGCTGTACCTAAACGAATTTGACGTCCTTTTTTTCCCACAAACAGAGCTTTCTTTTGGTGGTATTTGATCACCTGTGCGATTTTTTGATCACGCGCTATAAACAAAAAAAGAGCGTAAATTTTGCAAAAATAACAATATTTTTCACATTTTTTTATATGAAATTCCCCAAAAAAAAAAGTAAAAATCAAAATTTTTTAACATTTTTCGGCCAATTTGTTTTATGCTACCTATGTTTGGTAAAAAAAATCGCAAAAAGCGTATTTTGATTGGTTTGCGCAAAAGTTATCGCGTTTACTAACAAAGAGAAAGATTTTTGTCATTTTTGGTGTTTTTTTTTTTAACGCGTAATGGCGGCGATCTGCGATTTTTTTTTCGGTACTGCGACATTGCGGCGGACAGATCGGACCCTTGACTGACATTTTTGACACTTTTGGGGTTACCAGTGACATTACTGCAGTAATCAGTGCTATACATATGCACTGTTACTGCAAAAATGACACTGGCAGGGAAGGGGTTAACTTTATTGGGAAGGGAGGGGTTAAGTGTGTCCTAGGGGCGTGCTTTCTACTGTGTAGGGACATTGCTATTGGTGTAAAAGCAAAGATCCACCGTTCTACATAGTAGAACGGTCAGATCTTCACTTTTACACAGGGAGAACTGACAGGCAGCTTGTTTACACAAGCTGCTCTGTCTTTCTCCCTTCACAGGAGCGATCGTAGTGTGGCCGGCGGACATCGAGTCCGCCGGTCACACGCACTGACTTGCCTGTGAACGAGCCGCGGCGGGCGCGCGCCTCGGCGGGCGCGCGCCCGCTCGCTATAGGCTCGCAAGTCAGTGACAGGCGAGTGACGTACCGATACGTCACTCTGCCTGGCCGGGGCTGACCGCCGCAGTATATAGTCGTGCGGCGGTCGGCAACCGGTTAAGCCTGACAGTATGGACACCAGTATGGAGAACAGTGTACACACCAGAGTGTTGGAGGGAAAACCTCCTGCGTCTGTACAGATCCCTGCAGAAAAGATGGCTGCTGTAGCTGCAGGACTGGATTCTGCTACTAGGAAGTCTGTGACTTTGTACTCTGATAGTAAGAAGTCTTTGCTTCTGGACTCTGCTGGGGGGGGGGGGGGGGGGTAAAGGTGAGATCTGCTATGTGTACTAAATAATCCCTGCTGGTAGCTGCAGGTATAGCAGAAAATGGTGGAAAGGGAAATGGCAGCTGCACTATGAAAGGTGTTTCTGAAACCCAGCAAAGGGTGATAAGGAGTCAAGGACTTTTGCCTAAGAGGAGTATGTTGTGGTAGGAGGATTTGAAGACAGTATAATCTGGTGTAAGAGGGTCTGCTGGGAGCAGTAGTGTTACGGATGTGAAAATGAATGTGAATGGTAAAGCTGGAAAGGGACATGCATGTGTGGTGGTGGATGGAGTGACAGCTGCTGCTACTGCCTCTGATGGTAATTTGCAGTGTGGGGGTTCTGAGGCTACTGCAACTAAAGCAGGGGTGCAGTTTTGAGGTCTGGAGCTTCTGAACTTGCCAATAAAATCTATGCTGGGGATCTGGGTGGAATGAGGGGGTCGAATCAGACGGACAGCTCAGGTGGGAGGGCGGGGGTGCTTCCCCTATCAGGAGGTTATATGTGGACAATATTTTGGTGATGGGTTTTAAGGTGGATGACATCTTTGCGTTAATCAGTCCGGTAGGCTCCTATGAGTATGATCTGTCCTCTGTTTACCTTGAGTCACTCCAAATTTTCTGTGAGACATATGAACAAATTGAACATGTGTATAGGGGTCTGCTAGAGTGGAAGGGACTTGTCCCAAAGCTTGTCTCACGTTAACCTCTTGTTAAGAATTTCACCATCCTAGTAAGGAATTAATCAATTTCTTTTGATGATTTATCTGTCTGGTTGAGAAGATCTGGGGTGCTTATAGCCCCATTAAAGAAGATGGTGGATGACAGGGGCATATGGGCTGGTGGGTGGTCAGTGGAGACGAGGCTGCATGTGTGTTGGAATGTGGTCAAGCATCTGCCCTCCCCAGACATTATTGGGAAGGATAGGATTGTTCTACTCTGGACAGTCAAAACTTTGTAATAAGTGCATTTCTCAGGTAGAGATGTCGCAAACATAAAATTTTCCGTTTGCGAACGCGAACTTCCGCAAATGTTTGCGAACGGGCGAACTGCCATAGACTTCAATAGGCAGGCGAATTTTAAAACCCACAGGGACTCTTTCTGGCCACAATAGTGATGGAAAAGTTGTTTCAAAGGGAACAAACACCTGGACTGTGGCATGCCGGAGGGGGATCCATGGCAAAACTCCCATGGAAAATTACGTAGTTGACGCAGAGTTGGGTTTTAATCCATAAAGACCATAAATCACCTAACATTCCTAAATTGTTTGGAATAACGTGCTTTAAAACATCCAGTGTGTGTATCAGGTATGATGTTGTATCGGTCAGGTAGTGTAAGGGTTACGCCCGCTTCACAGTGACAGACCAAACTCTGACAGATCAAACTCCCCGTTTAACGAACCGCAAACAACCGCAAACAGTCCATTTGCACAACCGCAAACTCCCCATTTGCACAAGGTTGGATACCAAGCTAGCCATGTCCTGTTCCTTGTCCTCACTGACGTCATTGAAGGTTTCTTCCTCCACCCAGCCACGTACAACACCAAGGTGACAACAAGACCCCTGGGATGCCTGCTGTGGTTGGTCTTCCACCTCCTCAAAGCCACATTCCTCCTCTGACTCTTCTTCAGACTCCTATCTCTGAGTTGCCGCAGGTCCAGCAATCGATGACTAGAGATGTCCCGAACTATTCGCCGGCGAACAGTTCCCGGCGAACATCGCTTATTCGTGTTCGCCTCGGTGGGTGAACATATGCAATGTTCGGTCCGCCCCTATACATCATCATTGAGCAAACTTTGACCCTGTACCTCACAGTCAGCAGACACATTCCAGCAAATCAACATACCCTCCCTCCCAGACCATCCCATCTCCTATAAAAAAGCAAGGACAGCATCCATCTTAGATTCACTCTGAAGCTGCAGAGTTAGTTAGAGCAGGGAGAGTGCTGCTGCTGAATTAATAGGGAAATCATTAGCTAGGCCAGTGTTCTGTGTCCACTCCTGCTGTAAGGACAGCATCGTGACAGCACCCCAAAAAGCCCTTTTTAGGGCTGGTATATCAGTCTGCTTTTATTTATTTTTTTCTATATATATGCAGACTTTACTGTGTGCACACCACTCATATAGGGTGGCACAGCACCTTGCAGAAAAAAAGTAATTTCATTTTTTCTCTGTAATATAATTGCAGTTGCCTGCCAGTGAGTGTCAGGCCCACAGACTGTACTGTGCCCACCACTCATATAGGGTATCACAGCACCTTGCAGATAAAAAATTAATTTAATTTTTCCTCTGTAATATAATTACAGTTGCTTGCCAGTGCCAGTGAGTGTCAGGCCCACAGACTGTACTGTGCCCCCTGCCCACCACTCATATAGGGTGGCACAGCACCTTGCAGATAAAAAAATTCATTTAATTTTTCCTCTGTAATATAATTACAGTTGCCTGCCAGTGCCAGTGAGTGTCAGGTCAGGTCCACAGACTGTACTGTGCCCACTGCCCACCACTCATATAGGGTGGCACAGAACCTTGCAGATAAAACATTGATTTCATTTTTCCTCTGTAATATAATTGCAGTTGCCTGCCAGTGACTCACATAGGGTGGCACAGCACCTTGCAGATAAAAAAATGAATTACATTTTTCCTATAATAAAAAATAAAATTCATCCAGAAAAAACAGGAACTGGCTTTTTCATTTGAATTTCTGTAGCGCAGGGATGGTGATAACCTCTTACCAAATAAATAGGATGATAACATATACCAAAATATATGAATCAGATGTGATAAATATAAGCATAAAATCATAAATACATAAAAGCATGAAATCACAATAATAGGAGTCCATAAAGTCCACAGGTATAAAGTACATAGAGCAATGAAAGTGCAAACATAAAGGATCACAGATGCGACTTATGGAGACCACCCTTGCTTGCCACCACCACACAGCGCCGGGAGGAGTATTTGAAATTCAGACTCACTATAAATTTACCAGGAAATCTTCCAGAGGAGTCTTTGCAGCACAAATCAGAGATCTGGAGGAAACCTGTGTTACTATATGCTGTTGTTGGCTAGTCCATGAGACTGGTTAGGCATAGGCGTCTGGTGAGTCTGAATTTCTGAATAGCGGGGTGTCTTTTAGAGCAGTAGCCCACTATCGGGGTGTCTTTTAGAGCAGTAGCCCAGTAGCGGGGTGTCTTTTAGAGCAGTAGCCCACTATAGGGGTGTCTTTAAGAGCAGTAGCCCAGTAGCAGGGTGTCTTTTAGAGCAGTAGCCCACTATAGGGGTGTCTTTCAGAGCAGTAGCCCAGTAGCGGGGTGTCTTTCAGAGCAGTAGCCCAGTAGCGGGGTGTCTTTTAGAGCAGTAGCCCAGTAGCGGGGTGTCTTTTAGAGCAGTAGCCCACTATAGGGGTGTCTTTAAGAGCAGTAGCCCAGTAGCGGGGTGTCTTTCAGAGCAGTAGCCCACTATAGGGGTGTCTTTAAGAGCAGTAGCCCAGTAGGGGGGTGTCTTTCAGAGCAGTAGCCCACTATAGGGGTGTCTTTAAGAGCAGTAGCCCAGTAGCGGGGTGTCTTTTAGAGCAGTAGCCCACTATCGGGGTGTCTTTTAGAGCAGTAGCCCAGTAGCGGGGTGTCTTTTAGAGCAGTAGCCCACTATAGGGGTGTCTTTCAGAGCAGTAGCCCAGTAGCGGGGTGTCTTTAAGAGCAGTAGCCCACTATAGGGGTGTCTTTAAGAGCAGTGGCCCAGTAGCAGGGTGTCTTTTAGAGCAGCAGCCCACTATAGGGGTGTCTTTAAGAGCAGTAGCCCAGTAGCAGGGTGTCTTTTAGAGCAGTAGCCCACTATAGGGGTGTCTTTAAGAGCAGTAGCCCAGTAGCAGGGTGTCTTTTAGAGCAGTAGCCCACTATAGGGGTGTCTATAAGAGCAGTAGCCCAGTAGCGGGGTGTCTTTCAGAGCAGTAGCCCACTATAGGGGTGTCTTTAAGAGCAGAAGCTCAGTAGCGGGGTGTCTTTTAGAGCAGTAGCCCACTATCAGGGTGTCTTTCAGAGCAGTAGCCCAGTAGCGGGGTGTCTTTAAGAGCAGTAGCCCACTATAGGGGTGTCTTTCAGAGCAGTAGCCCAGTAGTGGGGTGTCTTTTAGAGCAGTAGCCCACTATAGGGGTGTCTTTAAGAGCAGTAGCCCAGTAGCGGGGTGTCTTTCAGAGCAGTAGCCCACTATAGGGGTGTCTTTCAGAGCAGTAGCCCAGTAGCGGGGTGTCTTTCAGAGCAGTAGCCCACTATCGGGGTGTCTTTTAGAGCAGTAGCCCAGTAGCAGGGTGTCTTTCAGAGCAGTAGCCCACTATAGGGGTGTCTTTTAGAGCAGTAGCCCAGTAGCGGGGTGTCTTTCAGAGCAGTAGCCCACTATAGGGGTGTCTTTCAGAGCAGTAGCCCAGTAGCGGGGTGTCTTTCAGAGCAGTAGCCCACTATCGGGGTGTCTTTTAGAGCAGTAGCCCAGTAGCAGGGTGTCTTTTAGAGCAGTAGCCCACTATAGGGGTGTCTTTAAGAGCAGTAGCCCAGTAGCAGGGTGTCTTTTAGAGCAGTAGCCCACTATAGGGGTGTCTATAAGAGCAGTAGCCCAGTAGCGGGGTGTCTTTCAGAGCAGTAGCCCACTATAGGGGTGTCTTTCAGAGCAGTAGCCCAGTAGCAGGGTGTCTTTTAGAGCAGTAGCCCACTATCGGGGTGTCTTTCAGAGCAGTAGCCCAGTAGTGGGGTGTCTTTAAGAGCAGTAGCCCACTATAGGGGTGTCTTTCAGAGCAGTAGCTCAGTAGCGGGGTGTCTTTTAGAGCAGTAGCCCACTATAGGGGTGTCTTTAAGAGCAGTAGCCCAGTAGCGGGGTGTCTTTTAGAGCAGTAGCCCACTATCGGGGTGTCTTTCAGAGCAGTAGCCCAGTAGCGGGGTGTCTTTAAGAGCAGTAGCCCACTATAGGGGTGTCTTTCAGAGCAGTAGCCCAGTAGCAGGGTGTCTTTTAGAGCAGTAGCCCACTATAGGGGTGTCTTTAAGAGCAGTAGCCCAGTAGCGGGGTGTCTTTCAGAGCAGTAGCCCACTATAGGGGTGTCTTTCAGAGCAGTAGCCCAGTAGCGGGGTGTCTTTCAGAGCAGTAGCCCACTATCGGGGTGTCTTTTAGAGCAGTAGCCCAGTAGCAGGGTGTCTTTTAGAGCAGTAGCCCACTATAGGGGTGTCTTTAAGAGCAGTAGCCCAGTAGCAGGGTGTCTTTTAGAGCAGTAGCCCACTATAGGGGTGTCTTTTAGAGCAGTAGCCCAGTAGCAGGGTGTCTTTTAGAGCAGTAGCCCACTATAGGGGTGTCTATAAGAGCAGTAGCCCAGTAGCAGGGTGTCTTTTAGAGCAGTAGCCCACTATAGGGGTGTCTTTCAGAGCAGTAGCCCAGTAGTGGGGTGTCTTTTAGAGCAGTAGCCCAGTAGCGGGGTGTCTTTCAGAGCAGTAGCCCACTATAGGGGTGTCTTTAAGAGCAGTAGCCCAGTAGCGGGGTGTCTTTTAGAGCAGTAGCCCACTATAGGGGTGTCTTTAAGAGCAGTAGCCCAGTAGCGGGGTGTCTTTCAGAGCAGTAGCCCACTATAGGGGTGTCTTTCAGAGCAGTAGCCCAGTAGCGGGGTGTCTTTCAGAGCAGTAGCCCACTATCGGGGTGTCTTTTAGAGCAGTAGCCCAGTAGCAGGGTGTCTTTTAGAGCAGTAGCCCACTATAGGGGTGTCTTTAAGAGCAGTAGCCCAGTAGCAGGGTGTCTTTTAGAGCAGTAGCCCACTATAGGGGTGTCTTTTAGAGCAGTAGCCCAGTAGCAGGGTGTCTTTTAGAGCAGTAGCCCACTATAGGGGTGTCTTTCAGAGCAGTAGCCCAGTAGCGGGGTGTCTTTCAGAGCAGTAGCCCAGTAGCGGGGTGTCTTTTACAGCAGTAGCCCAGTAGCGGGGTGTCTTTTAGAGCAGTAGCCCACTATAGGGGTGTCTTTCAGAGCAGTAGCCCAGTAGCGGGGTGTCTTTCAGAGCAGTAGCCCAGTAGCGGGGTGTCTTTTACAGCAGTAGCCCAGTAGCGGGGTGTCTTTCAGAGCAGTAGCCCACTATAGGGGTGTCTTTAAGAGCAGTAGCCCAGTAGGGGGGTGTCTTTCAGAGCAGTAGCCCACTATAGGGGTGTCTTTAAGAGCAGTAGCCCAGTAGCGGGGTGTCTTTTAGAGCAGCAGCCCACTATAGGGGTGTCTTTAAGAGCAGTAGCCCAGTAGCGGGGTGTCTTTCAGAGCAGTAGCCCACTATAGGGGTGTCTTTAAGAGCAGTAGCCCAGTAGCGGGGTGTCTTTTAGAGCAGTAGCCCACTATCAGGGTGTCTTTCAGAGCAGTAGCCCAGTAGCGGGGTGTCTTTAAGAGCAGTAGCCCACTATAGGGGTGTCTTTCAGAGCAGTAGCCCAGTAGTGGGGTGTCTTTTAGAGCAGTAGCCCACTATAGGGGTGTCTTTAAGAGCAGTAGCCCAGTAGCGGGGTGTCTTTCAGAGCAGTAGCCCACTATAGGGGTGTCTTTCAGAGCAGTAGCCCAGTAGCGGGGTGTCTTTCAGAGCAGTAGCCCACTATCGGGGTGTCTTTTAGAGCAGTAGCCCAGTAGCAGGGTGTCTTTCAGAGCAGTAGCCCACTATAGGGGTGTCTTTTAGAGCAGTAGCCCAGTAGCGGGGTGTCTTTCAGAGCAGTAGCCCACTATAGGGGTGTCTTTCAGAGCAGTAGCCCAGTAGCGGGGTGTCTTTCAGAGCAGTAGCCCACTATCGGGGTGTCTTTTAGAGCAGTAGCCCAGTAGCAGGGTGTCTTTTAGAGCAGTAGCCCACTATAGGGGTGTCTTTAAGAGCAGTAGCCCAGTAGCAGGGTGTCTTTTAGAGCATTAGCCCACTATAGGGGTGTCTATAAGAGCAGTAGCCCAGTAGCGGGGTGTCTTTCAGAGCAGTAGCCCACTATAGGGGTGTCTTTAAGAGCAGTAGCCCAGTAGCGGGGTGTCTTTTAGAGCAGTAGCCCACTATCGGGGTGTCTTTCAGAGCAGTAGCCCAGTAGCGGGGTGTCTTTAAGAGCAGTAGCCCACTATAGGGGTGTCTTTCAGAGCAGTAGCCCAGTAGCGGGGTGTCTTTTAGAGCAGTAGCCCACTATAGGGGTGTCTTTAAGAGCAGTAGCCCAGTAGCAGGGTGTCTTTTAGAGCAGTAGCCCACTATAGGGGTGTCTTTAAGAGCAGTAGCCCAGTAGCGGGGTGTCTTTCAGAGCAGTAGCCCACTATAGGGGTGTCTTTCAGAGTAGTAGCCCAGTAGCGGGGTGTCTTTCAGAGCAGTAGCCCACTATCGGGGTGTCTTTTAGAGCAGTAGCCCAGTAGCAGGGTGTCTTTTAGAGCAGTAGCCCACTATAGGGGTGTCTTTAAGAGCAGTAGCCCAGTAGCAGGGTGTCTTTTAGAGCAGTAGCCCACTATAGGGGTGTCTATAAGAGCAGTAGCCCAGGACTTCCGGTTCCGGCGCCCATGTAAGAGGCTGTGAGGGACATCGGCTCCGGCAACTACCCGCTTCATTAGCCTTTCCACCCGGTCTGGGTGTCTCGTCCGACCGCACAACCCGCTCCCCACCCTCTGGGGACACTGTGGGATGGATCGCTTCCTCCGCCCGAACGGCTCCGCCGCACCGCCACAAATTGAGCCCGCGGCTCCATCTCCGGCCTACTCCGAGGCCATAATGGCGGACGCCGCGCCTTCATCTCCCGCGGTCCGGCAAGGTCAGCCTCCATCGCCCTTTCCTGACACTCAGATCGCATCCCTGGCCCAAGCAGTAGCAACGCTGCTATCACCAACAATCACCGAGGCAGTAGACAAAGCTATAGCCTCAGGGATGGCACAGCTCCGCAAGGAACTGGGGGATCACTCACACAGGCTGCAGGAACTGGAGCACAGGCTGTCCGACGTTGAGGATGAGCTGCAGGGCTCATTCTCCATGGACCAGCAAGCCAGACAGACCCAGAGATACCTGCTGGACAAATTAGACGATTTGGAGAATCGTTCTAGGAGGAACAACCTCCGGGTTATAGGCCTCCCTGAAACCTATGGAGCTGACACACTTATAGACATAGTCACTACACGCCTCCCTTTGGCCTTGGGGATCCACAGCACGTGCACGGCCGAGAGGGCCCACCGTCTAGGGGCCCCTTCTAATGACAGGAAGACACCTCGACCGGTTATAGTGAGATATTTGAATTATATGGACCGGCAAAACATCCTCAAGTCATTCCGAAACGCCAAAACGTTCCAAGTTGATGGCCACAAGCTGTTGGTCTTTGCAGACTACTCGCAAGAGGTAACACGGTGTAGAAAAGCCTTTCAGCCGCTTTGCCAAGCACTGTACCGAAAATCTATCAAATTCACCCTGGCATACCCTGCTACTTTACGTTTGTCGGACTTATCGGGGGAACAAAAATCGTTCTCACATCCTGAGGAAGCCATGCACTTTCTCGAACGCCATTTTAATATTCAGGTGGACATGCCTGCTACCCCTTCTCCCCAACGCCCGCAGGGGGCGAGAGAACAACGCAGCCCGAGAAAGGACCCAGCGAAGAAACGGCGCACCAATGGTTCCGTGTCCCGCCACAGACAGCGCTGAACTCATCGACTCTCCTATGGTGTGATGTGTATTCTTTCACCTCCATGATGTATACACCTACTGCTCTCCACTACAGTTCTGCGAGGAGCCTTTAGGCTCTACATTGGCAATGGTTTGCCTTTTCCCTGAATACCAGGTTCTGTCTCTACATCCTCTGGTCTACAGTACTGCAACGCGTTCCGGTAACTGTTCAGCTTTGCTTCTCCCTGTGTTCCACGTTATACAGAACTATGCGATCACGGCCACCCTGGCAGGTCTACGTGAGGTCGTATGTTTTATATTAGTTTGCTATCACATTTGTTATCTCATTCACTTACGGTGATATGTTATGTTATAGGATATGATGCTATTTGCTCCTTTCTGTGTTATAGCATTACACAACCTTACTGATATTCAGGCCTAGGCCTTGCCCCTGGCGTATATGATCACGGCCTCCATCTGCACTTTGCGGTCGACCTAAACTGTACGTATCATATCTACACCAGACGCAAGGCATAGTGAGTCCGGTAACGCTGTCCATAAGCATGCTCCCCTACAAAAGGAAAAAAGTGAAGTCCCCATGCTTCTGGTTATGCTTCCTTTCCCTCCTTCCTCTGACCCCAGTTGGGTCTTGTTATCCCCTTCCTACACCCACCTGTTTGCTAGGTCTAGCTACATCACTCTCAAGGTGTACAAGCTTCTTACTTGCTTCTATGTACCACACGTGGCACCGTCTCACTCCCCTTGTTGCTCTGTACTACTTCGCGGCTCAATCCTATCCATATGATCCTCCATGACCATAATCTCATGGAACGTTAAGGGTCTCAGATCGCCTCATAAGCGGATGGCCGTCCTTAGACACTTGAAGCGTCTAAGGGCGGATATAGCCATATTGCAGGAATCTCATTTGGAGGAAAAGGACTTTCATAGGATGAAAAAACTCTGGGTAGGGCAGGTATATGGTTCACCTGCAGTTAAAGGCAAATCCGGGGTACTGATCCTGGTACATAAGAACTACCCCGCCACAGTTAAGTTCACCCACTTTGACAAGGAAGGGCGAACAGCCATCCTGCACTTCACAGACTCTCATCAAGAATGGGTAGTGGCTGGGGTGTACGCACCTACCTCACCCTCGGCAATTTTTTTCCAGACACTGTCCCACGACCTGGCCCCTTTTCTACATTTGCCATTACTGGTAGCGGGTGACTTCAATCAGCTCATGTCCCCATCCGAAGACAGGTCTCAAGCGATAGGCTCCTCACCCACCTTACGCCAATATTACTCCCCCCTGCTGCTTCACATGACGGAAAGCCTACACTTGACAGACGCCTGGCGCCTGTCAAACCCCACAGGTAGAGAGTTCACCTTTTTCTCCCACCCGCACCATACACTCTCACGGATTGATTATACACTAATAAATGACAGATTACTCCCGTACACTAGCTCCCCTAAGATACATGACATTGCAATCTCGGACCACGCCCCCATCTCTATAGACATATCCATATTTGCCCAGACTCCTTCCTTTAAACACTGGCGATTCCCCTCCTACCTAGCCAGGGACCCCGGGGTGGCTACACTGATTGGCGACGCTTGGGCAGAATTTGTAGACACTAATGCCTCCTCCTCGATATCCCCTACCCTGTTATGGGAAACGGGCAAAGCGGTCCTAAGGGGTCGCATCATTTCGTACGCATCGGCCTACAAAAAAAGCATTGCAGAAGCCTACATGAAAGCCAGCACCTCTTTGAGGGAAGCCCAAACAAACCTGTATCGTACCAACTCCCCTACTCATAGGGAAGTATGGCGGAAAGCGAAGGAGACTTTTGACACATGGACCGACGCCAGGGAACGCCTCTATAAATCCCAGCAGGAGTGGAAGTACCACTCCTTTGGGAATAAACCTGGAAAGCTACTAGCTTCCCTATGTCGGGGCCCTTTCATGCCCACACACGTAACTACTCTTAGAGACTCGGACGGCAAACTGGTAGACTCCCCTTCAGACATCAATAGGGTATTTGCAGACTTCTACACTACCCTGTACAGCCATGAACCCTGCGATGAGGCCGTGGCCTCACGTTGGCTATCCTCGACTGATCTCCCCAAAATAACCACTGAGCAACTAACCACTCTGAACGCTCCAATAACGTTAGAGGAAGTGCGCAAAACTATCCAAGGGCTGGCACCCGGGAAATCACCCGGGCCTGATGGTTACACCCCAGAATTTTACAAACTGGCTATAGATCAAGTAGCCCCCACTCTGCAGTCGGTTTTCCATCACATCCTAACCGGACACCCCTATCTGCCCACGGGCTACCAAGCTCACATTAAGCTGATATACAAGAAAGGCAAGGACCCCAGAGACCCGGGATCGTATAGACCCATATCTTTATTGAACATAGATTCCAAACTGCTTTCCAAAATTATTGCAGACAGACTGGCCTCCATTTTACCCACGCTCATACACCCGGCCCAAGCGGGTTTCACGAAAGGCCGGTCGGCCACATCCAATATACGAAAGGTCTTGCTAGCTCTCGAGGCCTCGAAACTGAATCCTACTAACAAGGCAGCCATCATCACCCTCGACGCTGAAAAGGCCTTCGATAATGTTAACGTCCAATGGTTAGACAAAGTGTTAACCTGCTTTGGCTTTTCAGGCCCCTTTCTCCACATGATCAGAACCATGTACGCCTCCCCTGCAGCTCAGGTGATAGTAGCCGGGCATGCATCACAACCCTTCAAATTATACAAGGGCACTAGGCAGGGGTGCCCTTTATCACCCCTGCTGTTCAACCTGGCACTGGAACCTTTATCCAGATGCCTGTTGACGCACCCTGAGCTCCGGGGCATTGAGGTGGGACATGAAGAACTGCGCACGGCTATGTTCGCAGATGATGTGCTAATATTCACAGCTGATCCTGGCCACGATCTTCCTGTTATTCAACAAATATTTGCAGAATACCGACGGTGCTCTGGTCTCCGCATTAACTTCGCCAAAAGTGAGGTACTCCCGTTAAATACCACACAATCCCCGCAGTGGGCGTCCTCCTCTACACTTCGCATCAACACTAGCCACATCACATATTTGGGAATAAAAATAGGGCCCTTCCCGTCCTCCTTGTACAGGCTCAATTTCACTCCTGTTATAGACAAGATGATAGCTGAGTTGAAGAACTGGGCTGATCTCCCCCTCTCATTCAGAGGTAGGTGCCACCTGTACAAAATGGCCACCTTCCCTAAACTGCTCTACCCCCTCCAAACTTTACCACTTCTACTGAAACACACTGACATCAAGCGACTACACAAAGCAGTCTCTCTCTTCTTATGGAAGGGGAAACGGGCTAGGATCTCAATGACCAAGCTACACTTATCTACTCGAGAGGGGGGAGCGGACCTCCCGAACACCCGCGTATACAATGTGGTCTGTCTATTACGGACATGTATGGATTGGTTGAGCCGCGAATCGAGATACACCAACTTCTCCCTGGAATCGCAGTTGGCTGCTCCTTATGATCTCACGGCATTGCTGCACTGTGGGATCGCGGATTTACCTGTGTCTCTGAGACACAATCTTTTACTCAGAGACACTGTGATGGCATGGAGAGAACTGAGAAAACGCTTCAAATTGCCCCAGCGACTCTCAGGCTATCTGCCTATCCGTAATCACCCCATGTTCCCACAGGCCCAGCAGTGCTCGGCTTATGAGGAATGGTCAAGGCGAGGGATCACAAAATTCATACAGTTGTATAATGTGCAGACTGGTAAACCTCATCCCTTTGCTACAATTATGGAAAACTTCAACCTCCCGTCTGACCATTTCTTATACTATCACCAATGTGTAAGCTTTGTGGACTCTCTCTGCCATACTCCTATAAACCGCTTCCGAACTTCTATCTTGGATACTTGGATACAGCAGGCTAAACACAAAATATCGCATATATATATAAACCGCTGCATTCAGAACTTTACCGAGGGACCTCTACTCAAATTGCTACGGCATGGGATGATCCATTGAACTCTCCCGATGCTCATCTCCGTATCCTGTCAGGATACCTAATTACTCGTCGTTTCATCACCAATGAGTTCTGGAGGGAGCAACAGTTCAAAATTATGCACCGAGCATACCTCCCCCATATCAGATGGTCCTATGACATTTCCCATCACTTTTGCACACTGTGCAAGTTAAGGTTCCCATCACTACTTCACAAATTTTGGCAATGCCCCCCTATATCCTTCCTATGGGACAAGACGCTGAGATACATAGCCAGATATACTGGAATTTCCCTACCGAAGGATATATACCTCCTTTTGTTTGGTGACCTCTCGCTACAAACGCTACCGCTACCCAAACATTCACAGAAACCTCTACTGGATTACAAACATTGGATAATAACCTGCCTCATGGTGACCCGCAGGCTTATACTAAAACACTGGATGGACTCCATCCCTCCCACCATCCATGAACTGCATAAGGACTTATCCCTCCTCAGGGATAGAGAACTAGTAGGCATGCATTATCCTTCCTCCAACGGACACACCCGCTTACTTAGAAAATGGTCTGCCTTCCCCCCTCCTGGGGTGTAGGCACCCAACCTTTTTGACCTGAACTGGCCCTGAATAACACAACCCTGACCATTTGTGGCTCACCTGTTGCATCTAGGCTGATAACGCTCCTCCCTCATATACGCATTTAACTACCTGAGTGCCGAGCGTCATCACCCTTAGCCAACATGAACAGCAGGTGATCCATGGTGCTGTCGTCAAGAAGGGGCAGCAGAGACGGTGACCTACATAGCTACTTACTTTATATATATCTATGTTGTATTTCCCCCATGGTGGGCTTTGGACCCACCAATACCTCTTATATTGATGTTGAACAATATTGTGCCTAGCCTCCCCTCCCCCCACCCCCCACTCCTCATTTTTCCAGTTCCCACTCCTCCCCCCCCCACCCCTCCCTTTCTGTACACCTCTCCTCCCCCCCCCCCCATTCTTATCACTTCCCCCCCCTTTTCTTTCCCCCTCCCCACACTATACGAGGAAAACTGAAAATACCCGTACCAAGTTTTACCTATACCCTGCTTAACACCCTGTTTTATGTGGAGTTCCTCGAGATTACTCTCAGGTTTATTGATGTGATTGTTTGTGCACTACGGAATACCATGTTGTATGCATATTACTTCCTGTAATTCTCACATGTGGTTGTACTGTCTATTTTGCTGTACAGAGTTGAACTTCAATAAAATGTTTTTCAAAAAAAAAAAAAAAGAGCAGTAGCCCAATAGCGGGGTGTCTATAAGAGCAGTAGCCCACTATAGGGGTGTCTTTAAGAGCAGTAGCCCAGTAGCGGGGTGTCTTTTAGAGCAGTAGCCCACTATCGGGGTGTCTTTCAGAGCAGTAGCCCAGTAGCGGGGTGTCTTTCAGAGCAGTAGCCCACTATCGGGGGGGTGTCTTTTAGAGCAGTAGCCCAGTAGCGGGGTGTCTTTTAGAGCAGTAGCCCAGTAGCAGGGTGTCTTTTAGAGCAGTAGCCCACTATAGGGGTGTCTTTAAGAGCAGTAGCCCAGTAGCAGGGTGTCTTTTAGAGCAGTAGCCCACTATAGGGGTGTCTTTAAGAGCAGTAGCCCAGTAGCGGGGTGTCTTTCAGAGCAGTAGCCCACTATAGGGGTGTCTTTCAGAGCAGTAGCCCAGTAGTGGGGTGTCTTTTAGAGCAGTAGCCCAGTAGCGGGGTGTCTTTCAGAGCAGTAGCCCACTATAGGGGTGTCTTTAAGAGCAGTAGCCCAGTAGCGGGGTGTCTTTTAGAGCAGTAGCCCAGTAGCGGCGTGTCTTTCAGAGCAGTAGCCCAGTAGCGGGGTGTCTATCAGAGCAGTAGCCCACTATAGGGGTGTCTTTTAGAGCAGTAGCCCAGTAGTGGGGTGTCTTTTAGAGCAGTAGCCCAGTAGTGGGGTGTCTTTTAGAGCAGTAGCCAAGTAGCAGGGTGTCTTTTAGAGCAGTAGCCCACTATAGGGGTGTCTTTTAGAGCAGTAGCCAAGTAGCAGGGTGTCTTTTAGAGCAGTAGCCCACTATCGGGGTGTCTTTCAGAGCAGTAGCCCAGTAGCGGGGTGTCTTTTAGAGCAGTAGCCCACTATAGGGGTGTCTTTAAGAGCAGTAGCAGGGTGTCTTTTAGAGCAGTAGCCCACTATAGGGGTGTCTTTAAGAGCAGTAGCCCAGTAGCGGGGTGTCTTTCAGAGCAGTAGCCCACTATAGGGGTGTCTTTCAGAGCAGTAGCCCAGTAGCGGGGTGTCTTTCAGAGCAGTAGCCCAGTAGCGGGGTGTCTTTTACAGCAGTAGCCCAGTAGCGGGGTGTCTTTTAGAGCAGTAGCCCAGTAGCGGGGTGTCTTTCAGAGCAGTAGCCCACTATAGGGGTGTCTTTAAGAGCAGTAGCCCAGTAGCAGGGTGTCTTTTAGAGCAGTAGCCCACTATAGGGGTGTCTTTAAGAGCAGTAGCCCAGTAGCGGGGTGTCTTTCAGAGCAGTAGCCCACTATAGGGGTGTCTTTCAGAGCAGTAGCCCAGTAGCGGGGTGTCTTTCAGAGCAGTAGCCCACTATCGGGGTGTCTTTTAGAGCAGTAGCCCAGTAGCAGGGTGTCTTTTAGAGCAGTAGCCCACTATAGGGGTGTCTTTAAGAGCAGTAGCCCAGTAGCAGGGTGTCTTTTAGAGCAGTAGCCCACTATAGGGGTGTCTATAAGAGCAGTAGCCCAGTAGCGGGGTGTCTTTCAGAGCAGTAGCCCACTATAGGGGTGTCTTTAAGAGCAGTAGCCCAGTAGCGGGGTGTCTTTTAGAGCAGTAGCCCACTATCGGGGTGTCTTTCAGAGCAGTAGCCCAGTAGCGGGGTGTCTTTCAGAGCAGTAGCCCACTATCGGGGGGGTGTCTTTTAGAGCAGTAGCCCAGTAGCAGGGTGTCTTTTAGAGCAGTAGCCCACTATAGGGGTGTCTTTAAGAGCAGTAGCCCAGTAGCAGGGTGTCTTTTAGAGCAGTAGCCCACTAAAGGGGTGTCTTTAAGAGCAGTAGCCCAGTAGCGGGGTGTCTTTCAGAGCAGTAGCCCACTATAGGGGTGTCTTTCAGAGCAGTAGCCCAGTAGTGGGGTGTCTTTTAGAGCAGTAGCCCAGTAGCGGGGTGTCTTTCAGAGCAGTAGCCCACTATAGGGGTGTCTTTCAGAGCAGTAGCCCAGTAGCGGGGTGTCTTTCAGAGCAGTAGCCCACTATCGGGGTGTCTTTTAGAGCAGTAGCCCAGTAGCAGGGTGTCTTTTAGAGCAGTAGCCCACTATAGGGGTGTCTATAAGAGCAGTAGCCCAGTAGCGGGGTGTCTTTCAGAGCAGTAGCCCACTATAGGGGTGTCTTTAAGAGCAGTAGCCCAGTAGCGGGGTGTCTTTTAGAGCAGTAGCCCACTATCGGGGTGTCTTTCAGAGCAGTAGCCCAGTAGCGGGGTGTCTTTCAGAGCAGTAGCCCACTATCGGGGGGGTGTCTTTTAGAGCAGTAGCCCAGTAGCGGGGTGTCTTTTAGAGCAGTAGCCCAGTAGCAGGGTGTCTTTTAGAGCAGTAGCCCACTATAGGGGTGTCTTTAAGAGCAGTAGCCCAGTAGCAGGGTGTCTTTTAGAGCAGTAGCCCACTATAGGGGTGTCTTTAAGAGCAGTAGCCCAGTAGCGGGGTGTCTTTCAGAGCAGTAGCCCACTATAGGGGTGTCTTTCAGAGCAGTAGCCCAGTAGTGGGGTGTCTTTTAGAGCAGTAGCCCAGTAGCGGGGTGTCTTTCAGAGCAGTAGCCCACTATAGGGGTGTCTTTAAGAGCAGTAGCCCAGTAGCGGGGTGTCTTTTAGAGCAGTAGCCCAGTAGCGGCGTGTCTTTCAGAGCAGTAGCCCAGTAGCGGGGTGTCTATCAGAGCAGTAGCCCACTATAGGGGTGTCTTTTAGAGCAGTAGCCCAGTAGTGGGGTGTCTTTTAGAGCAGTAGCCCAGTAGTGGGGTGTCTTTTAGAGCAGTAGCCAAGTAGCAGGGTGTCTTTTAGAGCAGTAGCCCACTATAGGGGTGTCTTTTAGAGCAGTAGCCAAGTAGCAGGGTGTCTTTTAGAGCAGTAGCCCACTATCGGGGTGTCTTTCAGAGCAGTAGCCCAGTAGCGGGGTGTCTTTTAGAGCAGTAGCCCACTATAGGGGTGTCTTTAAGAGCAGTAGCAGGGTGTCTTTTAGAGCAGTAGCCCACTATAGGGGTGTCTTTAAGAGCAGTAGCCCAGTAGCGGGGTGTCTTTCAGAGCAGTAGCCCACTATAGGGGTGTCTTTCAGAGCAGTAGCCCAGTAGCGGGGTGTCTTTCAGAGCAGTAGCCCAGTAGCGGGGTGTCTTTTACAGCAGTAGCCCAGTAGCGGGGTGTCTTTTAGAGCAGTAGCCCAGTAGCGGGGTGTCTTTCAGAGCAGTAGCCCACTATAGGGGTGTCTTTAAGAGCAGTAGCCCAGTAGCAGGGTGTCTTTTAGAGCAGTAGCCCACTATAGGGGTGTCTTTAAGAGCAGTAGCCCAGTAGCGGGGTGTCTTTCAGAGCAGTAGCCCACTATAGGGGTGTCTTTCAGAGCAGTAGCCCAGTAGCGGGGTGTCTTTCAGAGCAGTAGCCCACTATCGGGGTGTCTTTTAGAGCAGTAGCCCAGTAGCAGGGTGTCTTTTAGAGCAGTAGCCCACTATAGGGGTGTCTTTAAGAGCAGTAGCCCAGTAGCAGGGTGTCTTTTAGAGCAGTAGCCCACTATAGGGGTGTCTATAAGAGCAGTAGCCCAGTAGCGGGGTGTCTTTCAGAGCAGTAGCCCACTATAGGGGTGTCTTTAAGAGCAGTAGCCCAGTAGCGGGGTGTCTTTTAGAGCAGTAGCCCACTATCGGGGTGTCTTTCAGAGCAGTAGCCCAGTAGCGGGGTGTCTTTCAGAGCAGTAGCCCACTATCGGGGGGGTGTCTTTTAGAGCAGTAGCCCAGTAGCAGGGTGTCTTTTAGAGCAGTAGCCCACTATAGGGGTGTCTTTAAGAGCAGTAGCCCAGTAGCAGGGTGTCTTTTAGAGCAGTAGCCCACTAAAGGGGTGTCTTTAAGAGCAGTAGCCCAGTAGCGGGGTGTCTTTCAGAGCAGTAGCCCACTATAGGGGTGTCTTTCAGAGCAGTAGCCCAGTAGTGGGGTGTCTTTTAGAGCAGTAGCCCAGTAGCGGGGTGTCTTTCAGAGCAGTAGCCCACTATAGGGGTGTCTTTCAGAGCAGTAGCCCAGTAGCGGGGTGTCTTTCAGAGCAGTAGCCCACTATCGGGGTGTCTTTTAGAGCAGTAGCCCAGTAGCAGGGTGTCTTTTAGAGCAGTAGCCCACTATAGGGGTGTCTATAAGAGCAGTAGCCCAGTAGCGGGGTGTCTTTCAGAGCAGTAGCCCACTATAGGGGTGTCTTTAAGAGCAGTAGCCCAGTAGCGGGGTGTCTTTTAGAGCAGTAGCCCACTATCGGGGTGTCTTTCAGAGCAGTAGCCCAGTAGCGGGGTGTCTTTCAGAGCAGTAGCCCACTATCGGGGGGGTGTCTTTTAGAGCAGTAGCCCAGTAGCAGGGTGTCTTTTAGAGCAGTAGCCCACTATAGGGGTGTCTTTAAGAGCAGTAGCCCAGTAGCAGGGTGTCTTTTAGAGCAGTAGCCCACTAAAGGGGTGTCTTTAAGAGCAGTAGCCCAGTAGCCGGGTGTCTTTCAGAGCAGTAGCCCACTATAGGGGTGTCTTTCAGAGCAGTAGCCCAGTAGTGGGGTGTCTTTTAGAGCAGTAGCCCAGTAGCGGGGTGTCTTTCAGAGCAGTAGCCCACTATAGGGGTGTCTTTAAGAGCAGTAGCCCAGTAGCGGGGTGTCTTTTAGAGCAGTAGCCCAGTAGCGGCGTGTCTTTCAGAGCAGTAGCCCAGTAGCGGGGTGTCTATCAGAGCAGTAGCCCACTATAGGGGTGTCTTTTAGAGCAGTAGCCCAGTAGTGGGGTGTCTTTTAGAGCAGTAGCCCAGTAGTGGGGTGTCTTTTAGAGCAGTAGCCAAGTAGCAGGGTGTCTTTTAGAGCAGTAGCCCACTATAGGGGTGTCTTTTAGAGCAGTAGCCAAGTAGCAGGGTGTCTTTTAGAGCAGTAGCCCACTATCGGGGTGTCTTTCAGAGCAGTAGCCCAGTAGCGGGGTGTCTTTTAGAGCAGTAGCCCACTATAGGGGTGTCTTTAAGAGCAGTAGCAGGGTGTCTTTTAGAGCAGTAGCCCACTATAGGGGTGTCTTTAAGAGCAGTAGCCCAGTAGCGGGGTGTCTTTCAGAGCAGTAGCCCACTATAGGGGTGTCTTTCAGAGCAGTAGCCCAGTAGCGGGGTGTCTTTCAGAGCAGTAGCCCAGTAGCGGGGTGTCTTTTACAGCAGTAGCCCAGTAGCGGGGTGTCTTTTAGAGCAGTAGCCCAGTAGCGGGGTGTCTTTCAGAGCAGTAGCCCACTATAGGGGTGTCTTTAAGAGCAGTAGCCCAGTAGCAGGGTGTCTTTTAGAGCAGTAGCCCACTATAGGGGTGTCTTTAAGAGCAGTAGCCCAGTAGCGGGGTGTCTTTCAGAGCAGTAGCCCACTATAGGGGTGTCTTTCAGAGCAGTAGCCCAGTAGCGGGGTGTCTTTCAGAGCAGTAGCCCACTATCGGGGTGTCTTTTAGAGCAGTAGCCCAGTAGCAGGGTGTCTTTTAGAGCAGTAGCCCACTATAGGGGTGTCTTTAAGAGCAGTAGCCCAGTAGCAGGGTGTCTTTTAGAGCAGTAGCCCACTATAGGGGTGTCTATAAGAGCAGTAGCCCAGTAGCGGGGTGTCTTTCAGAGCAGTAGCCCACTATAGGGGTGTCTTTAAGAGCAGTAGCCCAGTAGCGGGGTGTCTTTTAGAGCAGTAGCCCACTATCGGGGTGTCTTTCAGAGCAGTAGCCCAGTAGCGGGGTGTCTTTAAGAGCAGTAGCCCACTATAGGGGTGTCTTTCAGAGCAGTAGCCCAGTAGTGGGGTGTCTTTTAGAGCAGTAGCCCACTATAGGGGTGTCTTTAAGAGCAGTAGCCCAGTAGCGGGTGTCTTTCAGAGCAGTAGCCCACTATAGGGGTGTCTTTCAGAGCAGTAGCCCAGTAGCGGGGTGTCGTTCAGAGCAGTAGCCCACTATCGGGGTGTCTTTTAGAGCAGTAGCCCAGTAGCAGGTTGTCTTTCAGAGCAGTAGCCCACTATAGGGGTGTCTTTTAGAGCAGTAGCCCAGTAGCGGGGTGTCTTTCAGAGCAGTAGCCCAGTAGCGGGGTGTCTTTCAGAGCAGTAGCCCACTATCGGGGTGTCTTTTAGAGCAGTAGCCCAGTAGCAGGGTGTCTTTTAGAGCAGTAGCCCACTATAGGGGTGTCTTTAAGAGCAGTAGCCCAGTAAGCAGGGTGTCTTTTAGAGCAGTAGCCCACTATAGGGGTGTCTATAAGAGCAGTAGCCCAGTAGCGGGGTGTCTTTCAGAGCAGTAGCCCACTGTCTTTAAGAGCAGTAGCCCAGTAGCGGGGTGTCTTTTAGAGCAGTAGCCCACTATCGGGGTGTCTTTCAGAGCAGTAGCCCAGTAGCGGGGTGTCTTTAAGAGCAGTAGCCCACTATAGGGGTGTCTTTCAGAGCAGTAGGCTACTGCTCTGAAAGACACCCCTATAGTGGGCTACTGCTCTTAAAGACACCCCGCTACTGGGCTACTGCTCTGAAAGACACCCCGATAGTGGGCTACTGCTCTAAAAGACACCCTGCTACTGGGCTACTGCTCTAAAAGACACCCCGATAGTGGGCTACTGCTCTGAAGGACACCCCGCTACTGGGCTACTGCTCTGAAAGACACCCCTATAGTGGGCTACTGCTCTAAAAGACACCCCGCTACTGGGCTACTGCCAGTAGCCCAGTAGCGGGGTGTCTTTTAGAGCAGTAGCCCACTATAGGGGTGTCTTTCAGAGCAGTAGCCCAGTAGCGGGGTGTCTTTCAGAGCAGTAGCCCACTATCGGGGTGTCTTTTAGAGCAGTAGCCCAGTAGCAGGGTGTCTTTTAGAGCAGTAGCCCACTAGAGGGGTGTCTTTAAGAGCAGTAGCCCAGTAGCAGGGTGTCTTTTAGAGCAGTAGCCCACTATAGGGGTGTCTATAAGAGCAGTAGCCCAATAGCGGGGTGTCTTTCAGAGCAGTAGCCCACTATAGGGGTGTCTTTAAGAGCAGTAGCCCAGTAGCGGGGTGTCTTTTAGAGCAGTAGCCCACTATCGGGGTGTCTTTCAGAGCAGTAGCCCAGTAGCGGGGTGTCTTTCAGAGCAGTAGCCCACTATCGGGGTGTCTTTTAGAGCAGTAGCTCAGTAGCAGGGTGTCTTTTAGAGCAGTAGCCCACTATAGGGGTGTCTTTAAGAGCAGTAGCCCAGTAGCAGGGTGTCTTTTAGAGCAGTAGCCCACTATAGGGGTGTCTTTAAGAGCAGTAGCCCACTAGCGGGGTGTCTTTCAGAGCAGTAGCCCACTATAGGGGTGTCTTTCAGAGCAGTAGCCCAGTAGTGGGGTGTCTTTTAGAGCAGTAGCGCAGTAGCGGGGTGTCTTTCAGAGCAGTAGCCCACTATAGGGATGTCTTTAAGAGCAGTAGCCCAGTAGCGGGGTGTCTTTTAGAGCAGTAGCCCAGTAGCGGGGTGTCTTTCAGAGCAGTAGCCCAGTAGCGGGGTGTCTATCAGAGCAGTAGCCCACTATATGGGTGTCTTTTAGAGCAGTAGCCCAGTAGTGGGGTGTCTTTTAGAGCAGTAGCCCACTATAGGGGTGTCTTTTAGAGCAGTAGCCAAGTAGCAGGGTGTCTTTTAGAGCAGTAGCCCACTATCGGGGTGTCTTTCAGAGCAGTAGCCCAGTAGCGGGGTGTCTTTTAGAGCAGTAGCCCACTATAGGGGTGTCTTTAAGAGCAGTAGCAGGGTGTCTTTTAGAGCAGTAGCCCACTATAGGGGTGTCTTTAAGAGCAGTAGCCCAGTAGCGGGGTGTCTTTCAGAGCAGTAGCCCACTATAGGGGTGTCTTTCAGAGCAGTAGCCCAGTAGCGGGGTGTCTTTCAGAGCAGTAGCCCAGTAGCGGGGTGTCTTTTAGAGCAGTAGCCCAGTAGCGGGGTGTCTTTTAGAGCAGTAGCCCACTATAGGGGTGTCTTTAAGAGCAGTAGCCCAGTAGCGGGGTGTCTTTCAGAGCAGTAGCCCACTATAGGGGTGTCTTTAAGAGCAGTAGCCCAGTAGCAGGGTGTCTTTTAGAGCAGTAGCCCACTATAGGGGTGTCTTTAAGAGCAGTAGCCCAGTAGCGGGGTGTCTTTCAGAGCAGTAGCCCACTATAGGGGTGTCTTTCAGAGCAGTAGCCCAGTAGCGGGGTGTCTTTCAGAGCAGTAGCCCACTATCGGGGTGTCTTTTAGAGCAGCAGCCCAGTAGCAGGGTGTCTTTTAGAGCAGTAGCCCACTATAGGGGTGTCTTTTAGAGCAGTAGCCCACTATAGGGGTGTCTTTAAGAGCAGTATCCCAGTAGCAGGGTGTCTATTAGAGCAGTAGCCCACTATAGGGGTGTCTTTAAGAGCAGTAGCCCAGTAGCGGGGTATCTTTCAGAGCAGTAGCCCAGTAGCGGGGTGTCTTTTAGAGCAGTAGCCCACTAGCGGGGTGTCTATTAGAGCAGTAGCCCACTAGCGGGGTGTCTATTAGAGCAGTAGCCCACTAGCGGGGTGTCTATTAGAGCAGTAGCCCACTAGCAGGGTGTCTATTAGAGCAGTAGCCCAGTAGCGGGGTGTCTTTTAGAGCAGTAACCCACTAGCGGGGTGTCTATTAGAGCAGTAGCCCAGTAGCGGGGTGTCTATTAGAGCAGTAGCCCAGAAGCGGGGTGTCTATTAGAGCAGTAGCCCAGTAGTGGGGTGTCTATTAGAGCAGTAGCCCAGTAGCGGGGTGTCTTTTAGAGCAGTAGCCCACTAGCGGGGTGTCTATTAGAGCAGTAGCCCACTAGCGGGGTGTCTATTAGAGCAGTAGCCCAGTAGCGGGGTGTCTTTTAGAGCAGTAACCCAGTAGCGGGGTGTCTTTTAGAGCAGTAACCCAGTAGCGGGGTGTCTTTTAGAGCAGTAACCCAGTAGCGGGGTGTCTTTTAGAGCAGTAGCTCACTAGCGGGGTGTCTATTAGAGCAGTAGCCCACTAGCGGGGTGTCTATTAGAGCAGTAGCCCACTAGCGGGGTGTCTATTAGAGCAGTAGCCCACTAGCGGGGTGTCTATTAGAGCAGTAGCCCACTAGCGGAGTGTCTATTAGAGCAGTAGCCCACTAGTGGGGTGTCTATTAGAGCAGTATCCCACTAGCGGGGTGTCTTTTAGAGCAGTAGCCCACTAGCGGGGTGTCTTTCAGAGCAGTAGCCCACTAGCGGGGTGTCTATTAGAGCAGTAGCCCAGTAGCGGGGTGTCTTTTAGAGCAGTAGCCCACTAGAGGGGTGTCTTTTAGAGCAGTAGCCCACTAGCGGGGTGTCTATTAGAGCAGTAGCCCACTAGCGGGGTGTCTATTAGAGCAGTAGCCCACTAGCGGGGTGTCTATTAGAGCAGTAGCCCACTAGCGGGGTGTCTATTAGAGCAGTAGCCCACTAGCGGGGTGTCTATTAGAGCAGTAGCCCACTAGCGGGGTGTCTTTCAGAGCAGTAGCCCAGTAGCAGGGTGTCTTTCAGAGCAGTAGCCCACTATTGGGGTGTCTTTTAGAGCAGTAGCCCAGTAGCGGGGTGTCTTTTAGAGCAGTAGCCCGGTAGCGGGGTGTCTTTTAGAGCAGTAGCCCAGTAGCGGGGTGTCTTTTAGAGCAGTAGCCCACTATAGGGGTGTCTTTAGGAGCAGTAGCCCAGTAGCGGGGTGTCTATTAGAGCAGTAGCCCAGTAGCGGGGTGTCTATTAGAGCAGTAGCCCACTAGCGGGGTGTCTACTAGAGCAGTAGCCCACTAGCGGGGTGTCTATTAGAGCAGTAGCCCACTAGCGGGGTGTCTACTAGAGCAGTAGCCCACTAGCGGGGTGTCTACTAGAGCAGTAGCCCACTAGCGGGGTGTCTTTTAGAGCAGTAGCCCACTAGCGGGATGTCTATTAGAGCAGTAGCCCAGTAGCGGGGTGTCTATTAGAGCAGTAGCCCAGTAGCGGGGTGTCTTTTAGAGCAGTAGCCCAGTAGCGGGGTCTCTTTTAGAGCAGTAGCCCAGTAGCGGGGTGTCTATTAGAGCAGTAGCCCACTAGCAGGGTGTCTATTAGAGCAGTAGCCCACTAGCGGGGTGTCTATTAGAGCAGTAGCACACTAGCGGGGTGTCTATTAGAGCAGTAGCCCAGTAGTGGGGTGTCTTTTAGAGCAGTAGCCCACTATAGGGGTGTCTTTAAGAGCAGTAGCACAGTAGCGGGGTGTCTTTTAGAGCAGTAGCCCAGTAGCGGGGTGTCTATTAGAGCAGTAGCCCACTAGCGGGGTGTCTATTAGAGCAGTAGCCCACTAGCGGGGAGTCTATTAGAGCAGTAGCCCACTAGCGGGGTGTCTATTAGAGCAGTAGCCCACTAGCGGGGTGTCTATTAGAGCAGAAGCCCACTAGCGGGGTGTCAATTAGAGCAGTAGCCCACTAGCGGGGTGTCTATTAGAGCAGTAGCCCACTAGCGGGGTGTCTTTTAGAGCAGTAGCCCAGTAGCGGGGTGTCTATTAGAGCAGTAGCCCACTAGCGGGGTGTCTATTAGAGCAGTAGCCCACTAGCGGGGTGTCTATTAGAGCAGTAGCCCACTAGCGGGGTGTCTATTAGAGCAGTAGCCCACTAGCGGGGTGTCTATTAGAGCAGTAGCCCACTAGCGGGGTGTCTATTAGAGCAGTAGCCCAGTAGCGGGGTGTCTTTTAGAGCAGTAGCTCACTAGCGGGGTGTCTATTAGAGCAGTAGCCCAGTAGCGGGGTGTCTATTAGAGCAGAAGCCCAGTAGCGGGGTGTCAATTAGAGCAGTAGCCCAGTAGCGGGGTGTCAATTAGAGCAGTAGCCACTAGCGGGGTGTCTTTAAGAGCAGTAGCCCAGTAGCGGGGTGTCTTTCAGAGCAGTAGCCCACTATAGGGGTGTCTTTAAGAGCAGTAGCCCAGTAGCAGGGTGTCTTTTAGAGCAGTAGCCCACTATAGGGGTGTCTTTAAGAGCAGTAGCCCAGTAGCGGGGTGTCTTTCAGAGCAGTAGCCCACTATAGGGGTGTCTTTCAGAGCAGTAGCCCAGTAGCGGGGTGTCTTTCAGAGCAGTAGCCCACTATCGGGGTGTCTTTTAGAGCAGCAGCCCAGTAGCAGGGTGTCTTTTAGAGCAGTAGCCCACTATAGGGGTGTCTTTTAGAGCAGTAGCCCACTATAGGGGTGTCTTTAAGAGCAGTATCCCAGTAGCAGGGTGTCTATTAGAGCAGTAGCCCACTATAGGGGTGTCTTTAAGAGCAGTAGCCCAGTAGCGGGGTATCTTTCAGAGCAGTAGCCCAGTAGCGGGGTGTCTTTTAGAGCAGTAGCCCACTAGCGGGGTGTCTATTAGAGCAGTAGCCCACTAGCGGGGTGTCTATTAGAGCAGTAGCCCACTAGCGGGGTGTCTATTAGAGCAGTAGCCCACTAGCAGGGTGTCTATTAGAGCAGTAGCCCAGTAGCGGGGTGTCTTTTAGAGCAGTAACCCACTAGCGGGGTGTCTATTAGAGCAGTAGCCCAGTAGCGGGGTGTCTATTAGAGCAGTAGCCCAGAAGCGGGGTGTCTATTAGAGCAGTAGCCCAGTAGTGGGGTGTCTATTAGAGCAGTAGCCCAGTAGCGGGGTGTCTTTTAGAGCAGTAGCCCACTAGTGGGGTGTCTATTAGAGCAGTAGCCCACTAGCGGGGTGTCTATTAGAGCAGTAGCCCAGTAGCGGGGTGTCTTTTAGAGCAGTAACCCAGTAGCGGGGTGTCTTTTAGAGCAGTAACCCAGTAGCGGGGTGTCTTTTAGAGCAGTAACCCAGTAGCGGGGTGTCTTTTAGAGCAGTAGCTCACTAGCGGGGTGTCTATTAGAGCAGTAGCCCACTAGCGGGGTGTCTATTAGAGCAGTAGCCCACTAGCGGGGTGTCTATTAGAGCAGTAGCCCACTAGCGGGGTGTCTATTAGAGCAGTAGCCCACTAGCGGAGTGTCTATTAGAGCAGTAGCCCACTAGTGGGGTGTCTATTAGAGCAGTATCCCACTAGCGGGGTGTCTTTTAGAGCAGTAGCCCACTAGCGGGGTGTCTTTCAGAGCAGTAGCCCACTAGCGGGGTGTCTATTAGAGCAGTAGCCCAGTAGCGGGGTGTCTTTTAGAGCAGTAGCCCACTAGAGGGGTGTCTTTTAGAGCAGTAGCCCACTAGCGGGGTGTCTATTAGAGCAGTAGCCCACTAGCGGGGTGTCTATTAGAGCAGTAGCCCACTAGCGGGGTGTCTATTAGAGCAGTAGCCCACTAGCGGGGTGTCTATTAGAGCAGTAGCCCACTAGCGGGGTGTCTATTAGAGCAGTAGCCCACTAGCGGGGTGTCTTTCAGAGCAGTAGCCCAGTAGCAGGGTGTCTTTCAGAGCAGTAGCCCACTATTGGGGTGTCTTTTAGAGCAGTAGCCCAGTAGCGGGGTGTCTTTTAGAGCAGTAGCCCGGTAGCGGGGTGTCTTTTAGAGCAGTAGCCCAGTAGCGGGGTGTCTTTTAGAGCAGTAGCCCACTATAGGGGTGTCTTTAGGAGCAGTAGCCCAGTAGCGGGGTGTCTATTAGAGCAGTAGCCCAGTAGCGGGGTGTCTATTAGAGCAGTAGCCCACTAGCGGGGTGTCTACTAGAGCAGTAGCCCACTAGCGGGGTGTCTATTAGAGCAGTAGCCCACTAGCGGGGTGTCTACTAGAGCAGTAGCCCACTAGCGGGGTGTCTACTAGAGCAGTAGCCCACTAGCGGGGTGTCTTTTAGAGCAGTAGCCCACTAGCGGGATGTCTATTAGAGCAGTAGCCCAGTAGCGGGGTGTCTATTAGAGCAGTAGCCCAGTAGCGGGGTGTCTTTTAGAGCAGTAGCCCAGTAGCGGGGTCTCTTTTAGAGCAGTAGCCCAGTAGCGGGGTGTCTATTAGAGCAGTAGCCCACTAGCAGGGTGTCTATTAGAGCAGTAGCCCACTAGCGGGGTGTCTATTAGAGCAGTAGCACACTAGCGGGGTGTCTATTAGAGCAGTAGCCCAGTAGTGGGGTGTCTTTTAGAGCAGTAGCCCACTATAGGGGTGTCTTTAAGAGCAGTAGCACAGTAGCGGGGTGTCTTTTAGAGCAGTAGCCCAGTAGCGGGGTGTCTATTAGAGCAGTAGCCCACTAGCGGGGTGTCTATTAGAGCAGTAGCCCACTAGCGGGGAGTCTATTAGAGCAGTAGCCCACTAGCGGGGTGTCTATTAGAGCAGTAGCCCACTAGCGGGGTGTCTATTAGAGCAGAAGCCCACTAGCGGGGTGTCAATTAGAGCAGTAGCCCACTAGCGGGGTGTCTATTAGAGCAGTAGCCCACTAGCGGGGTGTCTTTTAGAGCAGTAGCCCAGTAGCGGGGTGTCTATTAGAGCAGTAGCCCACTAGCGGGGTGTCTATTAGAGCAGTAGCCCACTAGCGGGGTGTCTATTAGAGCAGTAGCCCACTAGCGGGGTGTCTATTAGAGCAGTAGCCCACTAGCGGGGTGTCTATTAGAGCAGTAGCCCACTAGCGGGGTGTCTATTAGAGCAGTAGCCCAGTAGCGGGGTGTCTTTTAGAGCAGTAGCTCACTAGCGGGGTGTCTATTAGAGCAGTAGCCCAGTAGCGGGGTGTCTATTAGAGCAGAAGCCCAGTAGCGGGGTGTCAATTAGAGCAGTAGCCCAGTAGCGGGGTGTCAATTAGAGCAGTAGCCACTAGCGGGGTGTCTATTAGAGCAGTAGCCCACTAGCGGGGTGTCTATTAGAGCAGTAGCCCACTAGCGGGGTGTCTATTAGACCAGTAGCCCACTAGCGGGGTGTCTATTAGAGCAGTAGCCCAGTAGTGGGGTGTCTACTAGAGCAGTAGCCCACTAGCGGGGTGTCTATTAGAGCAGTAGCCCACTAGCGGGGTGTCTATTAGAGCAGTAGCCACTAGCGGGGTGTCTATTAGAGCAGTAGCCCAGTAGTGGGGTGTCTACTAGAGCAGTAGCCCACTAGCGGGGTGTCTATTAGAGCAGTAGCCCACTAGCGGGGTGTCTATTAGAGCAGTAGCCCACTAGCGGGGTGTCTATTAGAGCAGTAGCCCAGTAGCGGGGTGTCTTTCAGAGCAGTAGCTCAGTAGCGGGGTGTCTATTAGAGCAGTAGCCCACTAGCGGGGTGTCTATTAAAGCAGTAGCCCACTAGCGGGGTGTCTATTAAAGCAGTAGCCCAATAGCGGGGTGTCTATTAAAGCAGTAGCCCAATAGCGGGGTGTCTTTTAGAGCAGTAGCCCACTAGCGGGGTGTCTTTCAGAGCAGTAGCCCACTAGCGGGGTGTCTATTAGTGCAGTAGCCCAGTAGCGGGGTGTCTATTAGAGCAGTAGCCCAGTAGCGGGTTATCTTTTAGAGCAGTAGCCCACTATAGGGGTGTCTTTTAGAGCAGTAGCCCACTATAGGGGTGTCTTTAAGAGCAGTAGCCCACTAGCGGGGTGTCTATTAGACCAGTAGCCCACTAGCGGGGTGTCTTTTAGAGCAGTAGCCCAGTAGCGGGGTGTCTTTTAGAGCAGTAGCCCAGTAGCGGGGTGTCTATTAGAGCAGTAGCCCACTAGCGGGGTGTCTATTAGAGCAGTAGCCCACTAGCGGGGTGTCTATTAGAGCAGTAGCCCACTAGCGGGGTGTCTATTAGAGCAGTAGCCCACTAGCGGGGTGTCTATTAGAGCAGTAGCCCACTAGCGGAGTGTCTATTAGAGCAGTAGCCCACTAGCGGGGTGTCTATTAGAGCAGTAGCCCACTAGCGGGGTGTCTATTAGAGCAGTAGCCCACTAGCGGGGTGTCTATTAGAGCAGTAGCCCACTAGCGGGGTGTCTATTAGAGCAGAAGCCCACTAGCGGGGTGTCTTTTAAAGCAGTAGCCCACTAGCGGGGTGTCTATTAGAGCAGTAGCCCACTAGCGGGGTGTCTATTAGAGCAGTAGCCCAGTAGCGGGGTGTCTTTTAGAGCAGTAGCCCAGTAGCGGGGTGTCTTTTAGAGCAGTAGCCCACTATAGGGGTGTCTTTTAGAGCAGTAGCCCACTATAGGGGAGACTTTAAGAGCAGTAGCCCACTAGCGGGGTGTCTATTAGAGCAGTAGCCCACTAGCGGGGTGTCTATTAGAGCAGTAGCCCACTAGCGGGGTGTCTATTAGAGCAGTAGCCCACTAGCGGGGTGTCTATTAGAGCAGAAGCCCACTAGCGGGGTGTCTTTTAAAGCAGTAGCCCACTAGCGGGGTGTCTATTAGAGCAGTAGCCCACTAGCGGGGTGTCTATTAGAGCAGTAGCCCAGTAGCAGGGTGTCTTTTAGAGCAGTAGCCCACTAGCGGGGTGTCTATTAGAGCAGTAGCCCAGTAGCAGGGTGTCTATTAGAGCAGTAGCCCAGTAGCGGGGTGTCTTTTAGAGCAGTAGCCCACTATAGGGGTGTCTATTAGAGCAGTAGCCCACTATCGGGGTGTCTATTAGAGCAGTAGCCCAGTAGCGGGGTGTCTATTAGAGCAGTAGCCCAGTAGCGGGTTGTCTTTTAGAGCAGTAGCCCACTAGCGGGGTGTCTATTAGAGCAGTAGCCCACTAGCGGGGTGTCTATTAAAGCAGTAGCCCACTATTGGGGTGTCTATTAGAGCAGTAGCCCAGTAGCGGGGTGTCTATTAGAGCAGTAGCCCAATAGCGGGGTGTCTATTGGAGCAGTAGCCCACTAGCGGGCTGTCTATTAGAGCAGTAGCCCAGTAGCGGGGTGTCTATTAGAGCAGTAGCCCACTATTGGGGTGTCTATTAGAGCAGTAGCCCAGTAGCGGGGTGTCTATTAGAGCAGTAGCCCACTATCGGGGTGTCTATTAGAGCAGTAGCCCACTAGCGGGGTGTCTATTAGAGCAGTAGCCCACTAGCGGGGTGTCTATTAGAGCAGTAGCCCAGTAGCGGGGTGTCTATTAGAGCAGTAGCCCAGAAGCGGGGTGTCTATTAGAGCAGTAGCCCAGTAGCGGGGTGTCTATTAGAGCAGTAGCCCAGTAGCGGGGTGTCTTTTAGAGCAGTAGCTCAGTAGCGGGGTGTCTATTAGAGCAGTAGCCCACTAGCGGGGTGTCTATTAGAGCAGTAGCCCACTAGCGGGGTGTCTATTAGAGCAGTAGCCCAGTAGCGGGGTGTCTTTTAGAGCAGTAACCCAGTAGCGGGGTGTCTTTTAGAGCAGTAACCCAGTAGCGGGGTGTCTTTTAGAGCAGTAGCTCACTAGCGGGGTGTCTATTAGAGCAGTAGCCCACTAGCGGGGTGTCTATTAGAGCAGTAGCCCACTAGCGGGGTGTCTATTAGAGCAGTAGCCCACTAGCGGGGTGTCTATTAGAGCAGTAGCCCACTAGTGGGGTGTCTATTAGAGCAGTAGCCCACTAGCGGGGTGTCTTTTAGAGCAGTAGCCCACTAGCGGGGTGTCTTTCAGAGCAGTAGCCCACTAGCGGGGTGTCTATTAGAGCAGTAGCCCAGTAGCGGGGTGTCTTTTAGAGCAGTAGCCCACTAGAGGGGTGTCTTTTAGAGCAGTAGCCCACTAGCGGGGTGTCTATTAGAGCAGTAGCCCACTAGCGGGGTGTCTATTAGAGCAGTAGCCCACTAGCGGGGTGTCTATTAGAGCAGTAGCCCACTAGCGGGGTGTCTTTCAGAGCAGTAGCCCAGTAGCAGGGTGTCTTTCAGAGCAGTAGCCCACTATCGGGGTGTCTTTTAGAGCAGTACCCCAGTAGCGGGGTGTCTTTTAGAGCAGTAGCCCAGTAGCGGGGTGTCTTTTAGAGCAGTAGCCCACTATAGGGGTGTCTTTAAGAGCAGTAGCCCAGTAGCGGGGTGTCTATTAGAGCAGTAGCCCAGTAGCGGGGTGTCTTTTAGAGCAGTAGCCCACTAGCGGGGTGTCTATTAGAGCAGTAGCCCACTAGCGGGGTGTCTATTAGAGCAGTAGCCCACTAGCGGGGTGTCTATTAGAGCAGTAGCCCACTAGCGGGGTGTCTACTAGAGCAGTAGCCCACTAGCGGGGTGTCTATTAGAGCAGTAGTCCACTAGCGGGGTGTCTTTTAGAGCAGTAGCCCACTAGCGGGGTGTCTATTAGAGCAGTAGCCCAGTAGCGGGGTGTCTATTAGAGCAGTAGCCCAGTAGCGGGGTGTCTTTTAGAGCAGTAGCCCAGTAGCGGGGTGTCTTTTAGAGCAATAGCCCAGTAGCGGGGTGTCTATTAGAGCAGTAGCCCACTAGCAGGGTGTCTATTAGAGCAGTAGCCCACTAGCGGGGTGTCTATTAGAGCAGTAGCACACTAGCGGGGTGTCTATTAGAGCAGTAGCCCAGTAGTGGGGTGTCTTTTAGAGCAGTAGCCCAGTAGTGGGGTGTCTTTTAGAGCAGTAGCCCACTATAGGGGTGTCTTTAAGAGCAGTAGCCCAGTAGCGGGGTGTCTTTTAGAGCAGTAGCCCAGTAGCGGGGTGTCTATTAGAGCAGTAGCCCACTAGCGTGGTTTCTATTAGAGCAGTAGCCCACTAGCGGGGAGTCTATTAGAGCAGTAGCCCACTAGCGGGGTGTCTATTAGAGCAGAAGCCCACTAGCGGGGTGTCAATTAGAGCAGTAGCCCACTAGCGGGGTGTCTATTAGAGCAGTAGCCCACTAGCGGGGTGTCTTTTAGAGCAGTAGCCCAGTAGCGGGGTGTCTATTAGAGCAGTAGCCCACTAGCGGGGTGTCTATTAGAACAGTAGCCCACTAGCGGGGTGTCTATTAGAGCAGTAGCCCACTAGCGGGGTGTCTATTAGAGCAGTAGCCCACTAGCGGGGTGTCTATTAGAGCAGTAGCCCAGTAGCGGGGAGTCTTTTAGAGCAGTAGCTCACTAGCGGGGTGTCTATTAGAGCAGTAGCCCAGTAGCGGGGTGTCTATTAGAGCAGTAGCCCAGTAGCGGGGTGTCAATTAGAGCAGTAGCCCAGTAGCGGGGTGTCAATTAGAGCAGTAGCCACTAGCGCGGTGTCTATTAGAGCAGTAGCCCACTAGCGGGGTGTCTATTAGAGCAGTAGCCCACTAGCGGGGTGTCTATTAGAGCAGTAGCCCACTAGCGGGGTGTCTATTAGAGCAGTAGCCCAGTAGTGGGGTGTCTACTAGAGCAGTAGCCCACTAGCGGGGTGTCTATTAGAGAAGTAGCCCAGTAGCGGGGTGTCTATTAGAGCAGTAGCCCAGTAGCGGGGTGTCTATTAGAGCAGTAGCTCACTAGCGGGGTGTCTATTAGAGCAGTAGCCCAGTAGCGGGGTGTCTATTAGAGCAGTAGCCCACTAGCGGGGTGTCTATTAGAGCAGTAGCCCAGTAGCGGGGTGTCTTTTAGAGCAGTAGCCCAGTAGCGGGGTGTCTATTAGAGCAGTAGCCCACTATTGGGGTGTCTTTCAGAGCAGTAGCCAACTAGCGGGGTGTCTATTAGAGCAGTAGCCCACTACCGGGGTGTCTTTTAGAGCAGTAGCCCAGTAGCGGGGTGTCTTTTAGAGCAGTAGCCCACTATAGGGGTGTCTTTAAGAGCAGTAGCCCAGTAGCGGGGTGTCTTTTAGAGCAGTAGCCCAGTAGCGGGGTGTCTATTAGAGCAGTAGCCCACTAGCGGGGAGTCTATTAGAGCAGTAGCCCACTAGCGGGGTGTCTATTAGAGCAGTAGCCCACTAGCGGGGTGTCTATTAGAGCAGTAGCCCACTAGCGGGGTGTCTATTAGAGAAGTAGCCCAGTAGCGGGGTGTCTATTAGAGCAGTAGCCCAGTAGCGGGGTGTCTATTAGAGCAGTAGCTCACTAGCGGGGTGTCTATTAGAGCAGTAGCCCAGTAGCGGGGTGTCTATTAGAGCAGTAGCCCAGTAGCGGGGTGTCAATTAGAGCAGTAGCCCAGTAGCGGGGTGTCAATTAGAGCAGTAGCCACTAGCGGGGTGTCTATTAGAGCAGTAGCCCACTAGCGGGGTGTCTATTAGAGCAGTAGCCCACTAGCGGGGTGTCTATTAGAGCAGTAGCCCAGTAGTGGGGTGTCTACTAGAGCAGTAGCCCACTAGCGGGGTGTCTATTAGAGCAGTAGCCCACTAGCGGGGTGTCTATTAGAGCAGTAGCCCACTAGCGGGGTGTCTATTAGAGCAGTAGCCCACTATTGGGGTGTCTTTCAGAGCAGTAGCCAACTAGCGGGGTGTCTATTAGAGCAGTAGCCCACTAGCGGGGTGTCTATTAGAGCAGTAGCCCAGTAGCGGGGTGTCTTTTAGAGCAGTAGCCCAGTAGCGGGGTGTCTATTAGAGCAGTAGCCCAGTAGCGGGTTATCTTTTAGAGCAGTAGCCCACTATAGGGGTGTCTTTTAGAGCAGTAGCCCACTATAGGGGTGTCTTTAAGAGCAGTAGCCCACTAGCGGGGTGTCTATTAGACCAGTAGCCCACTAGCGGGGTGTCTTTTAGAGCAGTAGCCCAGTAGCGGGGTGTCTTTTAGAGCAGTAGCCCACTAGCGGGGTGTCTATTAGAGCAGTAGCCCACTAGCAGGGTGTCTATTAGAGCAGTAGCCCACTAGCGGGGTGTCTATTAGAGCAGTAGCCCACTAGCGGGGTGTCTATTAGAGCAGTAGCCCACTAGCGGGGTGTCTATTAGAGCAGTAGCCCACTAGCGGAGTGTCTATTAGAGCAGTAGCCCACTAGCGGGGTGTCTATTAGAGCAGTAGCCCACTAGCGGGGTGTCTATTAGAGCAGTAGCCCACTAGCGGGGTGTCTATCAGAGCAGTAGCCCACTAGCGGGGTGTCTATTAGAGCAGAAGCCCACTAGCGGGGTGTCTTTTAAAGCAGTAGCCCACTAGCGGGGTGTCTATTAGAGCAGTAGCCCACTAGCGGGGTGTCTATTAGAGCAGTAGCCCAGTAGCGGGGTGTCTTTTAGAGCAGTAGCCCAGTAGCGGGGTGTCTTTTAGAGCAGTAGCCCACTATAGGGGTGTCTTTTAGAGCAGTAGCCCACTATAGGGGAGTCTTTAAGAGCAGTAGCCCACTAGCGGGGTGTCTATTAGAGCAGTAGCCCACTAGCGGGGTGTCTATTAGAGCAGTAGCCCACTAGCGGGGTGTCTATTAGAGCAGTAGCCCACTAGCGGGGTGTCTATTAGAGCAGAAGCCCACTAGCGGGGTGTCTTTTAAAGCAGTAGCCCACTAGCGGGGTGTCTATTAGAGCAGTAGCCCACTAGCGGGGTGTCTATTAGAGCAGTAGCCCAGTAGCAGGGTGTCTATTAGAGCAGTAGCCCAGTAGCGGGGTGTCTTTTAGAGCAGTAGCCCACTATAGGGTTGTCTATTAGAGCAGTAGCCCACTAGCGGGGTGTCTATTAGAGCAGTAGCCCACTATCGGGGTGTCTATTAGAGCAGTAGCCCAGTAGCGGGGTGTCTATTAGAGCAGTAGCCCAGTAGCGGGTTGTCTTTTAGAGCAGTAGCCCACTAGCGGGGTGTCTATTAGAGCAGTAGCCCACTAGCGGGGTGTCTATTAAAAGCAGTAGCCCACTATTGGGGTGTCTATTAGAGCAGTAGCCCAGTAGCGGGGTGTCTATTAGAGCAGTAGCCCAATAGCGGGGTGTCTATTGGAGCAGTAGCCCACTAGCGGGCTGTCTATTAGAGCAGTAGCCCAGTAGCGGGGTGTCTATTAGAGCAGTAGCCCACTATTGGGGTGTCTATTAGAGCAGTAGCCCAGTAGCGGGGTGTCTATTAGAGCAGTAGCCCACTAGCGGGGTGTCTATTAGAGCAGTAGCCCAGTAGCGGGGTGTCTATTAGAGCAGTAGCCCAGAAGCGGGGTGTCTATTAGAGCAGTAGCCCAGTAGCGGGGTGTCTATTAGAGCAGTAGCCCACTATCGGGGTGTCTTTTAGAGCAGTAGCTCAGTAGCGGGGTGTCTATTAGAGCAGTAGCCCACTAGCGGGGTGTCTATTAGAGCAGTAGCCCACTAGCGGGGTGTCTATTAGAGCAGTAGCCCAGTAGCGGGGTGTCTTTTAGAGCAGTAACCCAGTAGCGGGGTGTCTTTTAGAGCAGTAGCTCACTAGCGGGGTGTCTATTAGAGCAGTAGCCCACTAGCGGGGTGTCTATTAGAGCAGTAGCCCACTAGCGGGGTGTCTATTAGAGCAGTAGCCCACTAGCGGGGTGTCTATTAGAGAAGTAGCCCACTAGTGGGGTGTCTATTAGAGCAGTAGCCCACTAGCGGGGTGTCTTTTAGAGCAGTAGCCCACTAGCGGGGTGTCTTTCAGAGCAGTAGCCCACTAGCGGGGTGTCTATTAGAGCAGTAGCCCAGTAGCGGGGTGTCTTTTAGAGCAGTAGCCCACTAGAGGGGTGTCTTTTAGAGCAGTAGCCCACTAGCGGGGTGTCTATTAGAGCAGTAGCCCACTAGCGGGGTGTCTATTAGAGCAGTAGCCCACTAGCGGGGTGTCTATTAGAGCAGTAGCCCACTAGCGGGGTGTCTATTAGAGCAGTAGCCCACTAGCGGGGTGTCTATTAGAGCAGTAGCCCACTAGCGGGGTGTCTTTCAGAGCAGTAGCCCAGTAGCAGGGTGTCTTTCAGAGCAGTAGCCCACTATCGGGGTGTCTTTTAGAGCAGTAGCCTAGTAGCGGGGTGTCTTTTAGAGCAGTAGCCCGGTAGCGGGGTGTCTTTTAGAGCAGTAGCCCAGTAGCGGGGTGTCTTTTAGAGCAGTAGCCCACTATAGGGGTGTCTTTAAGAGCAGTAGCCCAGTAGCGGGGTGTCTATTAGAGCAGTAGCCCAGTAGCGGGGTGTCTTTTAGAGCAGTAGTCCACTAGCGGGGTGTCTATTAGAGCAGTAGCCCACTAGCGGGGTGTCTATTAGAGCAGTAGCCCACTAGCGGGGTGTCTATTAGAGCAGTAGCCCACTAGCGGGGTGTCTACTAGAGCAGTAGCCCACTAGCGGGGTGTCTATTAGAGCAGTTGTCCACTAGCGGGGTGTCTTTTAGAGCAGTAGCCCACTAGCGGGGTGTCTATTAGAGCAGTAGCCCAGTAGCGGGGTGTCTATTAGAGCAGTAGCCCAGTAGCGGGGTGTCTTTTAGAGCAGTAGCCCAGTAGCGGGGTGTCTTTTAGAGCAGTAGCCCAGTAGCGGGGTGTCTATTAGAGCAGTAGCCCACTAGCAGGGTGTCTATTAGAGCAGTAGCCCACTAGCGGGGTGTCTATTAGAGCAGTAGCACACTAGCAGGGTGTCTATTAGAGCAGTAGCCCAGTAGTGGGGTATCTTTTAGAGCAGTAGCCCAGTAGCGGGGTGTCTTTTAGAGCAGTAGCCCACTATAGGGGTGTCTTTAAGAGCAGTAGCCCAGTAGCGGGGTGTCTTTTAGAGCAGTAGCCCAGTAGCGGGGTGTCTATTAGAGCAGTAGCCCACTAGCGGGGTGTCTATTAGAGCAGTAGCCCACTAGCGGGGAGTCTATTAGAGCAGTAGCCCACTAGCGGGGTGTCTATTAGAGCAGTAGCCCACTAGCGGGGTGTCTATTAGAGCAGAAGCCCACTAGCGGGGTGTCAATTAGAGCAGTAGCCCACTAGCGGGGTGTCTATTAGAGCAGTAGCCCACTAGCGGGGTGTCTTTTAGAGCAGTAGCCCAGTAGCGGGGTGTCTATTAGAGCAGTAGCCCACTAGCGGGGTGTCTATTAGAACAGTAGCCCACTAGCGGGGTGTCTATTAGAGCAGTAGCCCACTAGCGGGGTGTCTATTAGAGCAGTAGCCCACTAGCGGGGTGTCTATTAGAGCAGTAGCCCAGTAGCGGGGTGTCTTTTAGAGCAGTAGCTCACTAGCGGGGTGTCTATTAGAGCAGTAGCCCAGTAGCGGGGTGTCTATTAGAGCAGTAGCCCAGTAGCGGGGTGTCAATTAGAGCAGTAGCCCAGTAGCGGGGTGTCAATTAGAGCAGTAGCCCACTAGCGGGGTGTCTATTAGAACAGTAGCCCACTAGCGGGGTGTCTATTAGAGCAGTAGCCCACTAGCGGGGTGTCTACTAGAGCAGTAGCCCACTAGCGGGGTGTCTATTAGAGCAGTAGTCCACTAGCGGGGTGTCTTTTAGAGCAGTAGCCCACTAGCGGGGTGTCTATTAGAGCAGTAGCCCAGTAGCGGGGTGTCTATTAGAGCAGTAGCCCAGTAGCGGGGTGTCTTTTAGAGCAGTAGCCCAGTAGCGGGGTGTCTATTAGAGCAGTAGCCCACTAGCAGGGTGTCTATTAGAGCAGTAGCCCACTAGCGGGGTGTCTATTAGAGCAGTAGCACACTAGCGGGGTGTCTATTAGAGCAGTAGCCCAGTAGTGGGGTATCTTTTAGAGCAGTAGCCCAGTAGCGGGGTGTCTTTTAGAGCAGTAGCCCACTATAGGGGTGTCTTTAAGAGCAGTAGCCCAGTAGCGGGGTGTCTTTTAGAGCAGTAGCCCAGTAGCGGGGTGTCTATTAGAGCAGTAGCCCACTAGCGGGGTGTCTATTAGAGCAGTAGCCCACTAGCGGGGAGTCTATTAGAGCAGTAGCCCACTAGCGGGGTGTCTATTAGAGCAGTAGCCCACTAGCGGGGTGTCTATTAGAGCAGAAGCCCACTAGCGGGGTGTCAATTAGAGCAGTAGCCCACTAGCGGGGTGTCTATTAGAGCAGTAGCCCACTAGCGGGGTGTCTTTTAGAGCAGTAGCCCAGTAGCGGGGTGTCTATTAGAGCAGTAGCCCACTAGCGGGGTGTCTATTAGAACAGTAGCCCACTAGCGGGGTGTCTATTAGAGCAGTAGCCCACTAGCGGGGTGTCTATTAGAGCAGTAGCCCACTAGCGGGGTGTCTATTAGAGCAGTAGCCCAGTAGCGGGGTGTCTTTTAGAGCAGTAGCTCACTAGCGGGGTGTCTATTAGAGCAGTAGCCCAGTAGCGGGGTGTCTATTAGAGCAGTAGCCCAGTAGCGGGGTGTCAATTAGAGCAGTAGCCCAGTAGCGGGGTGTCAATTAGAGCAGTAGCCACTAGCGGGGTGTCTATTAGAGCAGTAGCCCCCTAGCGGGGTGTCTATTAGAGCAGTAGCCCACTAGCGGGGTGTCTATTAGAGCAGTAGCCCACTAGCGGGGTGTCTATTAGAGCAGTAGCCCAGTAGTGGGGTTTCTACTAGAGCAGTAGCCCACTAGCGGGGTGTCTATTAGAGAAGTAGCCCAGTAGCGGGGTGTCTATTAGAGCAGTAGCCCAGTAGCGGGGTGTCTATTAGAGCAGTAGCTCACTAGCGGGGTGTCTATTAGAGCAGTAGCCCAGTAGCGGGGTGTCTATTAGAGCAGTAGCCCACTAGCGGGGTGTCTATTAGAGCAGTAGCCCAGTAGCGGGGTGTCTTTTAGAGCAGTAGCCCAGTAGCGGGGTGTCTATTAGAGCAGTAGCCCACTATTGGGGTGTCTTTCAGAGCAGTAGCCAACTAGCGGGGTGTCTATTAGAGCAGTAGCCCACTACCGGGGTGTCTTTTAGAGCAGTAGCCCAGTAGCGGGGTGTCTTTTAGAGCAGTAGCCCACTATAGGGGTGTCTTTAAGAGCAGTAGCCCAGTAGCGGGGTGTCTTTTAGAGCAGTAGCCCAGTAGCGGGGTGTCTATTAGAGCAGTAGCCCACTAGCGGGGAGTCTATTAGAGCAGTAGCCCACTAGCGTGGTGTCTATTAGAGCAGTAGCCCACTAGCGGGGTGTCTATTAGAGCAGTAGCCCACTAGCGGGGTGTCTATTAGAGAAGTAGCCCAGTAGCGGGGTGTCTATTAGAGCAGTAGCCCAGTAGCGGGGTGTCTATTAGAGCAGTAGCTCACTAGCGGGGTGTCTATTAGAGCAGTAGCCCAGTAGCGGGGTGCCTATTAGAGCAGTAGCCCAGTAGCGGGGTGTCAATTAGAGCAGTAGCCCAGTAGCGGGGTGTCAATTAGAGCAGTAGCCACTAGCGGGGTGTCTATTAGAGCAGTAGCCCACTAGCGGGGTGTCTATTAGAGCAGTAGCCCAGTAGTGGGGTGTCTACTAGAGCAGTAGCCCACTAGCGGGGTGTCTATTAGAGCAGTAGCCCACTAGCGAGGTGTCTATTAGAGCAGTAGCCCACTAGCGGGGTGTCTATTAGAGCAGTAACCCACTATTGGGGTGTCTTTCAGAGCAGTAGCCAACTAGCGGGGTGTCTATTAGAGCAGTAGCCCACTAGCGGGGTGTCTATTAGAGCAGTAGCCCAGTAGCGGGGTGTCTTTTAGAGCAGTAGCCCAGTAGCGGGGTGTCTATTAGAGCAGTAGCCCACTATTGGGGTGTCTTTCAGAGCAGTAGCCAACTAGCGGGGTGTCTATTAGAGCAGTAGCCCACTACCGGGGTGTCTTTTAGAGCAGTAGCCCAGTAGCGGGGTGTCTATTAGAGCAGTAGCCCAGTAGCGGGGTGTCTATTAGAGCAGTAGCCCACTATCGGGGTGTCTATTAGATCAGTAGCCCAGTAGCGGGGTGTCTATTAGAGCAGTAGCCCACTAGCGGGGTGTCTATTAGAGCAGTAGCTCACTAGCGGGGTGTCTATTAGAGCAGTAGCCCACTAGTGGGGTGTCTATTAGAGCAGTAGCGGGGTGTCTATTAGAGCAGTAGCCCACTAGCTGGGTGTCTATTAGAGCAGTAGCGGGGTGTCTATTAGAGCAGTAGCCCACTAGCGGGGTGTCTATTAGAGCAGTAGCTCACTAGCGGGGTGTCTATTAGAGCAGTAGCCCACTACCGGGGTGTCTATTAGAGCAGTAGCCCATTAGCGGGGTGTCTATTAGAGCTGTAGCCCACTAGCGGGGTGTCTTTTAGAGCAGTAGCCCAGTAGCGGGGTGTCTATTAGAGCAATAGCCCAGTAGCGGGGTGTCTATTAGAGCACTAGCCCACTAGCGGGGTGTCTATTAGAGCAGTAGCCCACTAGCGGGGTGTCTATTAGAGCAGTAGCCCACTAGCGGGGTGTCTCTTAGAGCAGTAGCCCACTAGCGGGGTGTCTATTAGAGCTGTAGCCCACTAGCGGGGTGTCTATTAGAGCAGTAGCCCACTAGCGGGGTGTCTATTAGAGCAGTAGCCCACTAGCGGGGTGTCTACTAGAGCAGTAGCCCACTAGCGGGGTGTCTATTAGAGCAGTAGTCCACTAGCGGGGTGTCTTTTAGAGCAGTAGCCCACTAGCGGGGTGTCTATTAGAGCAGTAGCCCAGTAGCGGCGTGTCTATTAGAGCAGTAGCCCAGTAGCGGGGTGTCTTTTAGAGCAGTAGCCCAGTAGCGGGGTGTCTTTTAGAGCAGTAGCCCAGTAGCGGGGTGTCTATTAGAGCAGTAGCCCACTAGCAGGGTGTCTATTAGAGCAGTAGCCCACTAGCGGGGTGTCTATTAGAGCAGTAGCACACTAGCGGGGTGTCTATTAGAGCAGTAGCCCAGTAGTGGGGTGTCTTTTAGAGCAGTAGCCCACTATAGGGGTGTCTTTAAGAGCAGTAGCCCAGTAGCGGGGTGTCTTTTAGAGCAGTAGCCCAGTAGCGGGGTGTCTATTAGAGCAGTAGCCCACTAGCGGGGTGTCTATTAGAGCAGTAGCCCACTAGCGGGGAGTCTATTAGAGCAGTAGCCCACTAGCGGGGTGTCTATTAGAGCAGTAGCCCACTAGCGGGGTGTCTATTAGAGCAGAAGCCCACTAGCGGGGTGTCAATTAGAGCAGTAGCCCACTAGCGGGGTGTCTATTAGAGCAGTAGCCCACTAGCGGGGTGTCTATTAGAACAGTAGCCCACTAGCGGGGTGTCTATTAGAGCAGTAGCCCACTAGCGGGGTGTCTATTAGAGCAGTAGCCCACTAGCGGGGTGTCTATTAGAGCAGTAGCCCAGTAGCGGGGTGTCTTTTAGAGCAGTAGCTCACTAGCGGGGTGTCTATTAGAGCAGTAGCCCAGTAGCGGGGTGTCTATTAGAGCAGTAGCCCAGTAGCGGGGTGTCAATTAGAGCAGTAGCCCAGTAGCGGGGTGTCAATTAGAGCAGTAGCCACTAGCGGGGTGTCTATTAGAGCAGTAGCCCACTAGCGGGGTGTCTATTAGAGCAGTAGCCCACTAGCGGGGTGTCTATTAGAGCAGTAGCCCACTAGCGGGGTGTCTATTAGAGCAGTAGCCCAGTAGTGGGGTGTCTACTAGAGCAGTAGCCCACTAGCGGGGTGTCTATTAGAGAAGTAGCCCAGTAGCGGGGTGTCTATTAGAGCAGTAGCCCAGTAGCGGGGTGTCTATTAGAGCAGTAGCTCACTAGCGGGGTGTCTATTAGAGCAGTAGCCCAGTAGCGGGGTGTCTATTAGAGCAGTAGCCCACTAGCGGGGTGTCTATTAGAGCAGTAGCCCAGTAGCGGGGTGTCTTTTAGAGCAGTAGCCCAGTAGCGGGGTGTCTATTAGAGCAGTAGCCCACTATTGGGGTGTCTTTCAGAGCAGTAGCCAACTAGCGGGGTGACTATTAGAGCAGTAGCCCACTACCGGGGTGTCTTTTAGAGCAGTAGCCCAGTAGCGGGGTGTCTTTTAGAGCAGTAGCCCACTATAGGGGTGTCTTTAAGAGCAGTAGCCCAGTAGCGGGGTGTCTTTTAGAGCAGTAGCCCAGTAGCGGAGTGTCTATTAGAGCAGTAGCCCACTAGCGGGGAGTCTATTAGAGCAGTAGCCCACTAGCGGGGTGTCTATTAGAGCAGTAGCCCACTAGCGGGGTGTCTATTAGAGCAGTAGCCCACTAGCGGGGTGTCTATTAGAGAAGTAGCCCAGTAGCGGGGGGTGTCTATTAGAGCAGTAGCCCAGTAGCGGGGTGTCTATTAGAGCAGTAGCTCACTAGCGGGGTGTCTATTAGAGCAGTAGCCCAGTAGCGGGGTGTCTATTAGAGCAGTAGCCCACTATAGGGGTGTCTATTAGAGCAGTAGCCCAGTAGCGGGGTGTCAATTAGAGCAGTAGCCACTAGCGGGGTGTCTATTAGAGCAGTAGCCCACTAGCGGGGTGTCTATTAGAGCAGTAGCCCACTAGCGGGGTGTCTATTAGAGCAGTAGCCCAGTAGTGGGGTGTCTACTAGAGCAGTAGCCCACTAGCGGGGTGTCTATTAGAGCAGTAGCCCACTAGCGGGGTGTCTATTAGAGCAGTAGCCTACTAGCGGGGTGTCTATTAGAGCAGTAGCCCACTATTGGGGTGTCTTTCAGAGCAGTAGCCAACTAGCGGGGTGTCTATTAGAGCAGTAGCCCACTAGCGGGGTGTCTATTAGAGCAGTAGCCCAGTAGCGGGGTGTCTTTTAGAGCAGTAGCCCAGTAGCGGGGTGTCTATTAGAGCAGTAGCCCACTATTGGGGTGTCTTTCAGAGCAGTAGCCAACTAGCGGGGTGTCTATTAGAGCAGTAGCCCACTACCGGGGTGTCTTTTAGAGCAGTAGCCCAGTAGCGGGGTGTCTATTAGAGCAGTAGCCCAGTAGCGGGGTGTCTATTAGAGCAGTAGCCCACTATCGGGGTGTCTATTAGAGCAGTAGCCCAGTAGCGGGGTGTCTATTAGAGCAGTAGCGGGGTGTCTATTAGAGCAGTAGCCCAGTAGCGGGGTGTCTATTAGAGCAGTAGCCCACTAGCGGGGTGTCTATTAGAGCAGTAGCTCACTAGCGGTGTGTCTATTAGAGCAGTAGCCCACTAGCGGGGTGTCTATTAGAGCAGTAGCGGGGTGTCTATTAGAGCAGTAGCCCACTAGCTGGGTGTCTATTAGAGCAGTAGCGGGGTGTCTATTAGAGCAGTAGCCCACTAGCGGGGTGTCTATTAGAGCAGTAGCTCACTAGCGGGGTGTCTATTAGAGCAGTAGCCCACTACCGGGGTGTCTATTAGAGCAGTAGCCCATTAGCGGGGTGTCTATTAGAGCTGTAGCCCACTAGCGGGGTGTCTTTTAGAGCAGTAGCCCAGTAGCGGGGTGTCTATTAGAGCAATAGCCCAGTAGCGGGGTGTCTATTAGAGCAGTAGCCCACTAGCGGGGTGTCTATTAGAGCAGTAGCCCACTAGCGGGGTGTCTATTAGAGCAGTAGCCCACTAGCGGGGTGTCTCTTAGAGCAGTAGCCCACTAGCGGGGTGTCTATTAGAGCTGTAGCCCACTAGCGGGGTGTCTATTAGAGCAGTAGCCCACTAGCGGGGTGTCTATTAGAGCAGTAGCCCACTAGCGGGGTGTCTATTAGAGCAGTAGCCCAGTAGCGGGGTGTCTATTAGAGCAGTAGCCAACTAGCGGGGTGTCTATTAGAGCAGTAGCCCACTAGCGGGGTGTCTATTAGAGCAGTAGCCCACTAGCGGGGTGTCTATTAGAGCTGTAGCCCACTAGCGGGGTGTCTATTAGAGCAGTAGCCCACTAGCGGTGTGTCTATTAGAGCAGTAGCCCACTAGCGGGGTGTCTGTTAGAGCAGTAGCCCACTAGCGGGGTATCTATTAGAGCAGTAGCCCACTAGCGGGGTGTCTATTAGAGCAGTAGCCCACTAGCGGGGTGTCTATTAGAGCAGTAGCCCACTAGCGGGGTGTCTATTAGAGCAGTAGCCCACTAGCGGGTTGTCTATTAGAGCAGTAGCCACTGGCGGGGTGTCTATTAGAGCAGTAGCCCACTAGCGGGGTGTCTATTAGAGCAGTAGCCCACTAGCGGGGTGTCTATTAGAGCTGTAGCCCACTAGCGGGGTGTCTATTAGAGCAGTAGCCTACTAGCGGTGTGTCTATTAGAGCAATAGCCCACTATCGGGGTGTCTATTAGAGCAGTAGCCAACTAGCGGGGGGTGTCTATTAGAGCAGTAGCCCAGTAGCGGGGTGTCTTTTAGAGCAGTAGCCCACTAGCGGGGTGTCTATTAGAGCAGTAGCCCACTAGCGGGGTGTCTATTAGAGCAGTAGCCACTAGCGGGGTGTCTATTAGAGCAGTAGCCCACTAGCGGGGTGTCTATTAGAGCAGTAGCCCACTAGCGGGGTGTCTATTAGAGCAGTAGCCCAGTAGTGGGGTGTCTACTAGAGCAGTAGCCCACTAGCGGGGTGTCTATTAGAGCAGTAGCCCACTAGCGGGGTGTCTATTAGAGCAGTAGCCCAGTAGCGGGGTGTCTATTAGAGCAGTAGCCCAGTAGCGGGGTGTCTATTAGAGCAGTAGCCCACTAGCGGGGTGTCTATTAGAGCAGTAGCCCACTAGCGGGGTGTCCCACTACTGGGGTGTCTATTAGAGCAGTAGCCCAGTAGCGGGGTGTCTTTTAGAGCAGTAGCCCACTAGCAGGGTGTCTATTAGAGCAGTAGCCCACTATAGGGGTGTCTATTAGAGCAGTAGCCCCCTAGCGGGGTGTCTTTTAGAGCAGTAGCCCACTAGCGGGGTGTCTTTTAGAGCAGTAGCCCAGTAGCGGGGTGTCTTTTAGAGCAGTAGCCCACTAGCAGGGTGTCTATTAGAGCAGTAGCCCACTATAGGGGTGTCTATTAGAGCAGTAGCCCCCTAGCGGGGTGTCTTTTAGAGCAGTAGCCCACTAGCGGGGTGTCTATTAGAGCAGTAGCCCACTATAGGGGTGTCTATTAGAGCAGTAGCCCACTAGCGGGGTGTCTATTAGAGCAGTAGCCCACTAGCGGGGTGTCTATTAGAGCAGTAGCCCACTAGCGGGGTGTCTATTAGAGCAGTAGCCCACTAGCGGGGTGTCTATTAGAGCAGTAGCCACTAGCGGGGTGTCTATTAGAGCAGTAGCCCACTAGCAGGGTGTCTTTTAGAGCAGTAGCCCACTAGCGGGGTGTCTATTAGAGCAGTAGCCCAGTAGCGGGGTGTCTATTAGAGCAGTAGCCCACTAGCGGGGTGTCTATTAGAGTAGTAGCCCACTATCGGGGTGTCTATTAGAGCAGTAGCCCAGTAGTGGGGTGTCTATTAGAGCAGTAACCCACTAGCGGGGTGTCTATTAGAGCAGTAGCCCAGTAGCGGGGTGTCTATTAGAGCAGTAGCCCACTAGAGGGGTGTCTATTAGAGCAGTAGCCCACTAGCAGGGTGTCTATTAGAGCAGTAGCCCACTAGTGGGGTGTCTATTAGAGCAGTAGCCCAGTAGCGGGGTGTCTTTTAGAGCAGTAGCCCACTATAGGGGTGTCTTTTAGAGCAGTAGCCCACTATAGGGGTGTCTTTAAGAGCAGTAGCCCACTATAGGGGTGTCTTTAAGAGCAGTAGCCCACTATAGGGGTGTCTTTAAGAGCAGTAGCCCACTATCGGGGTGTCTTTTAGAGCAGTAGCCCACTATCGGGGAGACTTTTAGAGCAGTAGCCCAGTAGCGGGGTGTCTATTAGAGCAGTAGCCCACTAGCAGGGTGTCTTTAAGAGCAGTAGCCCACTAGCGGGGTGTCTTTAAGAGCAGTAGCCCACTAGCGGGGTGTCTATTAGAGCAGTAGCCCACTAGCGGGGTGTCTATTAGAGCAGTAGCCCACTAGCGGGGTGTCTATTAGAGCAGTAGCCCACTAGCGTGGTGTCTATTAGAGCAGTAGCCCACTAGCGGGGTGTCTTTTAGAGCAGTAGCCCACTAGCGGGGTGTCTATTAGAGCAGTAGCCCACTAGCGGGGTGTCTATTAGAGCAGTAGCCCACTAGCGGGGTGTCTATTAGAGCAGTAGCCCACTAGCGGGGTGTCTATTAGAGCAGTAGCCCACTAGCGGGGTGTCTATTAGAGCAGTAGCCCACTAGCGTGGTGTCTATTAGAGCAGTAGCCCACTAGCGGGGTGTCTTTTAGAGCAGTAGCCCACTAGCGGGGTGTCTATTAGAGCAGTAGCCCACTAGCGGGGTGTCTATTAGAGCAGTAGCCCACTAGCGGGGTGTCTATAAGAGCAGTAGCCCAGTAGCGGGGTGTCTATTAGAGCAGTAGCCCACTAGCGGGGTGTCCCACTACAGGGGTGTCTATTAGAGCAGGAGCCCAGTAGCAGGGTGTCTTTTAGAGCAATAGCCCAGTAGCGGGGTGTCTATTAGAGCAGTAGCCCACTAGCGGGGTGTCTATTAGAACAGTAGCCCACTATTGGGGTGTCTATTAGAGCAGTAGCCCACTAGCGGGGTGTCTATTAGAGCAGTAGCCCACTAGCGGGGTGTCTATTAGAGCAGTAGCCCACTAGCGGGTTGTCTATTAGAGCAGTAGCCACTGGCGGGGTGTCTATTAGAGCAGTAGCCCACTAGCGGGGTGTCTATTAGAGCAGTAGCCCACTAGCGGGGTGTCTATTAGAGCTGTAGCCCACTAGCGGGGTGTCTATTAGAGCAGTAGCCTACTAGCGGTGTGTCTATTAGAGCAATAGCCCACTATCGGGGTGTCTATTAGAGCAGTAGCCAACTAGCGGGGGGTGTCTATTAGAGCAGTAGCCCAGTAGCGGGGTGTCTTTTAGAGCAGTAGCCCACTAGCGGGGTGTCTATTAGAGCAGTAGCCCACTAGCGGGGTGTCTATTAGAGCAGTAGCCACTAGCGGGGTGTCTATTAGAGCAGTAGCCCACTAGCGGGGTGTCTATTAGAGCAGTAGCCCACTAGCGGGGTGTCTATTAGAGCAGTAGCCCAGTAGTGGGGTGTCTACTAGAGCAGTAGCCCACTAGCGGGGTGTCTATTAGAGCAGTAGCCCACTAGCGGGGTGTCTATTAGAGCAGTAGCCCAGTAGCGGGGTGTCTATTAGAGCAGTAGCCCAGTAGCGGGGTGTCTATTAGAGCAGTAGCCCACTAGCGGGGTGTCTATTAGAGCAGTAGCCCACTAGCGGGGTGTCCCACTACTGGGGTGTCTATTAGAGCAGTAGCCCAGTAGCGGGGTGTCTTTTAGAGCAGTAGCCCACTAGCAGGGTGTCTATTAGAGCAGTAGCCCACTATAGGGGTGTCTATTAGAGCAGTAGCCCCCTAGCGGGGTGTCTTTTAGAGCAGTAGCCCACTAGCGGGGTGTCTTTTAGAGCAGTAGCCCAGTAGCGGGGTGTCTTTTAGAGCAGTAGCCCACTAGCAGGGTGTCTATTAGAGCAGTAGCCCACTATAGGGGTGTCTATTAGAGCAGTAGCCCCCTAGCGGGGTGTCTTTTAGAGCAGTAGCCCACTAGCGGGGTGTCTATTAGAGCAGTAGCCCACTATAGGGGTGTCTATTAGAGCAGTAGCCCACTAGCGGGGTGTCTATTAGAGCAGTAGCCCACTAGCGGGGTGTCTATTAGAGCAGTAGCCCACTAGCGGGGTGTCTATTAGAGCAGTAGCCCACTAGCGGGGTGTCTATTAGAGCAGTAGCCACTAGCGGGGTGTCTATTAGAGCAGTAGCCCACTAGCAGGGTGTCTTTTAGAGCAGTAGCCCACTAGCGGGGTGTCTATTAGAGCAGTAGCCCAGTAGCGGGGTGTCTATTAGAGCAGTAGCCCACTAGCGGGGTGTCTATTAGAGTAGTAGCCCACTATCGGGGTGTCTATTAGAGCAGTAGCCCAGTAGTGGGGTGTCTATTAGAGCAGTAACCCACTAGCGGGGTGTCTATTAGAGCAGTAGCCCAGTAGCGGGGTGTCTATTAGAGCAGTAGCCCACTAGAGGGGTGTCTATTAGAGCAGTAGCCCACTAGCAGGGTGTCTATTAGAGCAGTAGCCCACTAGTGGGGTGTCTATTAGAGCAGTAGCCCAGTAGCGGGGTGTCTTTTAGAGCAGTAGCCCACTATAGGGGTGTCTTTTAGAGCAGTAGCCCACTATAGGGGTGTCTTTAAGAGCAGTAGCCCACTATAGGGGTGTCTTTAAGAGCAGTAGCCCACTATAGGGGTGTCTTTAAGAGCAGTAGCCCACTATCGGGGTGTCTTTTAGAGCAGTAGCCCACTATCGGGGAGACTTTTAGAGCAGTAGCCCAGTAGCGGGGTGTCTATTAGAGCAGTAGCCCACTAGCAGGGTGTCTTTAAGAGCAGTAGCCCACTAGCGGGGTGTCTTTAAGAGCAGTAGCCCACTAGCGGGGTGTCTATTAGAGCAGTAGCCCACTAGCGGGGTGTCTATTAGAGCAGTAGCCCACTAGCGGGGTGTCTATTAGAGCAGTAGCCCACTAGCGTGGTGTCTATTAGAGCAGTAGCCCACTAGCGGGGTGTCTTTTAGAGCAGTAGCCCACTAGCGGGGTGTCTATTAGAGCAGTAGCCCACTAGCGGGGTGTCTATTAGAGCAGTAGCCCACTAGCGGGGTGTCTATAAGAGCAGTAGCCCAGTAGCGGGGTGTCTATTAGAGCAGTAGCCCACTAGCGGGGTGTCCCACTACAGGGGTGTCTATTAGAGCAGGAGCCCAGTAGCAGGGTGTCTTTTAGAGCAATAGCCCAGTAGCGGGGTGTCTATTAGAGCAGTAGCCCACTAGCGGGGTGTCTATTAGAACAGTAGCCCACTATTGGGGTGTCTATTAGAGCAGTAGCCCACTAGCGGGGTGTCTATTAGAGCAGTAGCCCACTAGCGGGGTGTCTATTAGAACAGTAGCCCAGTAGCGGAGTGTCTATTAGAGCAGTAGCCCACTAGCGGAGTGTCTATTAGAGCAGTAGCCCACTAGCGGAGTGTCTATTAGAACAGTAGCCCACTAGCGGGGTGTCTATTAGAGCAGTAGCCCACTAGCGGGGTGTCTTTTAGAGCAGTAGCCCAGTAGCGGGGTGTCTTTTAGAGCAGTAGCCCAGTAGCGGGGTGTCTATTAGAGCAGTAGCCCAGTAGCTGGGTGTCTTTTAGAGCAGTAGCCCACTATTGGGGTGTCTATTAGAGCAGTAGCCCACTAGCGGGGTGTCTATTAGAGCAGTAGCCCACTAGCGGGGTGTCTATTAGAGCAGTAGCCCAGTAGCGGGGTGTCTATTAGAACAGTAGCCCAGTAGCGGGGTTTCTATTAGAGCAGTAGCCCACTATAGGGGTGTCTATTAGAGCAGTAGCCCACTATCGGGGTGTCTTTCAGAGCAGTAGCCCAGTAGCGGGGTGTCTTTTAGAGCAGTAGCCCACTATAGGGGTGTCTTTAAGAGCAGTAGCCCAGTAGCGGGGTGTCTTTCAGAGCACTAGTCCACTATAGGGGTGTCTTTCAGAGCAGTAGCCCAGTAGCGGGGTATCTTTCAGAGCAGTAGCCCACTATAGGGGTGTCTTTCAGAGCAGTAGCCCACTATAGGGGTGTCTTTTACAGCAGTAGCCCAGTAGCGGGGTGTCTTTTAGAGCAGTAGCCCACTATCGGGGTGTCTATTAGAGCAGTAGCCCACTAGCGGGGTGTCTATTAGAGCAGTAGCCCAGTAGCGGGGTGTCAATTAGAGCAGTAGCCCAGTAGCGGGGTGTCTATTAGAGCAGTAGCCCACTATTGGGGTGTCTATTAGAGCAGTAGCCCACTATTGGGGTGTCTTTCAGAGCAGTAGCCCACTAGCGGGGTGTCTATTAGAGCAGTAGCCCACTAGCGGGGTGTCTATTAGAGCAGTAGCCCAGTAGCGGGGTGTCTATTAGAGCAGTAGCCCACTAGTGGGGTGTCTATTAGAGCAGTAGCCCACTAGCGGGTTGTCTATTAGAGCAGTAGCCCAGTAGCGGGGTGTCTATTAGAGCAGTAGCCCACTAGCGGGGTGTCTATTAGAGCAGTAGCCCAGTAGCGGGGTGTCCCACTACTGGGGTGTCTTTTAGAGCAATAGCCCAGTAGCGGGGTGTCTATTAGAGCAGTAGCCCACTAGCGGGGTGTCTATTAGAACAGTAGCCCACTAGCGGGGTGTCTATTAGAGCAGTAGCCCACAAGCGGGGTGTCTATTAGAGCAGTAGCCCACTATAGGGGTGTCTATTAGAGCAGTAGCCCACTATAGGGGTGTCTATTAGAGCAGTAGCCCACTATTGGGGTGTCTATTAGAGCAGTAGCCCAGTAGCGGGGTGTCTATTAGAACAGTAGCCCACTAGCGGGGTGTCTATTAGAGCAGTAGCCCACTATTGGGGTGTCTTTCAGAGCAGTAGCCCACTAGCGGGGTGTCAATTAGAGCAGTAGCCCACTAGCGGGGTGTCTATTAGAGCAGTAGCCCACTAGCGGGGTGTCTATTAGAGCAGTAGCCCAGTAGCGGGGTGTCTATTAGAGCAGTAGCCCACTAGCGGGGTGTCCCACTATTGGGGTGTCTATTAGAGCAGTAGCCCAGTAGCAGGGTGTCTTTTAGAGCAGTAGCCCACTAGCGGGGTGTCTATTAGAACAGTAGCCCACTATTGGGGTGTCTATTAGAGCAGTAGCCCACTAGCGGGGTGTCTATTAGAGCAGTAGCCCAGTAGCGGGGTGTCTATTAGAGCAGTAGCCCACTATAGGGGTGTCTATTAGAGCAGTAGCCCAGTAGCGGGGTGTCTATTAGAGCAGTAGCCCAGTAGCGGGGTGTCTATTAGAGCAGTAGCCCAGTAGCGGGGTGTCTATTAGAGCAGTAGCCCACTAGCGGGGTGTCTATTAGAGCAGTAGCCCAGTAGCGGGGTGTCTATTAGAGCAGTAGCCCACTAGCGGGGTGTCTATTAGAGCAGTAGCCCACTAGCGGGGTGTCTATTAGAGCAGTAGCCCACTAGCGGGGTGTCTATTAGAGCAGTAGCCCAGTAGCGGGGTATCTTTCAGAGCAGTAGCCCACTATAGGGGTGTCTTTAAGAGCAGTAGCCCACTATAGGGGTGTCTTTTACAGCAGTAGCCCAGTAGCGGGGTGTCTTTTAGAGCAGTAGCCCACTATCGGGGTGTCTTTCAGAGCAGTAGCCCAGTAGCAGGGTGTCTTTTAGAGCAGTAGCCCAGTAGCGGGGTGTCAATTAGAGCAGTAGCCCACTATTGGGGTGTCTATTAGAGCAGTAGCCCACTATTGGGGTGTCTTTCAGAGCAGTAGCCCACTAGCGGGGTGTCTATTAGAGCAGTAGCCTACTAGCGGGGTGTCTATTAGAGCAGTAGCCCAGTAGCGGGGTGTCTATTAGAGCAGTAGCCCACTAGCGGGGTGTCTATTAGAGCAGTAGCCCACTAGCGGGGTGTCTATTAGAGCAGTAGCCCAGTAGCGGGGTGTCTATTAGAGCAGTAGCCCACTAGCGGGGTGTCTATTAGAGCAGTAGCCCAGTAGCGGGGTGTCAAATAGAGCAGTAGCCCAGTAGCGGGGTGTCTATTAGAGCAGTAGCCCACTAGCGGGGTGTCTATTAGAGCAGTAGCCCACTAGCGGGGTGTCTATTAGAGCAGTAGCCCAGTAGCGGGGTGTCTATTAGAGCAGTAGCCCACTATTGGGGTGTCTATTAGAGCAGTAGCCCACTAGCGGGGTGTCTATTAGAGCAGTAGCCCACTAGCGGGGTGTCTATTAGAGCAGTAGCCCACTAGCGGGGTGTCCCACTATTGGGGTGTCTATTAGAGCAGTAGCCCAGTAGCAGGGTGTCTTTTAGAGCAATAGCAGTAGCGGGGTGTCTATTAGAGCAGTAGCCCACTAGCGGGGTGTCTATTAGAACAGTAGCCCACTATTAGGGTGTCTATTAGAGCAGTAGCCCACTAGCGGGGTGTCTATTAGAGCAGTAGCCCAGTAGCGGGGTGTCTATTAGAGCAGTAGCCCACTATAGGGGTGTCTATTAGAGCAGTAGCCCACTAGCGGGGTGTCTATTAGAGCAGTAGCCCACTAGCGGGGTGTCTATTAGAGCAGTAGCCCAGTAGCGGGGTGTCTATTAGAGCAGTAGCTCACTAGCGGGGTGTCTATTAGAGCAGTAGCCCACTAGCGGGGTGTCTATTAGAGCAGTAGCCCACTAGCGGGGTGTCTATTAGAGCAGTAGCCCACTAGCGGGGTGTCTATTAGAGCAGTAGCCCACTAGCGGGGTGTCTATTAGAGCAGTAGCCCAGTAGCGGGGTGTCTATTAGAGCAGTAGCCCACTAGCGGGGTGTCTATTAGAGCAGTGGCCCAGTAGCGGGGTGTCTATTAGAGCAGTAGCCCACTAGCGGGGTGTCTATTAGAGCAGTAGCCCACTAGCGGGGTGTCTTTTAGAGCAGTAGCCCACTAGCGGGGTGTCTATTAGAGCAGTAGCCCACTAGCGGGGTGTCTTTTAGAGCAGGAGCCCACTAGCGGGGTGTCTATTAGAGCAGTAGCCCCCTAGCAGGGTGTCTTTTAGAGCAGTAGCCCACTAGCGGGGTGTCTATTAGAGCAGTAGCCCACTAGCGGGGTGTCTTTTAGAGAAGTAGCCCACTAGCGGGGTGTCTATTAGAGCAGTAGCCCACTAGCGGGGTGTCTATTAGAGCAGTAGCCCAGTAGCGGGGTGTCTATTAGAGCAGTAGCCCACTAGCGGGGTGTCTATTAGAGCAGTAGCCCACTATCGGGGTGTCTTTCAGAGCAGTAGCCCAGTAGCAGGGTGTCTTTTAGAGCAGTAGCGGGGTGTCTTTTAGAGCAGTAGCCCAGTAGCGGGGTGTCAATTAGAGCAGTAGCCCACTATTGGGGTGTCTATTAGAGCAGTAGCCCACTATTGGGGTGTCTTTCAGAGCAGTAGCCCACTAGCGGGGTGTCTATTAGAGCAGTAGCCCACTAGCGGGGTGTCTATTAGAGCAGTAGCCCAGTAGCGGGGTGTCTATTAGAGCAGTAGCCCAGTAGCGGGGTGTCTATTAGAGCAGTAGCCCACTAGCGGGGTGTCTATTAGAGCAGTAGTCCAGTAGCGGGGTGTCAATTAGAGCAGTAGCCCACTAGCGGGGTGTCTATTAGAGCAGTAGCCCAGTAGCGGGGTGTCTATTAGAGCAGTAGCCCACTATTGGGGTGTCTTTCAGAGCAGTAGCCCACTAGCGGGGTGTCTATTAGAGCAGTAGCCCACTAGCGGGGTGTCTATTAGAGCAGTAGCCCACTAGCGGGGTGTCTATTAGAGCAGTAGCCCACTAGCGGGGTGTCTATTAGAGCAGTAGCCCAGTAGCGGGGTGTCTATTAGAGCAGTAGCCCACTATTGGGGTGTCTATTAGAGCAGTAGCCCAGTAGCAGGGTGTCTTTTAGAGCAATAGCCCAGTAGCGGGGTGTCTATTAGAGCAGTAGCCCACTAGCGGGGTGTCTATTAGAACAGTAGCCCACTATTGGGGTGTCTATTAGAGCAGTAGCCCACTAGCGGGGTGTCTATTAGAGCAGTAGCCCAGTAGCGGGGTGTCTATTAGAGCAGTAGCCCAGTAGCGGGGTGTCTATTAGAGCAGTAGCTCACTAGCGGGGTGTCTATTAGAGCAGTAGCCCACTAGCGGTGTGTCCCACTATTGGGGTGTCTATTAGAGCAGTAGCCCAGTAGCAGGGTGTCTTTTAGAGCAATAGCCCAGTAGCGGGGTGTCTATTAGAGCAGTAGCCCACTAGCGGGGTGTCTATTAGAAAAGTAGCCCACTATTGGGGTGTCTATTAGAGCAGTAGCCCAATAGCGGGGTGTCTATTAGAGCAGTAGCCCAGTAGCGGGGTGTCTATTAGAGCAGTAGGCCACTAGCGGGGTGTCTATTAGAGCAGTAGCCCAGTAGCGGGGTGTCTATTAGAGCAGTAGCCCACTAGCGGGGTGTCTATTAGAGCAGTAGCCCACTATAGGGGTGTCTATTAGAGCAGTAGCCCACTAGCGGGGTGTCTATTAGAGCAGTAGCCCACTAGCGGGGTGTCTATTAGAGCAGTAGCCCACTAGCGGGGTGTCTATTAGAGCAGTAGCCCACTATAGGGGTGTCTATTAGAGCAGTAGCCCACTAGCGGGGTGTCTATTAGAGCAGTAGCCCACTATCGGGGTGTCTATTAGAGCAGTAGCCCACTAGCGGGGTGTCTATTAGAGCAGTAGCCCACTAGCGGGGTGTCTATTAGACTAGTAGCCCAGTAGCGGGGTGTCTATTAGAGCAGTAGCTCACTAGCGGGGTGTCTATTAGAGCAGTAGCCCACTAGCGGGGTGTCCCACTATTGGGGTGTCTATTAGAGCAGTAGCCCACTAGCGGGGTGTCAATTAGAGCAGTAGCCCACTAGCGGGGTGTCTATTAGAGCAGTAGCCCACTATAGGGGTGTCTATTAGAGCAGTAGCCCACTATCGGGGTGTCTATTAGAGCAGTAGCCCACTATCGGGGTGTCTATTAGAGCAGTAGCCCACTAGCGGGGTGTCTTTTAGAGCAGTAGCCCACTAGCGGGGTGTCTATTAGAGCAGTAGCCCACTAGCGGGGTGTCTTTTAGAGCAGTAGCCCACTAGCAGGGTGTCTATTAGAGCAGTAGCCCAGTAGCAGGGTGTCTATTAGAGCAGTAGCCCACTATAGGGGTGTCTTTTAGAGCAGTAGCCCACTAGCGGGGTGTCTTTTAGAGCAGTAGCCCACTAGCGGGGTGTCTATTAGAGCAGTAGCCCACTACTGGGGTGTCTTTTAGAGCAGTAGCCCACTAGCGGGGTGTCTATTAGAGCAGTAGCCCACTAGCGGGGTGTCTTTTAGAGCAGTAGCCCACTAGCGGGGTGTCTATTAGAGCAGTAGCCCACTAGCGGGGTGTCTATTAGAGCAGTAGCCCAGTAGCGGGGTGTCTATTAGAGCAGTAGCCCAGTAGCGGGGTGTCTATTAGAGCAGTAGCCCACTATCGGGGTGTCTATTAGAGCAGTAGCCCAGTAGTGGGGTGTCTATTAGAGCAGTAGCCCACTATAGGGGTGTCTATTAGAGCAGTAGCCCACTAGCGGGGTGTCTTTTAGAGCAGTAGCCCACTATCGGGGTGTCTATTAGAGCAGTAGCCCACTAGCGGGGTGTCTATTAGAACAGTAGCCCACTATTAGGGTGTCTATTAGAGCAGTAGCCCACTAGCGGGGTGTCTATTAGAGCAGTAGCCCAGTAGCGGGGTGTCTATTAGAGCAGTAGCCCAGTAGCGGGGTGTCTATTAGAGCAGTAGCCCAGTAGCGGGGTGTCTATTAGAGCAGTAGCTCACTAGCGGGGTGTCTATTAGAGCAGTAGCCCACTAGCGGGGTGTCTATTAGAGCAGTAGCCCACTAGCGGGGTGTCTATTAGAGCAGTAGCCCACTAGCGGGGTGTCTATTAGAGCAGTAGCCCAGTAGCGGGGTGTCTATTAGAGCAGTAGCCCACTAGCGGGGTGTCTATTAGAGCAGTAGCCCAGTAGCGGGGTGTCTATTAGAGCAGTAGCCCACTAGCGGGGTGTCT